>NW_027464721.1:0-300000 GCF_043290135.1 Rhipicephalus microplus
TGCGTGATTTGGTTGTCTCTTTGCAGCATTTGGCGTCGCGCACTTGTGGCTAACTGATGTCGCGAGGAAATATATATAAAGTATAGAAAAACAAACACGCTTGAGGGTACGAACAGAGCCATCGTGACTGCGAAGCGAAACACGGCCGCGTCACCTGTTTGGGTGGTCCTTAGAAGGACCGTTTGGGGAATGCGGCGAGCGCGCGGAAGGGGTGCTCGCTTACGCCTTCTTCTCCGTCTTCTTTGGAAGAAGCACGGCTTGAATGTTGGGCAACACACCGCCCTGCGCGATGGTGACGCCGGAAAGCAGTTTGTTCAGCTCCTCGTCGTTGCGGATGGCGAGCTGCAAGTGACGGGGGATGATCCGGGTCTTCTTGTTGTCACGAGCGGCGTTGCCCGCCAGCTCGAGCACCTCGGCGGCCAGGTACTCGAGTACGGCAGCCAGGTAGACCGGAGCGCCAGCTCCGACGCGCTCGGCGTAGTTTCCCTTGCGTAGGAGGCGGTGAATACGGCCCACGGGGAACTGAAGCCCCGCGCGGCTAGAACGGGTCTTGCTCTTGCCTTTCGCCTTGCCGCCCTTGCCACGTCCGGACATGGTGTTGCTTTTCGCTTGGTACGACGCCGGTTGCCGAAAACAAGAAAGCTGCTGCCTTCTGAGATGAGAGCCGTGCTCGAATGGTTTCCGTTGCCACCATCGCGCGCCGCCGCTCGCGGGGAACGGATGAGAGTGTGAGAGAGAGAAGCCGTGCGAACCAATGGGGCGCGCGCGTTGTGCTGATCTCGTCAACACCCCTCGCTCATATTTAAGCGCGGCGAGACGGGGGGACACGCGCATTCGACTCTGGTCTCGCGTGCGTGTTGTGTGAAATCATGCCTCCCCAACCGTCTGGCAAAGCCGTCAAGAAGGCCGGCAAGGCGCAGAAGAATGTGCGCGCCACGGACAAGAAGAAGAAGAAGCGCCGCAGGAAGGAGAGCTTCTCCATCTACATCTATAAGGTGCTGAAGCAGGTGCACCCCGACACTGGTGTCTCCAGCAAGGCCATGTCCATCATGAACAGCTTCGTGAACGACATCTTCGAGCGTATCGCCGCCGAGTCGTCACGCCTTGCTCACTACAACAAGCGCTCGACCATCACGAGCCGGGAGATCCAGACCGCGGTGCGCCTGCTGCTGCCCGGAGAGCTGGCCAAGCACGCGGTGTCCGAGGGTACAAAAGCCGTCACCAAGTACACCAGCTCCAAGTAGGCGTGCGTCGTGGGCCACAGCGAGCAACGACAAATCAACGGCTCTTCTCAGAGCCACCCAAATTGTCTGCGTCGGCATAGGGGTTGTGCTGAGAGATTCGGCTCCGAATCCATCCTCTTCTCTCTGTTGAACACCGCTAGCAGGAGCGTTGGTGTGCCGCGCTCGACGTGTGTGCTCGGGGAGGTTGAACAGGTAAATTAGAGAAGACCGAGTGCGCGGAGAAAAGTGCCACAAGTACGGTAATGGAGGGAAAACAAAACCAGGAGCGTGGTAATTAAAAAAAAAAAAAAACAGGGGGAAGGTGGCCGCTTCTCTCAAAAAAAGGTAACATGAACTCGAGTGTGTTCAGCTCTTGGGAAATGATAGAATAGGAAACTCGCGTCAGCGCTTGCCCGAGCAACTCCGACATGTCGGGCCAAATATGAAGGGGTATACACGGTATGCAGTGCATGCGGAGAGAAGGAAACTGCCGAACACTTGATAATGCTATGTAAAGGGCTTCACCTTATAGTTTAGAATGATGGCGCAGAGTTTTTCAAAAGCACCGGGGTTTAGAGACGGGGGAGGGCAAAATAGACTTTAGGCGGGTAGAATTAACTAGAAGGTGGTTATCTTATTGGTGGCTAAAGTCAAGGCAAGAGTGAAAACTAAACCATTCACTGCAAAGCACCGCGGTCCTATACTTCACTATTTAAAGAGAGAAAAAAAACAAGATAAATGTAGCTGTTTGTTAGGTCAGCATTATGGCTAGGTGGTGATAGCTGCCGCCCGATGTGAAGGGTACAGCCACATTCATCAGACAGCGCAGAGTTCCTTCTCTGCCACGCCATTCATTTGTTTACGAAATTGGGGCATTTATTTCTTGAGAGCGCAGGGCAGGCCCGTTTCGAGACTGTAGGAGGAGTGAATGTAGCTTAAAGTGCGTGGCGCGGTGAAAAATGTGCGGAAGCATTGATGCAAGAAAAGATAGGGGAGAAATATATAGACGCATGTGACAATAGCTGTAGAAGCAGAAAAGCGTGGCGGCGGACTGCATGCTAATTATTGTCCGAAAGCAAAGTATCGACAGCCCGAGTGAAGGAAAAAACAAAACTGTGCGTACGCATGACAGGGGTACCACGCAGGTGATTTATATAGTGCACAAAGAAGTACGAAATCCAGTAAAGAAAGGCGGTCGACACGAGGTATGGGCATTTCCCGTTTTCGCACCGAGTGCTCCGTTTGCGCGTCGCCGAAAGAAACATAGCCAGGCCGGCCAGCAAACGACACTGCTCGGCTTGACGTTTACATAATCACACGGTGTAGCGGAACACTGTGTTCTCTTCGAAAGAACAAATGCGCCTGTGCTAGGCACAAATGAGTGGTACGTTCCATTCGGAATGTGGTGGGAAACTTACCTTAAATGAATGAGCGGACGCACCGTTTATTTCCGCTTTGTTTTAGATTACTGACTATGTTCGGCGGGTCGACAGTGCATTTGTATGAAGCTTTCAAGCGCGATCATTTTGTAATTTCGCATCGTGCGTCCCTGCCACAAGTTCGGGGAAGGAATACTTTCAATATGGGAACCCTCATGATTGTGAAAGATGAAACTGCGACTACTTAAACACACTTGCACCACAGAAATGGCACGCGCAGTTTGGTATTGGGGCACGTGAGAAGGGAATACAATAGATGGGCATTGGCGCGCATCTTTTTTTCTTATTGATATGATATGTAAGGAGATGTCGGCGCACCATTATGGCGCCGGCTACTCCTTGGCCGTTGAGTTAAACTTGAACACGTATCTTGAAGCAAAACGTACAAAGCAGTGCATGGAAAGTAGAAAACTCGGGCAGAGATATGCAAAGACACACTTACACTTATACGCACATATCAGAACACAATGGTAAGTAAATGTTCGAAAGTCAATGAATGAAGTCTCTGATATAATGTCCCTCGATAATATTCGGTCCACCAGCACAAAACAGTAGAGCACACGTCTGGTCCGTATAAAGATGCATTCGCTCGTGTGTACATAATTGTCGACACGTCATTCATTTCACAACACACACATGATGAGAGTCACGTGATACTGTACATAATAAGTACATTTGTTACAAATGAAAGTTCGTTATTTCTTAATACTTATCAGCAATCCCGCTGTCTTGTAAAGAACGTGTTGATGCTTTTAAAGCGTGCGACTGTAAAACTCGAGTAGGCCACGGACCCAGAAGTTTCTTCATGTTAAACGGTCTGCGGTCTAATGCCAACTGTTCGGACTTAAGACGGCGTCTCGTGATGTGGACAGTCTACGAGAAGGTGACATACGTCTTCATCTATCAATCCGCATTCGCATTCGGGACTTTCAGCTCTGCCGTGTCTGTGCAAAGAAAAAAAAAAAAACAAATGTTTTTGTGTATGCCGTGCCTAGCCTCAATCGGTCAATTAGAGTTTCCGATATTCTATCTAATGCCAGCGTAATTTTTAATTCAATAAATGGATCGATGTGGTATAAATCGCACCTCTTTGTACTTTGGTCAAACCAAGCAGTTTTGCTCATTCTGAAAGTTGTATTCTTTATAATACTACGCAATTCACTTTTTTCGAAATATTGGTTGCCACGATGTGTAGACCTACTTTGTGTGCTCTGGACGGCTCTGGAAGGCCAACTGCAAATCTTCTTTGCACAGCTGATGCCGTCCGGATAGTCGTTGATAGATTACTTAACAGGTTGTCAGCCTCCGAAGGTATTATGTAAGCGAAAGTACGCATGCGTAAAACATGCAGCGAACGAACACTCTTCCAACGCTGTAAAGAAGAAAGAATGCATAAAGGGTGGTGCATTTTACGCTCCAATCTCGTCCTATGTAAGGCGCTTTAGAGTTAGGGCTGTTTTGCCTGTAATTGCGTGACCCTTGCAGGGTTCCTCACAGTGCAACCGTGCACTTGAAACGGGCAGGTGTTGAACCACCCCGCAAGGAGATGGGGAAACTTCGCTGCGACCGGACCGCTTGACAGTCCGTGTTTACGGGAGGAGAGGCGCGCCCGAGAGGAGGTGCGCTCTCACTCTCTGCCGTCCCCGTGAATGCTGAAATGAGCGCGGTCGCGTTGCGTGGCTTCGGTGAAACTGCCGTATCGCGATATGTAGTGGAGCTGCCACAGTAAAATTTGAGACACGCGTAGCCAGCCAAAGGTGCTGTTACTTTGCCGAATTTCACGTGCCGGCGTCCACAACAACGCGAGCACGCTTTGTTTAGAAATTTCCGGCCATGAGGCCGTGCCCGGACCGCGTGTGTTAGTCCCTTGGTTTGGCGACAAGGATGGCGTCAAAGTGACGCCGTGAAACGGGTTTCGTGCGTGCAAATGAGGCATTGATGTGATTAGAGAGAAAGCGAGAACATAGAAAAGAAAAAAAAAAAGAGGGGGGGGGGCACACGCCGGGGACGAGTAGTCGCAAAGTGTTAAGTGTGCAGTTTATTTACGTGCGGCACACAGGTGAGCTGTTGCAGCTGTGAGTTTTGACAAATATTGCGTGTGTCATGTTCAGTGGACACGATGAAACGTTTTTTAGCGAACGCGTTGTATCCGCTGGGCTTGTACGTACGCGTACATGAATTGTCGCTTACTCGGTTTGATGTCTCCTTGCCGCTGGGGCAGCTGATACGACTGATACGCCATTTTGCAGCAGTGAAGGGTGCGTGAATGAATGGGCAAGAAACTTAGCAACAGTAACGAGAAAAGAATTAAAAACAAACAAACAAACGAAAGCATGTTTGCCGTGTATATTCAATCTTGTAGTGCAGAAAAATAGTCAGTGCAGCAACCTGCGCGGCCAACGCGCTCCTCGCGAAGAAAAGAGGGAGAGAGAGACGAGCTGGCCGCCGACCAACCGGCGTGCGCCGTTCGCCTTCCTCCTCAGTCTCGCGGGCCGGCGCCGACACCGCGACTCGATCGTGTCGAGCATTCGCTGGATTCGCTCGCAGGATTTCAAGCTGGACGGTTGTGCCCTCGCGATCTCCGACTTCAGCGTAGCTCCCGCCGACTGGTTCGCCCTCCGCGGTCTCCTGACGCCGTGTAGCTCTCGCATTGTGGCACCCCGCCCTTGGACTGCTTCGACCGGATCCCCACTTTCCTATCTCCTTCTTTTTCCTCTCGTTGGCTGTCTTCTTCTGCTTCTACTTTCCTTCTATTCTTTTTATCCCTCCTTCCCCCCACCCCTATAAGGCACTGCGCCGTGTCGCCTGAAGGCAGACAGAAATTAGGTGCCTTTTTCCTCTTCATTCTAATCACTACCACCACCCAGCATTCGCTTTCCGGGCGCGTTTCGAAGCAGAAGCAGAAACTTCGGAAGCCGTCATGTCTGGCCGTGGCAAAGGTGGCAAAGGGCTGGGGAAGGGTGGCGCCAAGCGTCATCGAAAGGTGTTGCGTGACAACATCCAGGGCATAACCAAGCCGGCCATCCGTCGTCTGGCGCGCCGTGGCGGTGTCAAGCGCATCTCTGGCCTCATCTACGAGGAAACTCGCGGCGTTCTCAAGGTGTTCCTCGAGAACGTGATCCGCGATGCCGTCACTTACACCGAGCACGCCAAAAGGAAGACCGTGACAGCCATGGACGTCGTGTACGCCCTCAAGCGTCAGGGCCGCACCCTGTACGGATTCGGAGGCTAAGAAGCCAGCGGCGTCGCCTGCAGCCAGCCAACGAGAACACAACAGCCCTCTTCAGGGCTACCCACTTGATGCTTCGGCAGTGTGATCCCAGCGGTTCGCCATACCCGTCCGTCCCTCTTTGCAATATCATTGCGTCATCGCTCAGGTGAGCAGCACCTCGTGTAGTAGTAGCTTGATCGCGCTGGGTACTTGTCACGTTCACCGCATTTCGTTCGCGTCGTCGTCTTTCTCCTGGGTCTGCATGCACGAATCAATCGCCGCATCTGCGAGTTCTTCCTCTCCTTCCTGCAAGCCAAGCTGCTAAAACGGGCCCGTCAAGCGAACGTCGCCTAGTTACCTTATCGCGCGAAGGAAGAAGCCGAGCGCAGCGTTCTACCCTGGTCACTGCATTCTTGGAGACACGACTATGCTCAGGAAGCACGAACTCGCTTTTTTCTTTGGAATGCCCACTACACGATCGCGTCACGTTGTGTCAAAATAAATAAAAACGCACTATGTTCTACCGTGGGGCACCCAGACGAAGAAGGGATGTGTACTTACAAATGAAAAAATTGATTGTGACAGGTTGGTCGTGTTTACCGCGCCCGCTGTGCACTCAGAAGTGCCCCATTCAATAACACATTGTGTACATTGTCACGCCTAATAATTTTTGTTTGTTTTTTTTTTCACACCTGGCGCTGCCGAGCTGCAAAATACAAAAAAAAAAGAAAGAAAAGTGGAAGGGGATGTTTAAACAGAATTTCTGCGCAAGTCAGAAGCAAGTACACAATAAGCGCTGCCCATGCAGCGTGCTGAGGGAAGCTGCACTTGATAGAAGTGGCACTCATGTACTGTACTGGTGCTGCGAACACTGCAGTTGTGAAAGCTTTACTTGGACGGACAGCTACGCAACAAGTGTTTCCATTTCGCCGGCAGAGGTGGTCACTCTAGGGAGGCTGGCTTCGCCGCCCACGCGAGAGGGGGGGGGGGGGGGGACTAGCCCATGATGTAAACGCGAGAGGTTCGAGCGCGGGAAATTCGAAAGCAAGGCGCGCTCGCGTGAGCCTGCCGTCAGATGGCGACACCAACCCACGAGCATTGCATTTTCAAGTGCACCCTTGGTTTCCCACCCACCTCCGCACAGGACGAGGCGTGTCGAATGTGTAACCAAGGCGCACGACAGTGGTTCTGCTCAGGCAAGCCTACCTATAACAAAAATTGTTCTCCATGTGTGTACCTTCATTTTCTCGTGAAAATGTGAAAGAGGAGTGAATGGGGCTTTTTGAGGCGCGTGTTGATCTTCGTTTCTATTATGATTATTATTTTTCACCCTTTCATTGAGTCCATTTCCTGCTTTTTGTGCCACATATTTAGCACTTAGAGGTTGGGGGGGGGGGGGGGGATTGCTGATGTGTAAGATGGAAAAGAAGAGGAAAGTGAGCCCCGAAACTGTCTGCATCAGGATGCGACACCTCAGCGGTAGCTCACAAGGGATGGGGGGTGAGGGGGGATTAAAAGGGTGGGAATAAAAGTGTAGAGAAAGAGACATGAGGGAAGCCAGAGTGAGACGACATATCGAGGGAATAGGAGTAAAAATGAAACAAAACATTCGAACGCAAACACCCCGTACATCCAACCGCCATTGAGCGCACCTAGTAGTTTGGCAAGTATGTATGAGTGATTCTTAAGAGGGAAAGGAAGATAAAATTGAGTCCCGTTACTGTCTGCGATTGAGCAAGTAGGCGCGCTCAGTGGCAGTTGGATGTACGGGGTGTTTGTGTTAGAATGTTTTGTTGCGTTTTACTCCTTGTCGTTGCGCGGACGTGTATGCATATACCAACACTGCCGGTGGTCTCTCGTCGTCTTCGCCCATCTACGTAATGGTCGCAAATAAGCGACAACGCAAGGAGCAAGTTTTTTTGGCGTGGCAGTGCGCATTTGCCCTCGGTGATGCGAGGCGCTCTAGTGCGATGCGCGCTGTTGGCGTGAATGGTGGCGTCTCGCACTCCGTCGCGCCGCTTCGGGAAGCGACGAGCTACAGCGTCGATTGATGTGTTGCCTGGAAGGCGAAAGAAATGCGCAGCAGGCTGTATTGTACAGCGGTAGTGGTTTCGTTTCGGTGTACCTCTTTGCAGCCGCGAACTGCACGGTTGCCCGAAAATGAGCGCCAGCCAGCATCCTGGCGTACGCTTCCGCGCTCGCACGCGGACGGGTTCTCACGCTTCGGCCAATGGGAGGGAGAGAGATGGGTCGTGCGGCGAAGCCGCTTTTGCCGATCTCCGGCAGGAGCGCAGTTTCGCTCCGTCAGTCGAGGTGATCGGACGCACGCAGCATGGCCCGAACTAAACAAACCGCGCGCAAGAGTACTGGAGGCAAGGCTCCGCGTAAGCAGCTTGCTACCAAGGCTGCTCGCAAGAGTGCCCCTGCCACAGGCGGGGTGAAGAAACCTCACCGTTACAGGCCTGGAACCGTGGCCCTGCGTGAAATTCGCCGATACCAGAAGTCGACCGAACTGCTGATCCGCAAGCTTCCCTTTCAGCGCCTGGTGCGGGAAATCGCTCAGGACTTCAAGACGGACCTCCGTTTCCAGAGTTCTGCCGTGATGGCCCTACAGGAAGCTAGCGAGGCCTACCTCGTTGGTCTTTTCGAAGACACCAACCTGTGCGCCATCCACGCTAAGCGCGTCACCATCATGCCAAAGGACATCCAGCTGGCTCGGCGCATTCGCGGTGAGCGCGCCTAAGTTGGGCTGCTCCCTGCGCTTCGGTCGACAGGCAAGCAACAACAAACGGTCCTTCTCAGGACCACCAACGTGTCTGCTTTGGCTACGAGACCACTCCAGGCCACGTACTCCGGCCGCACCCTCTTTTGCTGTCATGTTTTGTACGTACGTGGCTGCCGTTGTCTAGCGCGCGGAAGAACGGAACGTCGGCGCGTCGTTATTACGAAGAAATGGCTCAGCTTTGACAAATTCAAGGTAAAAGTGTGTATCATTATGAGTAGACAGAGAAAAGGTAGGCTAGCTTCAGTCGGTGTGTGTGCAGCAGCCGTGCTGCGACCCTGTGGTGTGTCAATTTCATTTATGTGTTTACCTTTTTGCCCGCCGCTTGTAAGGTGTTTTTGAGGGCTTCTGTTTGCGTAACGCCATGGTGACTTGGGCTGCTGGACCCCGGCGCAACTTTTGGGTGCACTCGTAGGAGGTGATGAAGTTTTACCGAGAGACGAAATAAACAATTGTATCGGGCCAGTTGGTAAGGATCCATCTCGCTAGGAAGCGCAGCCACTATTACACAGACCTCACAACACAAGCGCTTAACTTCAACTGAACTTTCATTGCAAACGTCAGAGTTTATAAAGGGGGTGAACAGAGAAAAAGAATAGTAAAAGGTAGACAACAAAAAGCACACGTGCCAGTCCCGCACATTACTGTCTGTTATTCTCTATCACCCCATCCAAAAAACAGTTCTTTCCGCGTGAGCGCGATAGAGAGTGCACTAACACACTCGAAATCATCGCGTGTCATTTCCTTTCATTTCTTTTGAAGCTGAACAAGTTTTTGTGCCATATTCTGGACAATTTTTTTTTTTTTTTTTTGCAATAAACGTTTAGTTGAAGTTAAGCGCTTGTGTTGTGTGTTCTGTGTAATAGTGGCTGCGCTGCCTAGCAAGATAGACGAAATAAATTGTGTTAGAAGCACCAAATGGAATGCGCTAACGGCGGGTTCTCTCTCTCTCTCTCTCTTTTTTTTTTTTACCTTACGTTTGTTTTTCTATTCAAAGGTATTAAATTTACTCTGTCCCTGTGCTGACCCGTTCAGGTGTCATCGTAAGGATAGACGGTTACGTGTGGAGCTTTTTTTTTTTTTTTTTAATGAGAAATGACAACGCTTACATGCTCTTTTCTGTCTTTTTCGGTGCCGAGCTGCGTGATTTGGTTGTCTCTTTGCAGCATTTGGCGTCGCGCACTTGTGGCTAACTGATGTCGCGAGGAAATATATATAAAGTATAGAAAAACAAACACGCTTGAGGGTACGAACAGAGCCATCGTGACTGCGAAGCGAAACACGGCCGCGTCACCTGTTTGGGTGGTCCTTAGAAGGACCGTTTGGGGAATGCGGCGAGCGCGCGGAAGGGGTGCTCGCTTACGCCTTCTTCTCCGTCTTCTTTGGAAGAAGCACGGCTTGAATGTTGGGCAACACACCGCCCTGCGCGATGGTGACGCCGGAAAGCAGTTTGTTCAGCTCCTCGTCGTTGCGGATGGCGAGCTGCAAGTGACGGGGGATGATCCGGGTCTTCTTGTTGTCACGAGCGGCGTTGCCCGCCAGCTCGAGCACCTCGGCGGCCAGGTACTCGAGTACGGCAGCCAGGTAGACCGGAGCGCCAGCTCCGACGCGCTCGGCGTAGTTTCCCTTGCGTAGGAGGCGGTGAATACGGCCCACGGGGAACTGAAGCCCCGCGCGGCTAGAACGGGTCTTGCTCTTGCCTTTCGCCTTGCCGCCCTTGCCACGTCCGGACATGGTGTTGCTTTTCGCTTGGTACGACGCCGGTTGCCGAAAACAAGAGCCGTTGTCAGATAGGAAGGAGACGCGGCGCCGAAACGCTTTGTCCCAGAGTCACACTTAACTCATCAACCCATCATCATCCTACGTCTGTCCCGGCTCTCCCTCCCCCCAGGGCTGTGTGGGGGGAAGATTTGTTTCGGGCAGACGGCCATGCCCTGGCAAGGGGGCCACCGTTCGGCGCCAGGCGCCCAACAGACGCGGCCTGCCTCCCGGCATACAAGCCAGGGAGGCCCGACAAAGGGACTACCCTCCGGCGGAGCAACTTCAGTCGCAACGCGCAAAGTGAACGTACCCTGGCAGGGTGGGCTATCGCGGCGCATGGGGCGCGCTGCGGTCATGGCCCGTCTCCTGACCACTAGGGCCCAGCGAGACTTGACATAGGGGCTACCCTTCGGCACGGTAGCTCTCGCCACCACACGCAAAGCGGACGTACCCAAAAAAGTGGCAGCGGTGCTGCCTTCGGTCGCGGTAACTTCAGTCACCACAACCAAAGTGCCCGTGCCCTCACACTGTCGCGCGGCTGAGACCCTGCGACAACACCCCCACAGTGCGGATGGGCTATCGCTCAGCGCGAGGCGTTTTGCGGTCATGGCCCGTCTCCTCACCACAAGGGCGCAGTGAGACACAATCCGTCCTGTGGGGTCTACGGGACTACTATTTGGTGCAGAGGCCAGTGCTGCTGCACACAAACCAAACGTACCCACGGAAACCGGCACGGCTGAAAGCCGGCTTAGTCCTTCTCGAAGAAGGGAACCACCTTCCGCCTCGACGAGTAAAGTAGCCGAGCCTACAGAAGGGGCCAACACGGACCTTGCGGGTAAAGCCCGACAAGGTGACAGGATCACCTTAGCACATGCAAAACTCGGGTGAAAGACCATACAGACCAAACTCGGGGGCGACTGGCTCACTAGGCCTAGTCGTGGAGCCTTAGAGAAAGCCATCATTAAAAGTTGATGGTTATCTGCCCTCCTGCCTCACTGAAAATCACTGCCGGACGGTGCCACGTCTCGTAGAACTTCTTTGCACCAAGGCGCTGCCACTCTCGGTGGAGAACGAACCAGACCTCCTTCCGTACTTTTGCAAGCACTTCGAGAAGCCCGGGTCGCTTGCCATCAAAGACGGCACAGCACCGTGCAACCCACACTTGGTACGAGCACTCAACAAGCAGAAGCACGTATTGCTTAGCCGCTTGTCGCGACAGGGGTTGAAGAAAACGAACGGTGTTGAAAGGAACACCTGGGTGGCCAAACAAGCTAGCTATCCTTCGATGGAGGGCAGCTGGTAGTGCGCACTGAGAGAACACGTGAACCAGGTCCTCCTTAGTGCCACAAAAAGGGCACACTCCTCGTTGAGCAATTCTTGTGAAAGGCCTGAAGCTTAGAGGCAGGCGATCTCTGGCCAGGCGATACATGAATGTAGCGCGCTTGGCGTCCAGGAAACTGGCAGTAATTAACCGCCAGTTAGGACTGTATTCGGACAGGTCGTGTTCTCTGTAGCATTCGGGTAACTCCGGAGCGAGTCTATCGACTAACTCGCGGAGTTCGATTGAATCTAAATCTATCTCGGGGTCGACCTCTTGGAGACGGGCCAAAGTAGAAGCGGCCCCTGCATAGAAGGCAGAAGGCGTTCCCGCCCGAGGCACGGAATTCGAAAATGCCCCAGGCGAGAACAACCTCAGCCTGGTACTCAGGAAATAAGACGCAAAGCTTCTAGTAAGGAGCATATCTGACTCAAGAGCTACCCGTGTCCATTTAACATGTAATGCCGTGGTCACAACGCTAAGGTCGGGAATACCTAATCCTCCTTCGTCCCTGCGCAACTTCAACACGGGGCGCGCCACAAAAGGAGCGGCACGACCCCAAAAGAATTTGAAAACTTTCTTTTCCAAGATAACTTTGGTGTGGGGTTTAACTGGCATAACCGAACCTATGTACGTGAGGAAACTGAACAACAGTGATTGAATTATCGTGGCCCTGGCTGTAAGCGGACAAGACAAGGCACCGAGTTCCTCAATCCTATCAGTAAGCTTTTGCCTTGCTAACCGCCAGTTTTCGGTAGTCAGGCCATCTGGCTCGAAATGGAAACCTAATATACGTAGGCGTTTCTTTATGGGGAGCCCATGTACAGGACGTGGACTGGAGGGAGCACAGTTCAGATACATGACTGCGCTCTTTGACTTATTTATTCTGGCGCCGCTCGCCGAGCAGTACCCCTCCATAACGTCCAAGACGGTGCAAACAGTTGCCTCGTCCGGGACGACGATAGAGAGGTCATCTGCATAGGCAAACATTGCCACCGGGGGGGAACCTGGCGGAAGGGGAAATCTACCTATGCTGGTGTCTTTAGAAAGCCTCTGCAAGAGCGGCTCGAATGCGAGCACGTAGAGAGCGGGCGACAGTGGGTCACCCTGTCGGACTCCACGGCACACACCGAACGACTCCGAGACGCGATCTTGTATGACAACAGCAGAACTAGGACGAAAGTAGAGAGCCCTGACCATGCTGATGAACTTTGAACTGAAGCCCGCCTGCTTTAAAACATTGAAGATGTACTTGTGACTGATAATATCAAAAGCCTTTTCTTGATCAAAAGAACAAAGGATTCCACTTAGGTTGCGAGAATTCGACCATTCTATGAGGTCCCTGATAGCGAAACCATGAAGTTGGCACGACCTATTTTGGACACAACACGCCTGGTACGGACCCAAAACAGTACTGAGCACTGGAGTGAGTCGAACGGACAGGCACTTAGCTATGAGCTTGTAATCACAGTTCAAGAGGGTGATGGGCCGCCAGGCTCTCAGGTCGGTGCGTCTCGTCTCATCCTTGCACAGGAGAGTGATCCGCCCCTCTCTTTGAGTTGCTGACAGGGTCCCCTCACGGAGAAGCCTGTTTGCCAATGTGGTAAAAGGCCCCCCCAAAACTCTCCAAAACTTGACATAAAACTCGACTGTCAAACCATCTGAACCTGGGCTGCGATTATGCTTCATGGATTTAAGGGCTGCAAACACCTCCTCTTCGACGAAGGGAGTGTCACAAATATCAAAGTCCTCGTAAGTTTTGGTGAAAGGAAACGAGTACGGAGTGGGAGGTGGTTCGGCGTAAAGGTTCTTGTAGAACTGTCTTGCCACCTCTAATACTTCGTCCTGCGTTTCCACTAAGCCGCCTGTGTTAGGATCGACCAAAGAGGTTATCGCTGAGCTCTTCCTAGCCAAGTGTCTGCGAAGGACATTTCTGCTGCACCAAGCCTCCATTTCCCACTGCTCTGCGCGTGCTGTGGCCCGCAAGCGGTCCCAGCGTCGCTGGAGCAGGACTCTATATTCTTTGCGCAGTGAAGTAAGAGCCGCGGTTACCCCCAGGCCGCAGGACAATGGCTTTGAGAGCAGGAGGATCGCGTCAGAGACCGCTTTGATCTCGGCGCGCTCCTCCCGCGCCCGCCTCTTGCCCCAATCCCGAAAGCGCTCCGCGACTCCGGCCTTCACCGTGTCCCAATCGCTACCGCCTAAGTTTTGGTCGCCAAGGAGTGAACCGATGAGATAGGTCGCCACATCTTTTGTGGCGTCCTTATCTTTAAGGAGCCGTGGATTTAAACGCCACGGTCGCTTGCCCCATGGCACCAAACTAGAGTCGGCAAATCTCAGTGCAAGAAGGCTATGGTCACTCAACGCGGAAGAACACAGCCAGCTAGAGTGCATGCTAGGAGCAAGCGAGGGCGAGACATAAAAACGATCGATCCTCGAGCGGCTCCCCCTCCCCGTCCAAGTCATGCCTGACTGGAGAGGACGGAGGGACCGCCAAGCATCGACAAGCCCCAGCTCTTTAACAAGCTCCCGCAACTCTAGCTCGCCGTTTCCGTCTCTAAACTTTGGAGTTCCTTTGAGGGAAACGCGATCCGCTTTTTCTAAAACACAGTTGAAATCGCCTACTAAAATGACACGGGAAGGGCCAACTAGATAAGAATCTAGGGAATTAAAGAAATCTTTCTGCTGTCCGCGCTTTGCTGGAGCATACACATTCACAATTCTAACGCCAGAGTCAAGATCCACTGACAGAACACGGCCGTCCGAATCCCTGGCGTAGCGTAGCACAGAACCGGTGAATCGTGGCATTAAAATGACAGCAACTCCCCGGCAATGTGCGCCACCATAATTCCAGTAGGATTTGGTGCCAAACGTTCTGTCAAAGTTCTTAATCTGTTGCAATTTAGACACAAAAGTTTCCTGCAAAAGGAGAATGTCTATTTTTCGAGACCGAGCTAAATGAATGACCTCAGCTTGTTTCGCTGCTCTAGTAATACCCCGACAATTAAAGGTAGCAATAGTTAGAGAAGAAGCCATGATGAAAGATAGGAGAGAAGACAGACTCTAGAATAGGCAAGAAGCGAAAAGAAAATCACAGAAGAGAAGAAAACAGCAGATACTCGAAGGTATCAGCTGCTGAAAAGCTACCTAATATAAAACCTACGAACGAGAGTCCCCCTCGGAGAGGGAATCCTCGTTCGTGGACGAGTACACTGTGTTAGACATTAACGAACACTCGCAATTGCCTGGTCCACAGTTAGGGCAAGAAGAACTGTTGTTCAACTCACCCGTGGTACCGTCCGTGACAGTCGACGAGGTGGACTCCTCGTCGGACTCTGTCGCTGCGGCTCGCTTCGGAACCGGGAGGTCGTCCTTAGGGCTGCCGGGGCCGCCGCTCGGAGCCGCCGCCAGCCTCTCCTTGGAGGGCCCTGGTGATCGGTTGGCGCGCCGCTTCTTGCCCCGAACAGCGTCCGTCCAGCTCATGGGTTCCTGTGTCTCCTCGGCAGCAGGCGCGTCAGCAGGGCTGGTCCCGGGCGCACCGGCAGGCGAGGCCGGCGACGGCTCGGTGGCAGCAGAGAGGGTGGGGGCCTCAGCTAATTCCGACCCCGCCTCCTGCTCTTCCCCTCCTGGAGCCCGTTCGCTAATGGGCTCCGGCTGTGGCTGGGTCGAGCCCTCGGCGTCCCCCGGAGCAGCCTCCCGATCCTCCGCAACGCCGCTCACCTGCTCCTGGGAAGAAGAAGAGGCTACAGGCGGGGCGGCCGACGAATTCGTCCGCGCCTTGCACTGTGAGGGGCCATGATCGCCGCCGCAGTGCTTGCATTTTACCGCGCACTGGTCGTGACCAAAAGCCCCACAGCGCACACACTGTGGCACAGTGCACTTCGCCGCATGGTGTCCAGTCTTGTAGCAGCGCCGGCAAACCCGCGCGACGCCCTCATACTCAAACTGGACGATGACGTCCCTCACCTCGAGCAGGTTGGGGACACTCTTGTGCATCTCCATTTTGATCATGAGGACGCCGGTCGAGACTCCCGGCAGATACGGTGATTCCTCTCGCGCCACTTCCAAAACCTTTCCAAACCTCTCCAACAGTTGTACTATGATGCGCTTATCCGCGTCCGCCGGGAAGCCAATGATGCGCACCACCTTGACCCGAACACCTCGGTACTGAAACCTGATCCTCGCATCGCGAATGGCGAGGACGGGATCGTCTAAAAACCGCCGATTCGCCTCGTCATTCGCGAATGTCACCTCAAACTTCCCTAAGCCATAATCCTGAACACACGTCAGCTCACTGGGCATGAAGCGCTTCACGAGCTCTTTGCAAATGTCGGCACTGCCGACGCCCTTAGGCACGCGTGCGTAGTGCACCCGCGGCCTAATCTGCGAGAGCAGACTGGTAGTCATCGTGGTACCACCACCACGAGGCTACCAAGTCAGTTAGGAGCTAGCCTAACCTGGGAAAAAAAAAAAAAAAAAAAAAGGAGAAAAAAGGACAAAGAAACCTCACCAAAAACCTGCGAAAACCGACGAAAAACCTGTGCAGGAGTCCGCCGGGTCACCGCATGCGAACAGCGGGTCTCGTCCCACTCGCACGAACCAACACCTCCTTCAGACGAGGACGACGCCGCTCAAAGAGGAAGAAAGCTGCTGCCTTCTGAGATGAGAGCCGTGCTCGAATGGTTTCCGTTGCCACCATCGCGCGCCGCCGCTCGCGGGGAACGGATGAGAGTGTGAGAGAGAGAAGCCGTGCGAACCAATGGGGCGCGCGCGTTGTGCTGATCTCGTCAACACCCCTCGCTCATATTTAAGCGCGGCGAGACGGGGGGACACGCGCATTCGACTCTGGTCTCGCGTGCGTGTTGTGTGAAATCATGCCTCCCCAACCGTCTGGCAAAGCCGTCAAGAAGGCCGGCAAGGCGCAGAAGAATGTGCGCGCCACGGACAAGAAGAAGAAGAAGCGCCGCAGGAAGGAGAGCTTCTCCATCTACATCTATAAGGTGCTGAAGCAGGTGCACCCCGACACTGGTGTCTCCAGCAAGGCCATGTCCATCATGAACAGCTTCGTGAACGACATCTTCGAGCGTATCGCCGCCGAGTCGTCACGCCTTGCTCACTACAACAAGCGCTCGACCATCACGAGCCGGGAGATCCAGACCGCGGTGCGCCTGCTGCTGCCCGGAGAGCTGGCCAAGCACGCGGTGTCCGAGGCTACAAAAGCCGTCACCAAGTACACCAGCTCCAAGTAGGCGTGCGTCGTGGGCCACAGCGAGCAACGACAAATCAACGGCTCTTCTCAGAGCCACCCAAATTGTCTGCGTCGGCATAGGGGTTGTGCTGAGAGATTCGGCTCCGAATCCATCCTCTTCTCTCTGTTGAACACCGCTAGCAGGAGCGTTGGTGTGCCGCGCTCGACGTGTGTGCTCGGGGAGGTTGAACAGGTAAATTAGAGAAGACCGAGTGCGCGGAGAAAAGTGCCACAAGTACGGTAATGGAGGGAAAACAAAACCAGGAGCGTGGTAATTAAAAAAAAAAAAAAAAAAAACAGGGGGAAGGTGGCCGCTTCTCTCAAAAAAAGGTAACATGAACTCGAGTGTGTTCAGCTCTTGGGAAATGATAGAATAGGAAACTCGCGTCAGCGCTTGCCCGAGCAACTCCGACATGTCGGGCCAAATATGAAGGGGTATACACGGTATGCAGTGCATGCGGAGAGAAGGAAACTGCCGAACACTTGATAATGCTATGTAAAGGGCTTCACCTTATAGTTTAGAATGATGGCGCAGAGTTTTTCAAAAGCACCGGGGTTTAGAGACGGGGGAGGGCAAAATAGACTTTAGGCGGGTAGAATTAACTAGAAGGTGGTTATCTTATTGGTGGCTAAAGTCAAGGCAAGAGTGAAAACTAAACCATTCACTGCAAAGCACCGCGGTCCTATACTTCACTATTTAAAGAGAGAAAAAAAACAAGATAAATGTAGCTGTTTGTTAGGTCAGCATTATGGCTAGGTGGTGATAGCTGCCGCCCGATGTGAAGGGTACAGCCACATTCATCAGACAGCGCAGAGTTCCTTCTCTGCCACGCCATTCATTTGTTTACGAAATTGGGGCATTTATTTCTTGAGAGCGCAGGGCAGGCCCGTTTCGAGACTGTAGGAGGAGTGAATGTAGCTTAAAGTGCGTGGCGCGGTGAAAAATGTGCGGAAGCATTGATGCAAGAAAAGATAGGGGAGAAATATATAGACGCATGTGACAATAGCTGTAGAAGCAGAAAAGCGTGGCGGCGGACTGCATGCTAATTATTGTCCGAAAGCAAAGTATCGACAGCCCGAGTGAAGGAAAAAACAAAACTGTGCGTACGCATGACAGGGGTACCACGCAGGTGATTTATATAGTGCACAAAGAAGTACGAAATCCAGTAAAGAAAGGCGGTCGACACGAGGTATGGGCATTTCCCGTTTTCGCACCGAGTGCTCCGTTTGCGCGTCGCCGAAAGAAACATAGCCAGGCCGGCCAGCAAACGACACTGCTCGGCTTGACGTTTACATAATCACACGGTGTAGCGGAACACTGTGTTCTCTTCGAAAGAACAAATGCGCCTGTGCTAGGCACAAATGAGTGGTACGTTCCATTCGGAATGTGGTGGGAAACTTACCTTAAATGAATGAGCGGACGCACCGTTTATTTCCGCTTTGTTTTAGATTACTGACTATGTTCGGCGGGTCGACAGTGCATTTGTATGAAGCTTTCAAGCGCGATCATTTTGTAATTTCGCATCGTGCGTCCCTGCCACAAGTTCGGGGAAGGAATACTTTCAATATGGGAACCCTCATGATTGTGAAAGATGAAACTGCGACTACTTAAACACACTTGCACCACAGAAATGGCACGCGCAGTTTGGTATTGGGGCACGTGAGAAGGGAATACAATAGATGGGCATTGGCGCGCATCTTTTTTTCTTATTGATATGATATGTAAGGAGATGTCGGCGCACCATTATGGCGCCGGCTACTCCTTGGCCGTTGAGTTAAACTTGAACACGTATCTTGAAGCAAAACGTACAAAGCAGTGCATGGAAAGTAGAAAACTCGGGCAGAGATATGCAAAGACACACTTACACTTATACGCACATATCAGAACACAATGGTAAGTAAATGTTCGAAAGTCAATGAATGAAGTCTCTGATATAATGTCCCTCGATAATATTCGGTCCACCAGCACAAAACAGTAGAGCACACGTCTGGTCCGTATAAAGATGCATTCGCTCGTGTGTACATAATTGTCGACACGTCATTCATTTCACAACACACACATGATGAGAGTCACGTGATACTGTACATAATAAGTACATTTGTTACAAATGAAAGTTCGTTATTTCTTAATACTTATCAGCAATCCCGCTGTCTTGTAAAGAACGTGTTGATGCTTTTAAAGCGTGCGACTGTAAAACTCGAGTAGGCCACGGACCCAGAAGTTTCTTCATGTTAAACGGTCTGCGGTCTAATGCCAACTGTTCGGACTTAAGACGGCGTCTCGTGATGTGGACAGTCTACGAGAAGGTGACATACGTCTTCATCTATCAATCCGCATTCGCATTCGGGACTTTCAGCTCTGCCGTGTCTGTGCAAAGAAAAAAAAAAAACAAATGTTTTTGTGTATGCCGTGCCTAGCCTCAATCGGTCAATTAGAGTTTCCGATATTCTATCTAATGCCAGCGTAATTTTTAATTCAATAAATGGATCGATGTGGTATAAATCGCACCTCTTTGTACTTTGGTCAAACCAAGCAGTTTTGCTCATTCTGAAAGTTGTATTCTTTATAATACTACGCAATTCACTTTTTTCGAAATATTGGTTGCCACGATGTGTAGACCTACTTTGTGTGCTCTGGACGGCTCTGGAAGGCCAACTGCAAATCTTCTTTGCACAGCTGATGCCGTCCGGATAGTCGTTGATAGATTACTTAACAGGTTGTCAGCCTCCGAAGGTATTATGTAAGCGAAAGTACGCATGCGTAAAACATGCAGCGAACGAACACTCTTCCAACGCTGTAAAGAAGAAAGAATGCATAAAGGGTGGTGCATTTTACGCTCCAATCTCGTCCTATGTAAGGCGCTTTAGAGTTAGGGCTGTTTTGCCTGTAATTGCGTGACCCTTGCAGGGTTCCTCACAGTGCAACCGTGCACTTGAAACGGGCAGGTGTTGAACCACCCCGCAAGGAGATGGGGAAACTTCGCTGCGACCGGACCGCTTGACAGTCCGTGTTTACGGGAGGAGAGGCGCGCCCGAGAGGAGGTGCGCTCTCACTCTCTGCCGTCCCCGTGAATGCTGAAATGAGCGCGGTCGCGTTGCGTGGCTTCGGTGAAACTGCCGTATCGCGATATGTAGTGGAGCTGCCACAGTAAAATTTGAGACACGCGTAGCCAGCCAAAGGTGCTGTTACTTTGCCGAATTTCACGTGCCGGCGTCCACAACAACGCGAGCACGCTTTGTTTAGAAATTTCCGGCCATGAGGCCGTGCCCGGACCGCGTGTGTTAGTCCCTTGGTTTGGCGACAAGGATGGCGTCAAAGTGACGCCGTGAAACGGGTTTCGTGCGTGCAAATGAGGCATTGATGTGATTAGAGAGAAAGCGAGAACATAGAAAAGAAAAAAAAAAAAGAGGGGGGGGGGGCACACGCCGGGGACGAGTAGTCGCAAAGTGTTAAGTGTGCAGTTTATTTACGTGCGGCACACAGGTGAGCTGTTGCAGCTGTGAGTTTTGACAAATATTGCGTGTGTCATGTTCAGTGGACACGATGAAACGTTTTTTAGCGAACGCGTTGTATCCGCTGGGCTTGTACGTACGCGTACATGAATTGTCGCTTACTCGGTTTGATGTCTCCTTGCCGCTGGGGCAGCTGATACGACTGATACGCCATTTTGCAGCAGTGAAGGGTGCGTGAATGAATGGGCAAGAAACTTAGCAACAGTAACGAGAAAAGAATTAAAAACAAACAAACAAACGAAAGCATGTTTGCCGTGTATATTCAATCTTGTAGTGCAGAAAAATAGTCAGTGCAGCAACCTGCGCGGCCAACGCGCTCCTCGCGAAGAAAAGAGGGAGAGAGAGACGAGCTGGCCGCCGACCAACCGGCGTGCGCCGTTCGCCTTCCTCCTCAGTCTCGCGGGCCGGCGCCGACACCGCGACTCGATCGTGTCGAGCATTCGCTTTCCGGGCGCGTTTCGAAGCAGAAGCAGAAACTTCGGAAGCCGTCATGTCTGGCCGTGGCAAAGGTGGCAAAGGGCTGGGGAAGGGTGGCGCCAAGCGTCATCGAAAGGTGTTGCGTGACAACATCCAGGGCATAACCAAGCCGGCCATCCGTCGTCTGGCGCGCCGTGGCGGTGTCAAGCGCATCTCTGGCCTCATCTACGAGGAAACTCGCGGCGTTCTCAAGGTGTTCCTCGAGAACGTGATCCGCGATGCCGTCACTTACACCGAGCACGCCAAAAGGAAGACCGTGACAGCCATGGACGTCGTGTACGCCCTCAAGCGTCAGGGCCGCACCCTGTACGGATTCGGAGGCTAAGAAGCCAGCGGCGTCGCCTGCAGCCAGCCAACGAGAACACAACAGCCCTCTTCAGGGCTACCCACTTGATGCTTCGGCAGTGTGATCCCAGCGGTTCGCCATACCCGTCCGTCCCTCTTTGCAATATCATTGCGTCATCGCTCAGGTGAGCAGCACCTCGTGTAGTAGTAGCTTGATCGCGCTGGGTACTTGTCACGTTCACCGCATTTCGTTCGCGTCGTCGTCTTTCTCCTGGGTCTGCATGCACGAATCAATCGCCGCATCTGCGAGTTCTTCCTCTCCTTCCTGCAAGCCAAGCTGCTAAAACGGGCCCGTCAAGCGAACGTCGCCTAGTTACCTTATCGCGCGAAGGAAGAAGCCGAGCGCAGCGTTCTACCCTGGTCACTGCATTCTTGGAGACACGACTATGCTCAGGAAGCACGAACTCGCTTTTTTCTTTGGAATGCCCACTACACGATCGCGTCACGTTGTGTCAAAATAAATAAAAACGCACTATGTTCTACCGTGGGGCACCCAGACGAAGAAGGGATGTGTACTTACAAATGAAAAAATTGATTGTGACAGGTTGGTCGTGTTTACCGCGCCCGCTGTGCACTCAGAAGTGCCCCATTCAATAACACATTGTGTACATTGTCACGCCTAATAATTTTTGTTTGTTTTTTTTTTTCACACCTGGCGCTGCCGAGCTGCAAAATACAAAAAAAAAAGAAAGAAAAGTGGAAGGGGATGTTTAAACAGAATTTCTGCGCAAGTCAGAAGCAAGTACACAATAAGCGCTGCCCATGCAGCGTGCTGAGGGAAGCTGCACTTGATAGAAGTGGCACTCATGTACTGTACTGGTGCTGCGAACACTGCAGTTGTGAAAGCTTTACTTGGACGGACAGCTACGCAACAAGTGTTTCCATTTCGCCGGCAGAGGTGGTCACTCTAGGGAGGCTGGCTTCGCCGCCCACGCGAGAGGGGGGGGGGGGGGGGACTAGCCCATGATGTAAACGCGAGAGGTTCGAGCGCGGGAAATTCGAAAGCAAGGCGCGCTCGCGTGAGCCTGCCGTCAGATGGCGACACCAACCCACGAGCATTGCATTTTCAAGTGCACCCTTGGTTTCCCACCCACCTCCGCACAGGACGAGGCGTGTCGAATGTGTAACCAAGGCGCACGACAGTGGTTCTGCTCAGGCAAAGCCTACCTATAACAAAAATTGTTCTCCATGTGTGTACCTTCATTTTCTCGTGAAAATGTGAAAGAGGAGTGAATGGGGCTTTTTGAGGCGCGTGTTGATCTTCGTTTCTATTATGATTATTATTTTTCACCCTTTCATTGAGTCCATTTCCTGCTTTTTGTGCCACATATTTAGCACTTAGAGGTTGGGGGGGGGGGGGGGGATTGCTGATGTGTAAGATGGAAAAGAAGAGGAAAGTGAGCCCCGAAACTGTCTGCATCAGGATGCGACACCTCAGCGGTAGCTCACAAGGGATGGGGGGTGAGGGGGGATTAAAAGGGTGGGAATAAAAGTGTAGAGAAAGAGACATGAGGGAAGCCAGAGTGAGACGACATATCGAGGGAATAGGAGTAAAAATGAAACAAAACATTCGAACGCAAACACCCCGTACATCCAACCGCCATTGAGCGCACCTAGTAGTTTGGCAAGTATGTATGAGTGATTCTTAAGAGGGAAAGGAAGATAAAATTGAGTCCCGTTACTGTCTGCGATTGAGCAAGTAGGCGCGCTCAGTGGCAGTTGGATGTACGGGGTGTTTGTGTTAGAATGTTTTGTTGCGTTTTACTCCTTGTCGTTGCGCGGACGTGTATGCATATACCAACACTGCCGGTGGTCTCTCGTCGTCTTCGCCCATCTACGTAATGGTCGCAAATAAGCGACAACGCAAGGAGCAAGTTTTTTTGGCGTGGCAGTGCGCATTTGCCCTCGGTGATGCGAGGCGCTCTAGTGCGATGCGCGCTGTTGGCGTGAATGGTGGCGTCTCGCACTCCGTCGCGCCGCTTCGGGAAGCGACGAGCTACAGCGTCGATTGATGTGTTGCCTGGAAGGCGAAAGAAATGCGCAGCAGGCTGTATTGTACAGCGGTAGTGGTTTCGTTTCGGTGTACCTCTTTGCAGCCGCGAACTGCACGGTTGCCCGAAAATGAGCGCCAGCCAGCATCCTGGCGTACGCTTCCGCGCTCGCACGCGGACGGGTTCTCACGCTTCGGCCAATGGGAGGGAGAGAGATGGGTCGTGCGGCGAAGCCGCTTTTGCCGATCTCCGGCAGGAGCGCAGTTTCGCTCCGAGGAGACGCTCCCTGGATTTCGTGGCGACCGGTTGTGCGCCCGCGCGCTCCGCGCGCTCGCGACCTTCGGCGTCATCGTAGCTCTGGCCGACTGGGCTGGCCCTACGTCATCTCCTGTCGCCGGCTGTCTTCGGTGACAGCGCAGCTCTGACCTACTGGACCTGCTCTACGCCATCTACAGACGCCGACACCATCTCTCGCAAGTGTACCCCGTCTTCGGACTCCAGTGACCGTTTTTCCATCTTTCCTGTCTCTTCTATCCCCTCAGTTTGTTGTTGCTTCTTCTTCCTCTTTCCTATACTTTTACCTCTACCCTTTTATCCCTCCTTACCCCCATCCCTTTGTGAGCTCTGTGGCGGTGTCGCTCACTGAAGCAGACAATAACGGGGCTCACTTTTCTCTTCCTTTCTCTCAAGAACCACTCCGCAGTTTCGCTCCGTCAGTCGAGGTGATCGGACGCACGCAGCATGGCCCGAACTAAACAAACCGCGCGCAAGAGTACTGGAGGCAAGGCTCCGCGTAAGCAGCTTGCTACCAAGGCTGCTCGCAAGAGTGCCCCTGCCACAGGCGGGGTGAAGAAACCTCACCGTTACAGGCCTGGAACCGTGGCCCTGCGTGAAATTCGCCGATACCAGAAGTCGACCGAACTGCTGATCCGCAAGCTTCCCTTTCAGCGCCTGGTGCGGGAAATCGCTCAGGACTTCAAGACGGACCTCCGTTTCCAGAGTTCTGCCGTGATGGCCCTACAGGAAGCTAGCGAGGCCTACCTCGTTGGTCTTTTCGAAGACACCAACCTGTGCGCCATCCACGCTAAGCGCGTCACCATCATGCCAAAGGACATCCAGCTGGCTCGGCGCATTCGCGGTGAGCGCGCCTAAGTTGGGCTGCTCCCTGCGCTTCGGTCGACAGGCAAGCAACAACAAACGGTCCTTCTCAGGACCACCAACGTGTCTGCTTTGGCTACGAGACCACTCCAGGCCACGTACTCCGGCCGCACCCTCTTTTGCTGTCATGTTTTGTACGTACGTGGCTGCCGTTGTCTAGCGCGCGGAAGAACGGAACGTCGGCGCGTCGTTATTACGAAGAAATGGCTCAGCTTTGACAAATTCAAGGTAAAAGTGTGTATCATTATGAGTAGACAGAGAAAAGGTAGGCTAGCTTCAGTCGGTGTGTGTGCAGCAGCCGTGCTGCGACCCTGTGGTGTGTCAATTTCATTTATGTGTTTACCTTTTTGCCCGCCGCTTGTAAGGTGTTTTTGAGGGCTTCTGTTTGCGTAACGCCATGGTGACTTGGGCTGCTGGACCCCGGCGCAACTTTTGGGTGCACTCGTAGGAGGTGATGAAGTTTTACCGAGAGACGAAATAAACAATTGTATCGGGCCAGTTGGTAAGGATCCATCTCGCTAGGAAGCGCAGCCACTATTACACAGACCTCACAACACAAGCGCTTAACTTCAACTGAACTTTCATTGCAAACGTCAGAGTTTATAAAGGGGGTGAACAGAGAAAAAGAATAGTAAAAGGTAGACAACAAAAAGCACACGTGCCAGTCCCGCACATTACTGTCTGTTATTCTCTATCACCCCATCCAAAAAACAGTTCTTTCCGCGTGAGCGCGATAGAGAGTGCACTAACACACTCGAAATCATCGCGTGTCATTTCCTTTCATTTCTTTTGAAGCTGAACAAGTTTTTGTGCCATATTCTGGACAATTTTTTTTTTTTTTTTGCAATAAACGTTTAGTTGAAGTTAAGCGCTTGTGTTGTGTGTTCTGTGTAATAGTGGCTGCGCTGCCTAGCAAGATAGACGAAATAAATTGTGTTAGAAGCACCAAATGGAATGCGCTAACGGCGGGTTCTCTCTCTCTCTCTCTCTTTTTTTTTTTTACCTTACGTTTGTTTTTCTATTCAAAGGTATTAAATTTACTCTGTCCCTGTGCTGACCCGTTCAGGTGTCATCGTAAGGATAGACGGTTACGTGTGGAGCTTTTTTTTTTTTTTTTTTAATGAGAAATGACAACGCTTACATGCTCTTTTCTGTCTTTTTCGGTGCCGAGCTGCGTGATTTGGTTGTCTCTTTGCAGCATTTGGCGTCGCGCACTTGTGGCTAACTGATGTCGCGAGGAAATATATATAAAGTATAGAAAAACAAACACGCTTGAGGGTACGAACAGAGCCATCGTGACTGCGAAGCGAAACACGGCCGCGTCACCTGTTTGGGTGGTCCTTAGAAGGACCGTTTGGGGAATGCGGCGAGCGCGCGGAAGGGGTGCTCGCTTACGCCTTCTTCTCCGTCTTCTTTGGAAGAAGCACGGCTTGAATGTTGGGCAACACACCGCCCTGCGCGATGGTGACGCCGGAAAGCAGTTTGTTCAGCTCCTCGTCGTTGCGGATGGCGAGCTGCAAGTGACGGGGGATGATCCGGGTCTTCTTGTTGTCACGAGCGGCGTTGCCCGCCAGCTCGAGCACCTCGGCGGCCAGGTACTCGAGTACGGCAGCCAGGTAGACCGGAGCGCCAGCTCCGACGCGCTCGGCGTAGTTTCCCTTGCGTAGGAGGCGGTGAATACGGCCCACGGGGAACTGAAGCCCCGCGCGGCTAGAACGGGTCTTGCTCTTGCCTTTCGCCTTGCCGCCCTTGCCACGTCCGGACATGGTGTTGCTTTTCGCTTGGTACGACGCCGGTTGCCGAAAACAAGAAAGCTGCTGCCTTCTGAGATGAGAGCCGTGCTCGAATGGTTTCCGTTGCCACCATCGCGCGCCGCCGCTCGCGGGGAACGGATGAGAGTGTGAGAGAGAGAAGCCGTGCGAACCAATGGGGCGCGCGCGTTGTGCTGATCTCGTCAACACCCCTCGCTCATATTTAAGCGCGGCGAGACGGGGGGACACGCGCATTCGACTCTGGTCTCGCGTGCGTGTTGTGTGAAATCATGCCTCCCCAACCGTCTGGCAAAGCCGTCAAGAAGGCCGGCAAGGCGCAGAAGAATGTGCGCGCCACGGACAAGAAGAAGAAGAAGCGCCGCAGGAAGGAGAGCTTCTCCATCTACATCTATAAGGTGCTGAAGCAGGTGCACCCCGACACTGGTGTCTCCAGCAAGGCCATGTCCATCATGAACAGCTTCGTGAACGACATCTTCGAGCGTATCGCCGCCGAGTCGTCACGCCTTGCTCACTACAACAAGCGCTCGACCATCACGAGCCGGGAGATCCAGACCGCGGTGCGCCTGCTGCTGCCCGGAGAGCTGGCCAAGCACGCGGTGTCCGAGGGTACAAAAGCCGTCACCAAGTACACCAGCTCCAAGTAGGCGTGCGTCGTGGGCCACAGCGAGCAACGACAAATCAACGGCTCTTCTCAGAGCCACCCAAATTGTCTGCGTCGGCATAGGGGTTGTGCTGAGAGATTCGGCTCCGAATCCATCCTCTTCTCTCTGTTGAACACCGCTAGCAGGAGCGTTGGTGTGCCGCGCTCGACGTGTGTGCTCGGGGAGGTTGAACAGGTAAATTAGAGAAGACCGAGTGCGCGGAGAAAAGTGCCACAAGTACGGTAATGGAGGGAAAACAAAACCAGGAGCGTGGTAATTAAAAAAAAAAAAAAAAACAGGGGGAAGGTGGCCGCTTCTCTCAAAAAAAGGTAACATGAACTCGAGTGTGTTCAGCTCTTGGGAAATGATAGAATAGGAAACTCGCGTCAGCGCTTGCCCGAGCAACTCCGACATGTCGGGCCAAATATGAAGGGGTATACACGGTATGCAGTGCATGCGGAGAGAAGGAAACTGCCGAACACTTGATAATGCTATGTAAAGGGCTTCACCTTATAGTTTAGAATGATGGCGCAGAGTTTTTCAAAAGCACCGGGGTTTAGAGACGGGGGAGGGCAAAATAGACTTTAGGCGGGTAGAATTAACTAGAAGGTGGTTATCTTATTGGTGGCTAAAGTCAAGGCAAGAGTGAAAACTAAACCATTCACTGCAAAGCACCGCGGTCCTATACTTCACTATTTAAAGAGAGAAAAAAAACAAGATAAATGTAGCTGTTTGTTAGGTCAGCATTATGGCTAGGTGGTGATAGCTGCCGCCCGATGTGAAGGGTACAGCCACATTCATCAGACAGCGCAGAGTTCCTTCTCTGCCACGCCATTCATTTGTTTACGAAATTGGGGCATTTATTTCTTGAGAGCGCAGGGCAGGCCCGTTTCGAGACTGTAGGAGGAGTGAATGTAGCTTAAAGTGCGTGGCGCGGTGAAAAATGTGCGGAAGCATTGATGCAAGAAAAGATAGGGGAGAAATATATAGACGCATGTGACAATAGCTGTAGAAGCAGAAAAGCGTGGCGGCGGACTGCATGCTAATTATTGTCCGAAAGCAAAGTATCGACAGCCCGAGTGAAGGAAAAAACAAAACTGTGCGTACGCATGACAGGGGTACCACGCAGGTGATTTATATAGTGCACAAAGAAGTACGAAATCCAGTAAAGAAAGGCGGTCGACACGAGGTATGGGCATTTCCCGTTTTCGCACCGAGTGCTCCGTTTGCGCGTCGCCGAAAGAAACATAGCCAGGCCGGCCAGCAAACGACACTGCTCGGCTTGACGTTTACATAATCACACGGTGTAGCGGAACACTGTGTTCTCTTCGAAAGAACAAATGCGCCTGTGCTAGGCACAAATGAGTGGTACGTTCCATTCGGAATGTGGTGGGAAACTTACCTTAAATGAATGAGCGGACGCACCGTTTATTTCCGCTTTGTTTTAGATTACTGACTATGTTCGGCGGGTCGACAGTGCATTTGTATGAAGCTTTCAAGCGCGATCATTTTGTAATTTCGCATCGTGCGTCCTGCCACAAGTTCGGGGAAGGAATACTTTCAATATGGGAACCCTCATGATTGTGAAAGATGAAACTGCGACTACTTAAACACACTTGCACCACAGAAATGGCACGCGCAGTTTGGTATTGGGGCACGTGAGAAGGGAATACAATAGATGGGCATTGGCGCGCATCTTTTTTTCTTATTGATATGATATGTAAGGAGATGTCGGCGCACCATTATGGCGCCGGCTACTCCTTGGCCGTTGAGTTAAACTTGAACACGTATCTTGAAGCAAAACGTACAAAGCAGTGCATGGAAAGTAGAAAACTCGGGCAGAGATATGCAAAGACACACTTACACTTATACGCACATATCAGAACACAATGGTAAGTAAATGTTCGAAAGTCAATGAATGAAGTCTCTGATATAATGTCCCTCGATAATATTCGGTCCACCAGCACAAAACAGTAGAGCACACGTCTGGTCCGTATAAAGATGCATTCGCTCGTGTGTACATAATTGTCGACACGTCATTCATTTCACAACACACACATGATGAGAGTCACGTGATACTGTACATAATAAGTACATTTGTTACAAATGAAAGTTCGTTATTTCTTAATACTTATCAGCAATCCCGCTGTCTTGTAAAGAACGTGTTGATGCTTTTAAAGCGTGCGACTGTAAAACTCGAGTAGGCCACGGACCCAGAAGTTTCTTCATGTTAAACGGTCTGCGGTCTAATGCCAACTGTTCGGACTTAAGACGGCGTCTCGTGATGTGGACAGTCTACGAGAAGGTGACATACGTCTTCATCTATCAATCCGCATTCGCATTCGGGACTTTCAGCTCTGCCGTGTCTGTGCAAAGGAAAAAAAAAAAACAAATGTTTTTGTGTATGCCGTGCCTAGCCTCAATCGGTCAATTAGAGTTTCCGATATTCTATCTAATGCCAGCGTAATTTTTAATTCAATAAATGGATCGATGTGGTATAAATCGCACCTCTTTGTACTTTGGTCAAACCAAGCAGTTTTGCTCATTCTGAAAGTTGTATTCTTTATAATACTACGCAATTCACTTTTTTCGAAATATTGGTTGCCACGATGTGTAGACCTACTTTGTGTGCTCTGGACGGCTCTGGAAGGCCAACTGCAAATCTTCTTTGCACAGCTGATGCCGTCCGGATAGTCGTTGATAGATTACTTAACAGGTTGTCAGCCTCCGAAGGTATTATGTAAGCGAAAGTACGCATGCGTAAAACATGCAGCGAACGAACACTCTTCCAACGCTGTAAAGAAGAAAGAATGCATAAAGGGTGGTGCATTTTACGCTCCAATCTCGTCCTATGTAAGGCGCTTTAGAGTTAGGGCTGTTTTGCCTGTAATTGCGTGACCCTTGCAGGGTTCCTCACAGTGCAACCGTGCACTTGAAACGGGCAGGTGTTGAACCACCCCGCAAGGAGATGGGGAAACTTCGCTGCGACCGGACCGCTTGACAGTCCGTGTTTACGGGAGGAGAGGCGCGCCCGAGAGGAGGTGCGCTCTCACTCTCTGCCGTCCCCGTGAATGCTGAAATGAGCGCGGTCGCGTTGCGTGGCTTCGGTGAAACTGCCGTATCGCGATATGTAGTGGAGCTGCCACAGTAAAATTTGAGACACGCGTAGCCAGCCAAAGGTGCTGTTACTTTGCCGAATTTCACGTGCCGGCGTCCACAACAACGCGAGCACGCTTTGTTTAGAAATTTCCGGCCATGAGGCCGTGCCCGGACCGCGTGTGTTAGTCCCTTGGTTTGGCGACAAGGATGGCGTCAAAGTGACGCCGTGAAACGGGTTTCGTGCGTGCAAATGAGGCATTGATGTGATTAGAGAGAAAGCGAGAACATAGAAAAGAAAAAAAAAAAGAGGGGGGGGGGCACACGCCGGGGACGAGTAGTCGCAAAGTGTTAAGTGTGCAGTTTATTTACGTGCGGCACACAGGTGAGCTGTTGCAGCTGTGAGTTTTGACAAATATTGCGTGTGTCATGTTCAGTGGACACGATGAAACGTTTTTTAGCGAACGCGTTGTATCCGCTGGGCTTGTACGTACGCGTACATGAATTGTCGCTTACTCGGTTTGATGTCTCCTTGCCGCTGGGGCAGCTGATACGACTGATACGCCATTTTGCAGCAGTGAAGGGTGCGTGAATGAATGGGCAAGAAACTTAGCAACAGTAACGAGAAAAGAATTAAAAACAAACAAACAAACGAAAGCATGTTTGCCGTGTATATTCAATCTTGTAGTGCAGAAAAATAGTCAGTGCAGCAACCTGCGCGGCCAACGCGCTCCTCGCGAAGAAAAGAGGGAGAGAGAGACGAGCTGGCCGCCGACCAACCGGCGTGCGCCGTTCGCCTTCCTCCTCAGTCTCGCGGGCCGGCGCCGACACCGCGACTCGATCGGCAGGATTTCAAGCTGGACGGTTGTGCCCTCGCGATCTCCGACTTCAGCGTAGCTCCCGCCGACTGGTTCGCCCTCCGCGGTCTCCTGATGCCGTGTAGCTCTCGCATTGTGGCACCCCGCCCTTGGACTGCTTCGACCGGATCCCCACTTTCCTATCTCCTTCTTTTTCCTCTCGTTGGCTGTCTTCTTCTGCTTCTACTTTCCTTCTATCCTTTTTATCCCTCCTTAACCCCACCCCTATAAGGCACTGCGCCGTGTCGCCTGAAGGCAGACAGAAATTAGGTGCCTTTTTCCTCTTCATTGTAACCACTACCACCACCATTCGCTTTCCGGGCGCGTTTCGAAGCAGAAGCAGAAACTTCGGAAGCCGTCATGTCTGGCCGTGGCAAAGGTGGCAAAGGGCTGGGGAAGGGTGGCGCCAAGCGTCATCGAAAGGTGTTGCGTGACAACATCCAGGGCATAACCAAGCCGGCCATCCGTCGTCTGGCGCGCCGTGGCGGTGTCAAGCGCATCTCTGGCCTCATCTACGAGGAAACTCGCGGCGTTCTCAAGGTGTTCCTCGAGAACGTGATCCGCGATGCCGTCACTTACACCGAGCACGCCAAAAGGAAGACCGTGACAGCCATGGACGTCGTGTACGCCCTCAAGCGTCAGGGCCGCACCCTGTACGGATTCGGAGGCTAAGAAGCCAGCGGCGTCGCCTGCAGCCAGCCAACGAGAACACAACAGCCCTCTTCAGGGCTACCCACTTGATGCTTCGGCAGTGTGATCCCAGCGGTTCGCCATACCCGTCCGTCCCTCTTTGCAATATCATTGCGTCATCGCTCAGGTGAGCAGCACCTCGTGTAGTAGTAGCTTGATCGCGCTGGGTACTTGTCACGTTCACCGCATTTCGTTCGCGTCGTCGTCTTTCTCCTGGGTCTGCATGCACGAATCAATCGCCGCATCTGCGAGTTCTTCCTCTCCTTCCTGCAAGCCAAGCTGCTAAAACGGGCCCGTCAAGCGAACGTCGCCTAGTTACCTTATCGCGCGAAGGAAGAAGCCGAGCGCAGCGTTCTACCCTGGTCACTGCATTCTTGGAGACACGACTATGCTCAGGAAGCACGAACTCGCTTTTTTCTTTGGAATGCCCACTACACGATCGCGTCACGTTGTGTCAAAATAAATAAAAACGCACTATGTTCTACCGTGGGGCACCCAGACGAAGAAGGGATGTGTACTTACAAATGAAAAAATTGATTGTGACAGGTTGGTCGTGTTTACCGCGCCCGCTGTGCACTCAGAAGTGCCCCATTCAATAACACATTGTGTACATTGTCACGCCTAATAATTTTTGTTTGTTTTTTTTTTTTCACACCTGGCGCTGCCGAGCTGCAAAATACAAAAAAAAAAGAAAGAAAAGTGGAAGGGGATGTTTAAACAGAATTTCTGCGCAAGTCAGAAGCAAGTACACAATAAGCGCTGCCCATGCAGCGTGCTGAGGGAAGCTGCACTTGATAGAAGTGGCACTCATGTACTGTACTGGTGCTGCGAACACTGCAGTTGTGAAAGCTTTACTTGGACGGACAGCTACGCAACAAGTGTTTCCATTTCGCCGGCAGAGGTGGTCACTCTAGGGAGGCTGGCTTCGCCGCCCACGCGAGAGGGGGGGGGGGGGGGACTAGCCCATGATGTAAACGCGAGAGGTTCGAGCGCGGGAAATTCGAAAGCAAGGCGCGCTCGCGTGAGCCTGCCGTCAGATGGCGACACCAACCCACGAGCATTGCATTTTCAAGTGCACCCTTGGTTTCCCACCCACCTCCGCACAGGACGAGGCGTGTCGAATGTGTAACCAAGGTGCACGACAGTGGTTCTGCTCAGGCAAAGCCTACCTATAACAAAAATTGTTCTCCATGTGTGTACCTTCATTTTCTCGTGAAAATGTGAAAGAGGAGTGAATGGGGCTTTTTGAGGCGCGTGTTGATCTTCGTTTCTATTATGATTATTATTTTTCACCCTTTCATTGAGTCCATTTCCTGCTTTTTGTGCCACATATTTAGCACTTAGAGGTTGGGGGGGGGGGGGGGATTGCTGATGTGTAAGATGGAAAAGAAGAGGAAAGTGAGCCCCAAAACTGTCTGCATCAGGATGCGACACCTCAGCGGTAGCTCACAAGGGATGGGGGGTGAGGGGGGATTAAAAGGGTGGGAATAAAAGTGTAGAGAAAGAGACATGAGGGAAGCCAGAGTGAGACGACATATCGAGGGAATAGGAGTAAAAATGAAACAAAACATTCGAACGCAAACACCCCGTACATCCAACCGCCATTGAGCGCACCTAGTAGTTTGGCAAGTATGTATGAGTGATTCTTAAGAGGGAAAGGAAGATAAAATTGAGTCCCGTTACTGTCTGCGATTGAGCAAGTAGGCGCGCTCAGTGGCAGTTGGATGTACGGGGTGTTTGTGTTAGAATGTTTTGTTGCGTTTTACTCCTTGTCGTTGCGCGGACGTGTATGCATATACCAACACTGCCGGTGGTCTCTCGTCGTCTTCGCCCATCTACGTAATGGTCGCAAATAAGCGACAACGCAAGGAGCAAGTTTTTTTGGCGTGGCAGTGCGCATTTGCCCTCGGTGATGCGAGGCGCTCTAGTGCGATGCGCGCTGTTGGCGTGAATGGTGGCGTCTCGCACTCCGTCGCGCCGCTTCGGGAAGCGACGAGCTACAGCGTCGATTGATGTGTTGCCTGGAAGGCGAAAGAAATGCGCAGCAGGCTGTATTGTACAGCGGTAGTGGTTTCGTTTCGGTGTACCTCTTTGCAGCCGCGAACTGCACGGTTGCCCGAAAATGAGCGCCAGCCAGCATCCTGGCGTACGCTTCCGCGCTCGCACGCGGACGGGTTCTCACGCTTCGGCCAATGGGAGGGAGAGAGATGGGTCGTGCGGCGAAGCCGCTTTTGCCGATCTCCGGCAGGAGCGCAGTTTCGCTCCGTCAGTCGAGGTGATCGGACGCACGCAGCATGGCCCGAACTAAACAAACCGCGCGCAAGAGTACTGGAGGCAAGGCTCCGCGTAAGCAGCTTGCTACCAAGGCTGCTCGCAAGAGTGCCCCTGCCACAGGCGGGGTGAAGAAACCTCACCGTTACAGGCCTGGAACCGTGGCCCTGCGTGAAATTCGCCGATACCAGAAGTCGACCGAACTGCTGATCCGCAAGCTTCCCTTTCAGCGCCTGGTGCGGGAAATCGCTCAGGACTTCAAGACGGACCTCCGTTTCCAGAGTTCTGCCGTGATGGCCCTACAGGAAGCTAGCGAGGCCTACCTCGTTGGTCTTTTCGAAGACACCAACCTGTGCGCCATCCACGCTAAGCGCGTCACCATCATGCCAAAGGACATCCAGCTGGCTCGGCGCATTCGCGGTGAGCGCGCCTAAGTTGGGCTGCTCCCTGCGCTTCGGTCGACAGGCAAGCAACAACAAACGGTCCTTCTCAGGACCACCAACGTGTCTGCTTTGGCTACGAGACCACTCCAGGCCACGTACTCCGGCCGCACCCTCTTTTGCTGTCATGTTTTGTACGTACGTGGCTGCCGTTGTCTAGCGCGCGGAAGAACGGAACGTCGGCGCGTCGTTATTACGAAGAAATGGCTCAGCTTTGACAAATTCAAGGTAAAAGTGTGTATCATTATGAGTAGACAGAGAAAAGGTAGGCTAGCTTCAGTCGGTGTGTGTGCAGCAGCCGTGCTGCGACCCTGTGGTGTGTCAATTTCATTTATGTGTTTACCTTTTTGCCCGCCGCTTGTAAGGTGTTTTTGAGGGCTTCTGTTTGCGTAACGCCATGGTGACTTGGGCTGCTGGACCCCGGCGCAACTTTTGGGTGCACTCGTAGGAGGTGATGAAGTTTTACCGAGAGACGAAATAAACAATTGTATCGGGCCAGTTGGTAAGGATCCATCTCGCTAGGAAGCGCAGCCACTATTACACAGACCTCACAACACAAGCGCTTAACTTCAACTGAACTTTCATTGCAAACGTCAGAGTTTATAAAGGGGGTGAACAGAGAAAAAGAATAGTAAAAGGTAGACAACAAAAAGCACACGTGCCAGTCCCGCACATTACTGTCTGTTATTCTCTATCACCCCATCCAAAAAACAGTTCTTTCCGCGTGAGCGCGATAGAGAGTGCACTAACACACTCGAAATCATCGCGTGTCATTTCCTTTCATTTCTTTTGAAGCTGAACAAGTTTTTGTGCCATATTCTGGACAATTTTTTTTTTTTTTTGCAATAAACGTTTAGTTGAAGTTAAGCGCTTGTGTTGTGTGTTCTGTGTAATAGTGGCTGCGCTGCCTAGCAAGATAGACGAAATAAATTGTGTTAGAAGCACCAAATGGAATGCGCTAACGGCGGGTTCTCTCTCTCTCTCTCTCTTTTTTTTTTTACCTTACGTTTGTTTTTCTATTCAAAGGTATTAAATTTACTCTGTCCCTGTGCTGACCCGTTCAGGTGTCATCGTAAGGATAGACGGTTACGTGTGGAGCTTTTTTTTTTTTTTTTTTAATGAGAAATGACAACGCTGACATGCTCTTTTCTGTCTTTTTCGGTGCCGAGCTGCGTGATTTGGTTGTCTCTTTGCAGCATTTGGCGTCGCGCACTTGTGGCTAACTGATGTCGCGAGGAAATATATATAAAGTATAGAAAAACAAACACGCTTGAGGGTACGAACAGAGCCATCGTGACTGCGAAGCGAAACACGGCCGCGTCACCTGTTTGGGTGGTCCTTAGAAGGACCGTTTGGGGAATGCGGCGAGCGCGCGGAAGGGGTGCTCGCTTACGCCTTCTTCTCCGTCTTCTTTGGAAGAAGCACGGCTTGAATGTTGGGCAACACACCGCCCTGCGCGATGGTGACGCCGGAAAGCAGTTTGTTCAGCTCCTCGTCGTTGCGGATGGCGAGCTGCAAGTGACGGGGGATGATCCGGGTCTTCTTGTTGTCACGAGCGGCGTTGCCCGCCAGCTCGAGCACCTCGGCGGCCAGGTACTCGAGTACGGCAGCCAGGTAGACCGGAGCGCCAGCTCCGACGCGCTCGGCGTAGTTTCCCTTGCGTAGGAGGCGGTGAATACGGCCCACGGGGAACTGAAGCCCCGCGCGGCTAGAACGGGTCTTGCTCTTGCCTTTCGCCTTGCCGCCCTTGCCACGTCCGGACATGGTGTTGCTTTTCGCTTGGTACGACGCCGGTTGCCGAAAACAAGAAAGCTGCTGCCTTCTGAGATGAGAGCCGTGCTCGAATGGTTTCCGTTGCCACCATCGCGCGCCGCCGCTCGCGGGGAACGGATGAGAGTGTGAGAGAGAGAAGCCGTGCGAACCAATGGGGCGCGCGCGTTGTGCTGATCTCGTCAACACCCCTCGCTCATATTTAAGCGCGGCGAGACGGGGGGACACGCGCATTCGACTCTGGTCTCGCGTGCGTGTTGTGTGAAATCATGCCTCCCCAACCGTCTGGCAAAGCCGTCAAGAAGGCCGGCAAGGCGCAGAAGAATGTGCGCGCCACGGACAAGAAGAAGAAGAAGCGCCGCAGGAAGGAGAGCTTCTCCATCTACATCTATAAGGTGCTGAAGCAGGTGCACCCCGACACTGGTGTCTCCAGCAAGGCCATGTCCATCATGAACAGCTTCGTGAACGACATCTTCGAGCGTATCGCCGCCGAGTCGTCACGCCTTGCTCACTACAACAAGCGCTCGACCATCACGAGCCGGGAGATCCAGACCGCGGTGCGCCTGCTGCTGCCCGGAGAGCTGGCCAAGCACGCGGTGTCCGAGGGTACAAAAGCCGTCACCAAGTACACCAGCTCCAAGTAGGCGTGCGTCGTGGGCCACAGCGAGCAACGACAAATCAACGGCTCTTCTCAGAGCCACCCAAATTGTCTGCGTCGGCATAGGGGTTGTGCTGAGAGATTCGGCTCCGAATCCATCCTCTTCTCTCTGTTGAACACCGCTAGCAGGAGCGTTGGTGTGCCGCGCTCGACGTGTGTGCTCGGGGAGGTTGAACAGGTAAATTAGAGAAAACCGAGTGCGCGGAGAAAAGTGCCACAAGTACGGTAATGGAGGGAAAACAAAACCAGGAGCGTGGTAATTAAAAAAAAAAAAAAAAAACAGGGGGAAGGTGGCCGCTTCTCTCAAAAAAAGGTAACATGAACTCGAGTGTGTTCAGCTCTTGGGAAATGATAGAATAGGAAACTCGCGTCAGCGCTTGCCCGAGCAACTCCGACATGTCGGGCCAAATATGAAGGGGTATACACGGTATGCAGTGCATGCGGAGAGAAGGAAACTGCCGAACACTTGATAATGCTATGTAAAGGGCTTCACCTTATAGTTTAGAATGATGGCGCAGAGTTTTTCAAAAGCACCGGGGTTTAGAGACGGGGGAGGGCAAAATAGACTTTAGGCGGGTAGAATTAACTAGAAGGTGGTTATCTTATTGGTGGCTAAAGTCAAGGCAAGAGTGAAAACTAAACCATTCACTGCAAAGCACCGCGGTCCTATACTTCACTATTTAAAGAGAGAAAAAAAACAAGATAAATGTAGCTGTTTGTTAGGTCAGCATTATGGCTAGGTGGTGATAGCTGCCGCCCGATGTGAAGGGTACAGCCACATTCATCAGACAGCGCAGAGTTCCTTCTCTGCCACGCCATTCATTTGTTTACGAAATTGGGGCATTTATTTCTTGAGAGCGCAGGGCAGGCCCGTTTCGAGACTGTAGGAGGAGTGAATGTAGCTTAAAGTGCGTGGCGCGGTGAAAAATGTGCGGAAGCATTGATGCAAGAAAAGATAGGGGAGAAATATATAGACGCATGTGACAATAGCTGTAGAAGCAGAAAAGCGTGGCGGCGGACTGCATGCTAATTATTGTCCGAAAGCAAAGTATCGACAGCCCGAGTGAAGGAAAAAACAAAACTGTGCGTACGCATGACAGGGGTACCACGCAGGTGATTTATATAGTGCACAAAGAAGTACGAAATCCAGTAAAGAAAGGCGGTCGACACGAGGTATGGGCATTTCCCGTTTTCGCACCGAGTGCTCCGTTTGCGCGTCGCCGAAAGAAACATAGCCAGGCCGGCCAGCAAACGACACTGCTCGGCTTGACGTTTACATAATCACACGGTGTAGCGGAACACTGTGTTCTCTTCGAAAGAACAAATGCGCCTGTGCTAGGCACAAATGAGTGGTACGTTCCATTCGGAATGTGGTGGGAAACTTACCTTAAATGAATGAGCGGACGCACCGTTTATTTCCGCTTTGTTTTAGATTACTGACTATGTTCGGCGGGTCGACAGTGCATTTGTATGAAGCTTTCAAGCGCGATCATTTTGTAATTTCGCATCGTGCGTCCCTGCCACAAGTTCGGGGAAGGAATACTTTCAATATGGGAACCCTCATGATTGTGAAAGATGAAACTGCGACTACTTAAACACACTTGCACCACAGAAATGGCACGCGCAGTTTGGTATTGGGGCACGTGAGAAGGGAATACAATAGATGGGCATTGGCGCGCATCTTTTTTTCTTATTGATATGATATGTAAGGAGATGTCGGCGCACCATTATGGCGCCGGCTACTCCTTGGCCGTTGAGTTAAACTTGAACACGTATCTTGAAGCAAAACGTACAAAGCAGTGCATGGAAAGTAGAAAACTCGGGCAGAGATATGCAAAGACACACTTACACTTATACGCACATATCAGAACACAATGGTAAGTAAATGTTCGAAAGTCAATGAATGAAGTCTCTGATATAATGTCCCTCGATAATATTCGGTCCACCAGCACAAAACAGTAGAGCACACGTCTGGTCCGTATAAAGATGCATTCGCTCGTGTGTACATAATTGTCGACACGTCATTCATTTCACAACACACACATGATGAGAGTCACGTGATACTGTACATAATAAGTACATTTGTTACAAATGAAAGTTCGTTATTTCTTAATACTTATCAGCAATCCCGCTGTCTTGTAAAGAACGTGTTGATGCTTTTAAAGCGTGCGACTGTAAAACTCGAGTAGGCCACGGACCCAGAAGTTTCTTCATGTTAAACGGTCTGCGGTCTAATGCCAACTGTTCGGACTTAAGACGGCGTCTCGTGATGTGGACAGTCTACGAGAAGGTGACATACGTCTTCATCTATCAATCCGCATTCGCATTCGGGACTTTCAGCTCTGCCGTGTCTGTGCAAAGAAAAAAAAAAAAACAAATGTTTTTGTGTATGCCGTGCCTAGCCTCAATCGGTCAATTAGAGTTTCCGATATTCTATCTAATGCCAGCGTAATTTTTAATTCAATAAATGGATCGATGTGGTATAAATCGCACCTCTTTGTACTTTGGTCAAACCAAGCAGTTTTGCTCATTCTGAAAGTTGTATTCTTTATAATACTACGCAATTCACTTTTTTCGAAATATTGGTTGCCACGATGTGTAGACCTACTTTGTGTGCTCTGGACGGCTCTGGAAGGCCAACTGCAAATCTTCTTTGCACAGCTGATGCCGTCCGGATAGTCGTTGATAGATTACTTAACAGGTTGTCAGCCTCCGAAGGTATTATGTAAGCGAAAGTACGCATGCGTAAAACATGCAGCGAACGAACACTCTTCCAACGCTGTAAAGAAGAAAGAATGCATAAAGGGTGGTGCATTTTACGCTCCAATCTCGTCCTATGTAAGGCGCTTTAGAGTTAGGGCTGTTTTGCCTGTAATTGCGTGACCCTTGCAGGGTTCCTCACAGTGCAACCGTGCACTTGAAACGGGCAGGTGTTGAACCACCCCGCAAGGAGATGGGGAAACTTCGCTGCGACCGGACCGCTTGACAGTCCGTGTTTACGGGAGGAGAGGCGCGCCCGAGAGGAGGTGCGCTCTCACTCTCTGCCGTCCCCGTGAATGCTGAAATGAGCGCGGTCGCGTTGCGTGGCTTCGGTGAAACTGCCGTATCGCGATATGTAGTGGAGCTGCCACAGTAAAATTTGAGACACGCGTAGCCAGCCAAAGGTGCTGTTACTTTGCCGAATTTCACGTGCCGGCGTCCACAACAACGCGAGCACGCTTTGTTTAGAAATTTCCGGCCATGAGGCCGTGCCCGGACCGCGTGTGTTAGTCCCTTGGTTTGGCGACAAGGATGGCGTCAAAGTGACGCCGTGAAACGGGTTTCGTGCGTGCAAATGAGGCATTGATGTGATTAGAGAGAAAGCGAGAACATAGAAAAGAAAAAAAAAAAGAGGGGGGGGGGGCACACGCCGGGGACGAGTAGTCGCAAAGTGTTAAGTGTGCAGTTTATTTACGTGCGGCACACAGGTGAGCTGTTGCAGCTGTGAGTTTTGACAAATATTGCGTGTGTCATGTTCAGTGGACACGATGAAACGTTTTTTAGCGAACGCGTTGTATCCGCTGGGCTTGTACGTACGCGTACATGAATTGTCGCTTACTCGGTTTGATGTCTCCTTGCCGCTGGGGCAGCTGATACGACTGATACGCCATTTTGCAGCAGTGAAGGGTGCGTGAATGAATGGGCAAGAAACTTAGCAACAGTAACGAGAAAAGAATTAAAAACAAACAAACAAACGAAAGCATGTTTGCCGTGTATATTCAATCTTGTAGTGCAGAAAAATAGTCAGTGCAGCAACCTGCGCGGCCAACGCGCTCCTCGCGAAGAAAAGAGGGAGAGAGAGACGAGCTGGCCGCCGACCAACCGGCGTGCGCCGTTCGCCTTCCTCCTCAGTCTCGCGGGCCGGCGCCGACACCGCGACTCGATCGTGTCGAGCATTCGCTTTCCGGGCGCGTTTCGAAGCAGAAGCAGAAACTTCGGAAGCCGTCATGTCTGGCCGTGGCAAAGGTGGCAAAGGGCTGGGGAAGGGTGGCGCCAAGCGTCATCGAAAGGTGTTGCGTGACAACATCCAGGGCATAACCAAGCCGGCCATCCGTCGTCTGGCGCGCCGTGGCGGTGTCAAGCGCATCTCTGGCCTCATCTACGAGGAAACTCGCGGCGTTCTCAAGGTGTTCCTCGAGAACGTGATCCGCGATGCCGTCACTTACACCGAGCACGCCAAAAGGAAGACCGTGACAGCCATGGACGTCGTGTACGCCCTCAAGCGTCAGGGCCGCACCCTGTACGGATTCGGAGGCTAAGAAGCCAGCGGCGTCGCCTGCAGCCAGCCAACGAGAACACAACAGCCCTCTTCAGGGCTACCCACTTGATGCTTCGGCAGTGTGATCCCAGCGGTTCGCCATACCCGTCCGTCCCTCTTTGCAATATCATTGCGTCATCGCTCAGGTGAGCAGCACCTCGTGTAGTAGTAGCTTGATCGCGCTGGGTACTTGTCACGTTCACCGCATTTCGTTCGCGTCGTCGTCTTTCTCCTGGGTCTGCATGCACGAATCAATCGCCGCATCTGCGAGTTCTTCCTCTCCTTCCTGCAAGCCAAGCTGCTAAAACGGGCCCGTCAAGCGAACGTCGCCTAGTTACCTTATCGCGCGAAGGAAGAAGCCGAGCGCAGCGTTCTACCCTGGTCACTGCATTCTTGGAGACACGACTATGCTCAGGAAGCACGAACTCGCTTTTTTCTTTGGAATGCCCACTACACGATCGCGTCACGTTGTGTCAAAATAAATAAAAACGCACTATGTTCTACCGTGGGGCACCCAGACGAAGAAGGGATGTGTACTTACAAATGAAAAAATTGATTGTGACAGGTTGGTCGTGTTTACCGCGCCCGCTGTGCACTCAGAAGTGCCCCATTCAATAACACATTGTGTACATTGTCACGCCTAATAATTTTTGTTTGTTTTTTTTTTTCACACCTGGCGCTGCCGAGCTGCAAAATACAAAAAAAAAGAAAGAAAAGTGGAAGGGGATGTTTAAACAGAATTTCTGCGCAAGTCAGAAGCAAGTACACAATAAGCGCTGCCCATGCAGCGTGCTGAGGGAAGCTGCACTTGATAGAAGTGGCACTCATGTACTGTACTGGTGCTGCGAACACTGCAGTTGTGAAAGCTTTACTTGGACGGACAGCTACGCAACAAGTGTTTCCATTTCGCCGGCAGAGGTGGTCACTCTAGGGAGGCTGGCTTCGCCGCCCACGCGAGAGGGGGGGGGGGGGGGACTAGCCCATGATGTAAACGCGAGAGGTTCGAGCGCGGGAAATTCGAAAGCAAGGCGCGCTCGCGTGAGCCTGCCGTCAGATGGCGACACCAACCCACGAGCATTGCATTTTCAAGTGCACCCTTGGTTTCCCACCCACCTCCGCACAGGACGAGGCGTGTCGAATGTGTAACCAAGGCGCACGACAGTGGTTCTGCTCAGGCAAAGCCTACCTATAACAAAAATTGTTCTCCATGTGTGTACCTTCATTTTCTCGTGAAAATGTGAAAGAGGAGTGAATGGGGCTTTTTGAGGCGCGTGTTGATCTTCGTTTCTATTATGATTATTATTTTTCACCCTTTCATTGAGTCCATTTCCTGCTTTTTGTGCCACATATTTAGCACTTAGAGGTTGGGGGGGGGGGGGATTGCTGATGTGTAAGATGGAAAAGAAGAGGAAAGTGAGCCCCGAAACTGTCTGCATCAGGATGCGACACCTCAGCGGTAGCTCACAAGGGATGGGGGGTGAGGGGGGATTAAAAGGGTGGGAATAAAAGTGTAGAGAAAGAGACATGAGGGAAGCCAGAGTGAGACGACATATCGAGGGAATAGGAGTAAAAATGAAACAAAACATTCGAACGCAAACACCCCGTACATCCAACCGCCATTGAGCGCACCTAGTAGTTTGGCAAGTATGTATGAGTGATTCTTAAGAGGGAAAGGAAGATAAAATTGAGTCCCGTTACTGTCTGCGATTGAGCAAGTAGGCGCGCTCAGTGGCAGTTGGATGTACGGGGTGTTTGTGTTAGAATGTTTTGTTGCGTTTTACTCCTTGTCGTTGCGCGGACGTGTATGCATATACCAACACTGCCGGTGGTCTCTCGTCGTCTTCGCCCATCTACGTAATGGTCGCAAATAAGCGACAACGCAAGGAGCAAGTTTTTTTGGCGTGGCAGTGCGCATTTGCCCTCGGTGATGCGAGGCGCTCTAGTGCGATGCGCGCTGTTGGCGTGAATGGTGGCGTCTCGCACTCCGTCGCGCCGCTTCGGGAAGCGACGAGCTACAGCGTCGATTGATGTGTTGCCTGGAAGGCGAAAGAAATGCGCAGCAGGCTGTATTGTACAGCGGTAGTGGTTTCGTTTCGGTGTACCTCTTTGCAGCCGCGAACTGCACGGTTGCCCGAAAATGAGCGCCAGCCAGCATCCTGGCGTACGCTTCCGCGCTCGCACGCGGACGGGTTCTCACGCTTCGGCCAATGGGAGGGAGAGAGATGGGTCGTGCGGCGAAGCCGCTTTTGCCGATCTCCGGCAGGAGCGCAGTTTCGCTCCGTCAGTCGAGGTGATCGGACGCACGCAGCATGGCCCGAACTAAACAAACCGCGCGCAAGAGTACTGGAGGCAAGGCTCCGCGTAAGCAGCTTGCTACCAAGGCTGCTCGCAAGAGTGCCCCTGCCACAGGCGGGGTGAAGAAACCTCACCGTTACAGGCCTGGAACCGTGGCCCTGCGTGAAATTCGCCGATACCAGAAGTCGACCGAACTGCTGATCCGCAAGCTTCCCTTTCAGCGCCTGGTGCGGGAAATCGCTCAGGACTTCAAGACGGACCTCCGTTTCCAGAGTTCTGCCGTGATGGCCCTACAGGAAGCTAGCGAGGCCTACCTCGTTGGTCTTTTCGAAGACACCAACCTGTGCGCCATCCACGCTAAGCGCGTCACCATCATGCCAAAGGACATCCAGCTGGCTCGGCGCATTCGCGGTGAGCGCGCCTAAGTTGGGCTGCTCCCTGCGCTTCGGTCGACAGGCAAGCAACAACAAACGGTCCTTCTCAGGACCACCAACGTGTCTGCTTTGGCTACGAGACCACTCCAGGCCACGTACTCCGGCCGCACCCTCTTTTGCTGTCATGTTTTGTACGTACGTGGCTGCCGTTGTCTAGCGCGCGGAAGAACGGAACGTCGGCGCGTCGTTATTACGAAGAAATGGCTCAGCTTTGACAAATTCAAGGTAAAAGTGTGTATCATTATGAGTAGACAGAGAAAAGGTAGGCTAGCTTCAGTCGGTGTGTGTGCAGCAGCCGTGCTGCGACCCTGTGGTGTGTCAATTTCATTTATGTGTTTACCTTTTTGCCCGCCGCTTGTAAGGTGTTTTTGAGGGCTTCTGTTTGCGTAACGCCATGGTGACTTGGGCTGCTGGACCCCGGCGCAACTTTTGGGTGCACTCGTAGGAGGTGATGAAGTTTTACCGAGAGACGAAATAAACAATTGTATCGGGCCAGTTGGTAAGGATCCATCTCGCTAGGAAGCGCAGCCACTATTACACAGACCTCACAACACAAGCGCTTAACTTCAACTGAACTTTCATTGCAAACGTCAGAGTTTATAAAGGGGGTGAACAGAGAAAAAGAATAGTAAAAGGTAGACAACAAAAAGCACACGTGCCAGTCCCGCACATTACTGTCTGTTATTCTCTATCACCCCATCCAAAAAACAGTTCTTTCCGCGTGAGCGCGATAGAGAGTGCACTAACACACTCGAAATCATCGCGTGTCATTTCCTTTCATTTCTTTTGAAGCTGAACAAGTTTTTGTGCCATATTCTGGACAATTTTTTTTTTTTTTTGCAATAAACGTTTAGTTGAAGTTAAGCGCTTGTGTTGTGTGTTCTGTGTAATAGTGGCTGCGCTGCCTAGCAAGATAGACGAAATAAATTGTGTTAGAAGCACCAAATGGAATGCGCTAACGGCGGGTTCTCTCTCTCTCTCTCTCTTTTTTTTTTTTACCTTACGTTTGTTTTTCTATTCAAAGGTATTAAATTTACTCTGTCCCTGTGCTGACCCGTTCAGGTGTCATCGTAAGGATAGACGGTTACGTGTGGAGCTTTTTTTTTTTTTTTTTTAATGAGAAATGACAACGCTTACATGCTCTTTTCTGTCTTTTTCGGTGCCGAGCTGCGTGATTTGGTTGTCTCTTTGCAGCATTTGGCGTCGCGCACTTGTGGCTAACTGATGTCGCGAGGAAATATATATAAAGTATAGAAAAACAAACACGCTTGAGGGTACGAACAGAGCCATCGTGACTGCGAAGCGAAACACGGCCGCGTCACCTGTTTGGGTGGTCCTTAGAAGGACCGTTTGGGGAATGCGGCGAGCGCGCGGAAGGGGTGCTCGCTTACGCCTTCTTCTCCGTCTTCTTTGGAAGAAGCACGGCTTGAATGTTGGGCAACACACCGCCCTGCGCGATGGTGACGCCGGAAAGCAGTTTGTTCAGCTCCTCGTCGTTGCGGATGGCGAGCTGCAAGTGACGGGGGATGATCCGGGTCTTCTTGTTGTCACGAGCGGCGTTGCCCGCCAGCTCGAGCACCTCGGCGGCCAGGTACTCGAGTACGGCAGCCAGGTAGACCGGAGCGCCAGCTCCGACGCGCTCGGCGTAGTTTCCCTTGCGTAGGAGGCGGTGAATACGGCCCACGGGGAACTGAAGCCCCGCGCGGCTAGAACGGGTCTTGCTCTTGCCTTTCGCCTTGCCGCCCTTGCCACGTCCGGACATGGTGTTGCTTTTCGCTTGGTACGACGCCGGTTGCCGAAAACAAGAAAAATGCTGCCTTCTGAGATGAGAGCAGTGCTCGAATGGTTTCCGTTGCCACCATCGCGCGCCGCCGCTCGCGGGGAACGGATGAGAGTGTGAGAGAGAGAAGCCGTGCGAACCAATGGGGCGCGCGCGTTGTGCTGATCTCGTCAACACCCCTCGCTCATATTTAAGCGCGGCGAGACGGGGGGACACGCGCATTCGACTCTGGTCTCGCGTGCGTGTTGTGTGAAATCATGCCTCCCCAACCGTCTGGCAAAGCCGTCAAGAAGGCCGGCAAGGCGCAGAAGAATGTGCGCGCCACGGACAAGAAGAAGAAGAAGCGCCGCAGGAAGGAGAGCTTCTCCATCTACATCTATAAGGTGCTGAAGCAGGTGCACCCCGACACTGGTGTCTCCAGCAAGGCCATGTCCATCATGAACAGCTTCGTGAACGACATCTTCGAGCGTATCGCCGCCGAGTCGTCACGCCTTGCTCACTACAACAAGCGCTCGACCATCACGAGCCGGGAGATCCAGACCGCGGTGCGCCTGCTGCTGCCCGGAGAGCTGGCCAAGCACGCGGTGTCCGAGGGTACAAAAGCCGTCACCAAGTACACCAGCTCCAAGTAGGCGTGCGTCGTGGGCCACAGCGAGCAACGACAAATCAACGGCTCTTCTCAGAGCCACCCAAATTGTCTGCGTCGGCATAGGGGTTGTGCTGAGAGATTCGGCTCCGAATCCATCCTCTTCTCTCTGTTGAACACCGCTAGCAGGAGCGTTGGTGTGCCGCGCTCGACGTGTGTGCTCGGGGAGGTTGAACAGGTAAATTAGAGAAGACCGAGTGCGCGGAGAAAAGTGCCACAAGTACGGTAATGGAGGGAAAACAAAACCAGGAGCGTGGTAATTAAAAAAAAAAAAAACAGGGGGAAGGTGGCCGCTTCTCTCAAAAAAAGGTAACATGAACTCGAGTGTGTTCAGCTCTTGGGAAATGATAGAATAGGAAACTCGCGTCAGCGCTTGCCCGAGCAACTCCGACATGTCGGGCCAAATATGAAGGGGTATACACGGTATGCAGTGCATGCGGAGAGAAGGAAACTGCCGAACACTTGATAATGCTATGTAAAGGGCTTCACCTTATAGTTTAGAATGATGGCGCAGAGTTTTTCAAAAGCACCGGGGTTTAGAGACGGGGGAGGGCAAAATAGACTTTAGGCGGGTAGAATTAACTAGAAGGTGGTTATCTTATTGGTGGCTAAAGTCAAGGCAAGAGTGAAAACTAAACCATTCACTGCAAAGCACCGCGGTCCTATACTTCACTATTTAAAGAGAGAAAAAAAACAAGATAAATGTAGCTGTTTGTTAGGTCAGCATTATGGCTAGGTGGTGATAGCTGCCGCCCGATGTGAAGGGTACAGCCACATTCATCAGACAGCGCAGAGTTCCTTCTCTGCCACGCCATTCATTTGTTTACGAAATTGGGGCATTTATTTCTTGAGAGCGCAGGGCAGGCCCGTTTCGAGACTGTAGGAGGAGTGAATGTAGCTTAAAGTGCGTGGCGCGGTGAAAAATGTGCGGAAGCATTGATGCAAGAAAAGATAGGGGAGAAATATATAGACGCATGTGACAATAGCTGTAGAAGCAGAAAAGCGTGGCGGCGGACTGCATGCTAATTATTGTCCGAAAGCAAAGTATCGACAGCCCGAGTGAAGGAAAAAACAAAACTGTGCGTACGCATGACAGGGGTACCACGCAGGTGATTTATATAGTGCACAAAGAAGTACGAAATCCAGTAAAGAAAGGCGGTCGACACGAGGTATGGGCATTTCCCGTTTTCGCACCGAGTGCTCCGTTTGCGCGTCGCCGAAAGAAACATAGCCAGGCCGGCCAGCAAACGACACTGCTCGGCTTGACGTTTACATAATCACACGGTGTAGCGGAACACTGTGTTCTCTTCGAAAGAACAAATGCGCCTGTGCTAGGCACAAATGAGTGGTACGTTCCATTCGGAATGTGGTGGGAAACTTACCTTAAATGAATGAGCGGACGCACCGTTTATTTCCGCTTTGTTTTAGATTACTGACTATGTTCGGCGGGTCGACAGTGCATTTGTATGAAGCTTTCAAGCGCGATCATTTTGTAATTTCGCATCGTGCGTCCCTGCCACAAGTTCGGGGAAGGAATACTTTCAATATGGGAACCCTCATGATTGTGAAAGATGAAACTGCGACTACTTAAACACACTTGCACCACAGAAATGGCACGCGCAGTTTGGTATTGGGGCACGTGAGAAGGGAATACAATAGATGGGCATTGGCGCGCATCTTTTTTTCTTATTGATATGATATGTAAGGAGATGTCGGCGCACCATTATGGCGCCGGCTACTCCTTGGCCGTTGAGTTAAACTTGAACACGTATCTTGAAGCAAAACGTACAAAGCAGTGCATGGAAAGTAGAAAACTCGGGCAGAGATATGCAAAGACACACTTACACTTATACGCACATATCAGAACACAATGGTAAGTAAATGTTCGAAAGTCAATGAATGAAGTCTCTGATATAATGTCCCTCGATAATATTCGGTCCACCAGCACAAAACAGTAGAGCACACGTCTGGTCCGTATAAAGATGCATTCGCTCGTGTGTACATAATTGTCGACACGTCATTCATTTCACAACACACACATGATGAGAGTCACGTGATACTGTACATAATAAGTACATTTGTTACAAATGAAAGTTCGTTATTTCTTAATACTTATCAGCAATCCCGCTGTCTTGTAAAGAACGTGTTGATGCTTTTAAAGCGTGCGACTGTAAAACTCGAGTAGGCCACGGACCCAGAAGTTTCTTCATGTTAAACGGTCTGCGGTCTAATGCCAACTGTTCGGACTTAAGACGGCGTCTCGTGATGTGGACAGTCTACGAGAAGGTGACATACGTCTTCATCTATCAATCCGCATTCGCATTCGGGACTTTCAGCTCTGCCGTGTCTGTGCAAAGAAAAAAAAAAAAACAAATGTTTTTGTGTATGCCGTGCCTAGCCTCAATCGGTCAATTAGAGTTTCCGATATTCTATCTAATGCCAGCGTAATTTTTAATTCAATAAATGGATCGATGTGGTATAAATCGCACCTCTTTGTACTTTGGTCAAACCAAGCAGTTTTGCTCATTCTGAAAGTTGTATTCTTTATAATACTACGCAATTCACTTTTTTCGAAATATTGGTTGCCACGATGTGTAGACCTACTTTGTGTGCTCTGGACGGCTCTGGAAGGCCAACTGCAAATCTTCTTTGCACAGCTGATGCCGTCCGGATAGTCGTTGATAGATTACTTAACAGGTTGTCAGCCTCCGAAGGTATTATGTAAGCGAAAGTACGCATGCGTAAAACATGCAGCGAACGAACACTCTTCCAACGCTGTAAAGAAGAAAGAATGCATAAAGGGTGGTGCATTTTACGCTCCAATCTCGTCCTATGTAAGGCGCTTTAGAGTTAGGGCTGTTTTGCCTGTAATTGCGTGACCCTTGCAGGGTTCCTCACAGTGCAACCGTGCACTTGAAACGGGCAGGTGTTGAACCACCCCGCAAGGAGATGGGGAAACTTCGCTGCGACCGGACCGCTTGACAGTCCGTGTTTACGGGAGGAGAGGCGCGCCCGAGAGGAGGTGCGCTCTCACTCTCTGCCGTCCCCGTGAATGCTGAAATGAGCGCGGTCGCGTTGCGTGGCTTCGGTGAAACTGCCGTATCGCGATATGTAGTGGAGCTGCCACAGTAAAATTTGAGACACGCGTAGCCAGCCAAAGGTGCTGTTACTTTGCCGAATTTCACGTGCCGGCGTCCACAACAACGCGAGCACGCTTTGTTTAGAAATTTCCGGCCATGAGGCCGTGCCCGGACCGCGTGTGTTAGTCCCTTGGTTTGGCGACAAGGATGGCGTCAAAGTGACGCCGTGAAACGGGTTTCGTGCGTGCAAATGAGGCATTGATGTGATTAGAGAGAAAGCGAGAACATAGAAAAGAAAAAAAAAAAGAGGGGGGGGGGGGCACACGCCGGGGACGAGTAGTCGCAAAGTGTTAAGTGTGCAGTTTATTTACGTGCGGCACACAGGTGAGCTGTTGCAGCTGTGAGTTTTGACAAATATTGCGTGTGTCATGTTCAGTGGACACGATGAAACGTTTTTTAGCGAACGCGTTGTATCCGCTGGGCTTGTACGTACGCGTACATGAATTGTCGCTTACTCGGTTTGATGTCTCCTTGCCGCTGGGGCAGCTGATACGACTGATACGCCATTTTGCAGCAGTGAAGGGTGCGTGAATGAATGGGCAAGAAACTTAGCAACAGTAACGAGAAAAGAATTAAAAACAAACAAACAAACGAAAGCATGTTTGCCGTGTATATTCAATCTTGTAGTGCAGAAAAATAGTCAGTGCAGCAACCTGCGCGGCCAACGCGCTCCTCGCGAAGAAAAGAGGGAGAGAGAGACGAGCTGGCCGCCGACCAACCGGCGTGCGCCGTTCGCCTTCCTCCTCAGTCTCGCGGGCCGGCGCCGACACCGCGACTCGATCGTGTCGAGCATTCGCTTTCGGGATTCGCTCGCAGGATTTCAAGCTGGACGGTTGTGCCCTCGCGATCTCCGACTTCAGCGTAGCTCCCGCCGACTGGTTCGCCCTCCGCGGTCTCCTGACGCCGTGTAGCTCTCGCATTGTGGCACCCCGCCCTTGGACTGCTTCGACCCGATCCCCACTTTCCTATCTCCTTCCTTTTTCCTCTCGTTGGCTGTCTTCTTCTGCTTCTACTTTCCTTCTATTCTTTTTATCCCTCCTTCCCCCCACCCCTATAAGGCACTGCCGTGTCGCCTGAAGGCAGACAGAAATTAGGTGCCTTTTTCCTCTTCATTCTAATCACTACCACCACCATTCGCTTTCCGGGCGCGTTTCGAAGCAGAAGCAGAAACTTCGGAAGCCGTCATGTCTGGCCGTGGCAAAGGTGGCAAAGGGCTGGGGAAGGGTGGCGCCAAGCGTCATCGAAAGGTGTTGCGTGACAACATCCAGGGCATAACCAAGCCGGCCATCCGTCGTCTGGCGCGCCGTGGCGGTGTCAAGCGCATCTCTGGCCTCATCTACGAGGAAACTCGCGGCGTTCTCAAGGTGTTCCTCGAGAACGTGATCCGCGATGCCGTCACTTACACCGAGCACGCCAAAAGGAAGACCGTGACAGCCATGGACGTCGTGTACGCCCTCAAGCGTCAGGGCCGCACCCTGTACGGATTCGGAGGCTAAGAAGCCAGCGGCGTCGCCTGCAGCCAGCCAACGAGAACACAACAGCCCTCTTCAGGGCTACCCACTTGATGCTTCGGCAGTGTGATCCCAGCGGTTCGCCATACCCGTCCGTCCCTCTTTGCAATATCATTGCGTCATCGCTCAGGTGAGCAGCACCTCGTGTAGTAGTAGCTTGATCGCGCTGGGTACTTGTCACGTTCACCGCATTTCGTTCGCGTCGTCGTCTTTCTCCTGGGTCTGCATGCACGAATCAATCGCCGCATCTGCGAGTTCTTCCTCTCCTTCCTGCAAGCCAAGCTGCTAAAACGGGCCCGTCAAGCGAACGTCGCCTAGTTACCTTATCGCGCGAAGGAAGAAGCCGAGCGCAGCGTTCTACCCTGGTCACTGCATTCTTGGAGACACGACTATGCTCAGGAAGCACGAACTCGCTTTTTTCTTTGGAATGCCCACTACACGATCGCGTCACGTTGTGTCAAAATAAATAAAAACGCACTATGTTCTACCGTGGGGCACCCAGACGAAGAAGGGATGTGTACTTACAAATGAAAAAATTGATTGTGACAGGTTGGTCGTGTTTACCGCGCCCGCTGTGCACTCAGAAGTGCCCCATTCAATAACACATTGTGTACATTGTCACGCCTAATAATTTTTGTTTGTTTTTTTTTTTCACACCTGGCGCTGCCGAGCTGCAAAATACAAAAAAAAAAAGAAAGAAAAGTGGAAGGGGATGTTTAAACAGAATTTCTGCGCAAGTCAGAAGCAAGTACACAATAAGCGCTGCCCATGCAGCGTGCTGAGGGAAGCTGCACTTGATAGAAGTGGCACTCATGTACTGTACTGGTGCTGCGAACACTGCAGTTGTGAAAGCTTTACTTGGACGGACAGCTACGCAACAAGTGTTTCCATTTCGCCGGCAGAGGTGGTCACTCTAGGGAGGCTGGCTTCGCCGCCCACGCGAGAGGGGGGGGGGGGGGACTAGCCCATGATGTAAACGCGAGAGGTTCGAGCGCGGGAAATTCGAAAGCAAGGCGCGCTCGCGTGAGCCTGCCGTCAGATGGCGACACCAACCCACGAGCATTGCATTTTCAAGTGCACCCTTGGTTTCCCACCCACCTCCGCACAGGACGAGGCGTGTCGAATGTGTAACCAAGGCGCACGACAGTGGTTCTGCTCAGGCAAGCCTACCTATAACAAAAATTGTTCTCCATGTGTGTACCTTCATTTTCTCGTGAAAATGTGAAAGAGGAGTGAATGGGGCTTTTTGAGGCGCGTGTTGATCTTCGTTTCTATTATGATTATTATTTTTCACCCTTTCATTGAGTCCATTTCCTGCTTTTTGTGCCACATATTTAGCACTTAGAGGTTGGGGGGGGGGGGGGGGGGGGATTGCTGATGTGTAAGATGGAAAAGAAGAGGAAAGTGAGCCCCGAAACTGTCTGCATCAGGATGCGACACCTCAGCGGTAGCTCACAAGGGATGGGGGGTGAGGGGGGATTAAAAGGGTGGGAATAAAAGTGTAGAGAAAGAGACATGAGGGAAGCCAGAGTGAGACGACATATCGAGGGAATAGGAGTAAAAATGAAACAAAACATTCGAACGCAAACACCCCGTACATCCAACCGCCATTGAGCGCACCTAGTAGTTTGGCAAGTATGTATGAGTGATTCTTAAGAGGGAAAGGAAGATAAAATTGAGTCCCGTTACTGTCTGCGATTGAGCAAGTAGGCGCGCTCAGTGGCAGTTGGATGTACGGGGTGTTTGTGTTAGAATGTTTTGTTGCGTTTTACTCCTTGTCGTTGCGCGGACGTGTATGCATATACCAACACTGCCGGTGGTCTCTCGTCGTCTTCGCCCATCTACGTAATGGTCGCAAATAAGCGACAACGCAAGGAGCAAGTTTTTTTGGCGTGGCAGTGCGCATTTGCCCTCGGTGATGCGAGGCGCTCTAGTGCGATGCGCGCTGTTGGCGTGAATGGTGGCGTCTCGCACTCCGTCGCGCCGCTTCGGGAAGCGACGAGCTACAGCGTCGATTGATGTGTTGCCTGGAAGGCGAAAGAAATGCGCAGCAGGCTGTATTGTACAGCGGTAGTGGTTTCGTTTCGGTGTACCTCTTTGCAGCCGCGAACTGCACGGTTGCCCGAAAATGAGCGCCAGCCAGCATCCTGGCGTACGCTTCCGCGCTCGCACGCGGACGGGTTCTCACGCTTCGGCCAATGGGAGGGAGAGAGATGGGTCGTGCGGCGAAGCCGCTTTTGCCGATCTCCGGCAGGAGCGCAGTTTCGCTCCGTCAGTCGAGGTGATCGGACGCACGCAGCATGGCCCGAACTAAACAAACCGCGCGCAAGAGTACTGGAGGCAAGGCTCCGCGTAAGCAGCTTGCTACCAAGGCTGCTCGCAAGAGTGCCCCTGCCACAGGCGGGGTGAAGAAACCTCACCGTTACAGGCCTGGAACCGTGGCCCTGCGTGAAATTCGCCGATACCAGAAGTCGACCGAACTGCTGATCCGCAAGCTTCCCTTTCAGCGCCTGGTGCGGGAAATCGCTCAGGACTTCAAGACGGACCTCCGTTTCCAGAGTTCTGCCGTGATGGCCCTACAGGAAGCTAGCGAGGCCTACCTCGTTGGTCTTTTCGAAGACACCAACCTGTGCGCCATCCACGCTAAGCGCGTCACCATCATGCCAAAGGACATCCAGCTGGCTCGGCGCATTCGCGGTGAGCGCGCCTAAGTTGGGCTGCTCCCTGCGCTTCGGTCGACAGGCAAGCAACAACAAACGGTCCTTCTCAGGACCACCAACGTGTCTGCTTTGGCTACGAGACCACTCCAGGCCACGTACTCCGGCCGCACCCTCTTTTGCTGTCATGTTTTGTACGTACGTGGCTGCCGTTGTCTAGCGCGCGGAAGAACGGAACGTCGGCGCGTCGTTATTACGAAGAAATGGCTCAGCTTTGACAAATTCAAGGTAAAAGTGTGTATCATTATGAGTAGACAGAGAAAAGGTAGGCTAGCTTCAGTCGGTGTGTGTGCAGCAGCCGTGCTGCGACCCTGTGGTGTGTCAATTTCATTTATGTGTTTACCTTTTTGCCCGCCGCTTGTAAGGTGTTTTTGAGGGCTTCTGTTTGCGTAACGCCATGGTGACTTGGGCTGCTGGACCCCGGCGCAACTTTTGGGTGCACTCGTAGGAGGTGATGAAGTTTTACCGAGAGACGAAATAAACAATTGTATCGGGCCAGTTGGTAAGGATCCATCTCGCTAGGAAGCGCAGCCACTATTACACAGACCTCACAACACAAGCGCTTAACTTCAACTGAACTTTCATTGCAAACGTCAGAGTTTATAAAGGGGGTGAACAGAGAAAAAGAATAGTAAAAGGTAGACAACAAAAAGCACACGTGCCAGTCCCGCACATTACTGTCTGTTATTCTCTATCACCCCATCCAAAAAACAGTTCTTTCCGCGTGAGCGCGATAGAGAGTGCACTAACACACTCGAAATCATCGCGTGTCATTTCCTTTCATTTCTTTTGAAGCTGAACAAGTTTTTGTGCCATATTCTGGACAATTTTTTTTTTTTTTTTTTGCAATAAACGTTTAGTTGAAGTTAAGCGCTTGTGTTGTGTGTTCTGTGTAATAGTGGCTGCGCTGCCTAGCAAGATAGACGAAATAAATTGTGTTAGAAGCACCAAATGGAATGCGCTAACGGCGGGTTCTCTCTCTCTCTCTCTCTTTTTTTTTTTTACCTTACGTTTGTTTTTCTATTCAAAGGTATTAAATTTACTCTGTCCCTGTGCTGACCCGTTCAGGTGTCATCGTAAGGATAGACGGTTACGTGTGGAGCTTTTTTTTTTTTTTTTTTTTAATGAGAAATGACAACGCTTACATGCTCTTTTCTGTCTTTTTCGGTGCCGAGCTGCGTGATTTGGTTGTCTCTTTGCAGCATTTGGCGTCGCGCACTTGTGGCTAACTGATGTCGCGAGGAAATATATATAAAGTATAGAAAAACAAACACGCTTGAGGGTACGAACAGAGCCATCGTGACTGCGAAGCGAAACACGGCCGCGTCACCTGTTTGGGTGGTCCTTAGAAGGACCGTTTGGGGAATGCGGCGAGCGCGCGGAAGGGGTGCTCGCTTACGCCTTCTTCTCCGTCTTCTTTGGAAGAAGCACGGCTTGAATGTTGGGCAACACACCGCCCTGCGCGATGGTGACGCCGGAAAGCAGTTTGTTCAGCTCCTCGTCGTTGCGGATGGCGAGCTGCAAGTGACGGGGGATGATCCGGGTCTTCTTGTTGTCACGAGCGGCGTTGCCCGCCAGCTCGAGCACCTCGGCGGCCAGGTACTCGAGTACGGCAGCCAGGTAGACCGGAGCGCCAGCTCCGACGCGCTCGGCGTAGTTTCCCTTGCGTAGGAGGCGGTGAATACGGCCCACGGGGAACTGAAGCCCCGCGCGGCTAGAACGGGTCTTGCTCTTGCCTTTCGCCTTGCCGCCCTTGCCACGTCCGGACATGGTGTTGCTTTTCGCTTGGTACGACGCCGGTTGCCGAAAACAAGAAAGCTGCTGCCTTCTGAGATGAGAGCCGTGCTCGAATGGTGGTGGTGGTAGTGGTTACAATGAAGAGGAAAAAGGCACCTAATTTCTGTCTGCCTTCAGGCGACACGGCGCAGTGCCTTATAGGGGTGGGGTGAAGGAGGGATAAAAAGGATAGAAGGAAAGTAGAAGCAGAAGAAGACAGCCAACGAGAGGAAAAAGAAGGAGATAGGAAAGTGGGGATCCGGTCGAAGCAGTCCAAGGGCGGGGTGCCACAATGCGAGAGCTACACGGCGTCAGGAGACCGCGGAGGGCGAACCAGTCGGCGGGAGCTACGCTGAAGTCGGAGATCGCGAGGGCACAACCGTCCAGCTTGAAATCCTGCGAGCGAATCCTCGAATGGTTTCCGTTGCCACCATCGCGCGCCGCCGCTCGCGGGGAACGGATGAGAGTGTGAGAGAGAGAAGCCGTGCGAACCAATGGGGCGCGCGCGTTGTGCTGATCTCGTCAACACCCCTCGCTCATATTTAAGCGCGGCGAGACGGGGGGACACGCGCATTCGTGGGATTCGCTCGCAGGATTTCAAGCTGGACGGTTGTGCCCTCGCGATCTCCGACTTCAGCGTAGCTCCCGCCGACTGGTTCGCCCTCCGCGGTCTCCTGACGCCGTGTAGCTCTCGCATTGTGGCACCCCGCCCTTGGACTGCTTCGACCGGATCCCCACTTTCCTATCTCCTTCTTTTTCCTCTCGTTGGCTGTCTTCTTCTGCTTCTACTTTCCTTCTATCCTTTTTATCCCTCCTTCACCCCACCCCTATAAGGCACTGCGCCGTGTCGCCTGAAGGCAGACAGAAATTAGGTGCCTTTTTCCTCTTCATTGTAACCACTACCACCACCACACGCGCATTCGACTCTGGTCTCGCGTGCGTGTTGTGTGAAATCATGCCTCCCCAACCGTCTGGCAAAGCCGTCAAGAAGGCCGGCAAGGCGCAGAAGAATGTGCGCGCCACGGACAAGAAGAAGAAGAAGCGCCGCAGGAAGGAGAGCTTCTCCATCTACATCTATAAGGTGCTGAAGCAGGTGCACCCCGACACTGGTGTCTCCAGCAAGGCCATGTCCATCATGAACAGCTTCGTGAACGACATCTTCGAGCGTATCGCCGCCGAGTCGTCACGCCTTGCTCACTACAACAAGCGCTCGACCATCACGAGCCGGGAGATCCAGACCGCGGTGCGCCTGCTGCTGCCCGGAGAGCTGGCCAAGCACGCGGTGTCCGAGGGTACAAAAGCCGTCACCAAGTACACCAGCTCCAAGTAGGCGTGCGTCGTGGGCCACAGCGAGCAACGACAAATCAACGGCTCTTCTCAGAGCCACCCAAATTGTCTGCGTCGGCATAGGGGTTGTGCTGAGAGATTCGGCTCCGAATCCATCCTCTTCTCTCTGTTGAACACCGCTAGCAGGAGCGTTGGTGTGCCGCGCTCGACGTGTGTGCTCGGGGAGGTTGAACAGGTAAATTAGAGAAGACCGAGTGCGCGGAGAAAAGTGCCACAAGTACGGTAATGGAGGGAAAACAAAACCAGGAGCGTGGTAATTAAAAAAAAAAAAAAAAAAAACAGGGGGAAGGTGGCCGCTTCTCTCAAAAAAGGTAACATGAACTCGAGTGTGTTCAGCTCTTGGGAAATGATAGAATAGGAAACTCGCGTCAGCGCTTGCCCGAGCAACTCCGACATGTCGGGCCAAATATGAAGGGGTATACACGGTATGCAGTGCATGCGGAGAGAAGGAAACTGCCGAACACTTGATAATGCTATGTAAAGGGCTTCACCTTATAGTTTAGAATGATGGCGCAGAGTTTTTCAAAAGCACCGGGGTTTAGAGACGGGGGAGGGCAAAATAGACTTTAGGCGGGTAGAATTAACTAGAAGGTGGTTATCTTATTGGTGGCTAAAGTCAAGGCAAGAGTGAAAACTAAACCATTCACTGCAAAGCACCGCGGTCCTATACTTCACTATTTAAAGAGAGAAAAAAAACAAGATAAATGTAGCTGTTTGTTAGGTCAGCATTATGGCTAGGTGGTGATAGCTGCCGCCCGATGTGAAGGGTACAGCCACATTCATCAGACAGCGCAGAGTTCCTTCTCTGCCACGCCATTCATTTGTTTACGAAATTGGGGCATTTATTTCTTGAGAGCGCAGGGCAGGCCCGTTTCGAGACTGTAGGAGGAGTGAATGTAGCTTAAAGTGCGTGGCGCGGTGAAAAATGTGCGGAAGCATTGATGCAAGAAAAGATAGGGGAGAAATATATAGACGCATGTGACAATAGCTGTAGAAGCAGAAAAGCGTGGCGGCGGACTGCATGCTAATTATTGTCCGAAAGCAAAGTATCGACAGCCCGAGTGAAGGAAAAAACAAAACTGTGCGTACGCATGACAGGGGTACCACGCAGGTGATTTATATAGTGCACAAAGAAGTACGAAATCCAGTAAAGAAAGGCGGTCGACACGAGGTATGGGCATTTCCCGTTTTCGCACCGAGTGCTCCGTTTGCGCGTCGCCGAAAGAAACATAGCCAGGCCGGCCAGCAAACGACACTGCTCGGCTTGACGTTTACATAATCACACGGTGTAGCGGAACACTGTGTTCTCTTCGAAAGAACAAATGCGCCTGTGCTAGGCACAAATGAGTGGTACGTTCCATTCGGAATGTGGTGGGAAACTTACCTTAAATGAATGAGCGGACGCACCGTTTATTTCCGCTTTGTTTTAGATTACTGACTATGTTCGGCGGGTCGACAGTGCATTTGTATGAAGCTTTCAAGCGCGATCATTTTGTAATTTCGCATCGTGCGTCCCTGCCACAAGTTCGGGGAAGGAATACTTTCAATATGGGAACCCTCATGATTGTGAAAGATGAAACTGCGACTACTTAAACACACTTGCACCACAGAAATGGCACGCGCAGTTTGGTATTGGGGCACGTGAGAAGGGAATACAATAGATGGGCATTGGCGCGCATCTTTTTTTCTTATTGATATGATATGTAAGGAGATGTCGGCGCACCATTATGGCGCCGGCTACTCCTTGGCCGTTGAGTTAAACTTGAACACGTATCTTGAAGCAAAACGTACAAAGCAGTGCATGGAAAGTAGAAAACTCGGGCAGAGATATGCAAAGACACACTTACACTTATACGCACATATCAGAACACAATGGTAAGTAAATGTTCGAAAGTCAATGAATGAAGTCTCTGATATAATGTCCCTCGATAATATTCGGTCCACCAGCACAAAACAGTAGAGCACACGTCTGGTCCGTATAAAGATGCATTCGCTCGTGTGTACATAATTGTCGACACGTCATTCATTTCACAACACACACATGATGAGAGTCACGTGATACTGTACATAATAAGTACATTTGTTACAAATGAAAGTTCGTTATTTCTTAATACTTATCAGCAATCCCGCTGTCTTGTAAAGAACGTGTTGATGCTTTTAAAGCGTGCGACTGTAAAACTCGAGTAGGCCACGGACCCAGAAGTTTCTTCATGTTAAACGGTCTGCGGTCTAATGCCAACTGTTCGGACTTAAGACGGCGTCTCGTGATGTGGACAGTCTACGAGAAGGTGACATACGTCTTCATCTATCAATCCGCATTCGCATTCGGGACTTTCAGCTCTGCCGTGTCTGTGCAAAGAAAAAAAAAAAAACAAATGTTTTTGTGTATGCCGTGCCTAGCCTCAATCGGTCAATTAGAGTTTCCGATATTCTATCTAATGCCAGCGTAATTTTTAATTCAATAAATGGATCGATGTGGTATAAATCGCACCTCTTTGTACTTTGGTCAAACCAAGCAGTTTTGCTCATTCTGAAAGTTGTATTCTTTATAATACTACGCAATTCACTTTTTTCGAAATATTGGTTGCCACGATGTGTAGACCTACTTTGTGTGCTCTGGACGGCTCTGGAAGGCCAACTGCAAATCTTCTTTGCACAGCTGATGCCGTCCGGATAGTCGTTGATAGATTACTTAACAGGTTGTCAGCCTCCGAAGGTATTATGTAAGCGAAAGTACGCATGCGTAAAACATGCAGCGAACGAACACTCTTCCAACGCTGTAAAGAAGAAAGAATGCATAAAGGGTGGTGCATTTTACGCTCCAATCTCGTCCTATGTAAGGCGCTTTAGAGTTAGGGCTGTTTTGCCTGTAATTGCGTGACCCTTGCAGGGTTCCTCACAGTGCAACCGTGCACTTGAAACGGGCAGGTGTTGAACCACCCCGCAAGGAGATGGGGAAACTTCGCTGCGACCGGACCGCTTGACAGTCCGTGTTTACGGGAGGAGAGGCGCGCCCGAGAGGAGGTGCGCTCTCACTCTCTGCCGTCCCCGTGAATGCTGAAATGAGCGCGGTCGCGTTGCGTGGCTTCGGTGAAACTGCCGTATCGCGATATGTAGTGGAGCTGCCACAGTAAAATTTGAGACACGCGTAGCCAGCCAAAGGTGCTGTTACTTTGCCGAATTTCACGTGCCGGCGTCCACAACAACGCGAGCACGCTTTGTTTAGAAATTTCCGGCCATGAGGCCGTGCCCGGACCGCGTGTGTTAGTCCCTTGGTTTGGCGACAAGGATGGCGTCAAAGTGACGCCGTGAAACGGGTTTCGTGCGTGCAAATGAGGCATTGATGTGATTAGAGAGAAAGCGAGAACATAGAAAAGAAAAAAAAAAAAGAGGGGGGGGGGCACACGCCGGGGACGAGTAGTCGCAAAGTGTTAAGTGTGCAGTTTATTTACGTGCGGCACACAGGTGAGCTGTTGCAGCTGTGAGTTTTGACAAATATTGCGTGTGTCATGTTCAGTGGACACGATGAAACGTTTTTTAGCGAACGCGTTGTATCCGCTGGGCTTGTACGTACGCGTACATGAATTGTCGCTTACTCGGTTTGATGTCTCCTTGCCGCTGGGGCAGCTGATACGACTGATACGCCATTTTGCAGCAGTGAAGGGTGCGTGAATGAATGGGCAAGAAACTTAGCAACAGTAACGAGAAAAGAATTAAAAACAAACAAACAAACGAAAGCATGTTTGCCGTGTATATTCAATCTTGTAGTGCAGAAAAATAGTCAGTGCAGCAACCTGCGCGGCCAACGCGCTCCTCGCGAAGAAAAGAGGGAGAGAGAGACGAGCTGGCCGCCGACCAACCGGCGTGCGCCGTTCGCCTTCCTCCTCAGTCTCGCGGGCCGGCGCCGACACCGCGACTCGATCGTGTCGAGCATTCGCTTTCCGGGCGCGTTTCGAAGCAGAAGCAGAAACTTCGGAAGCCGTCATGTCTGGCCGTGGCAAAGGTGGCAAAGGGCTGGGGAAGGGTGGCGCCAAGCGTCATCGAAAGGTGTTGCGTGACAACATCCAGGGCATAACCAAGCCGGCCATCCGTCGTCTGGCGCGCCGTGGCGGTGTCAAGCGCATCTCTGGCCTCATCTACGAGGAAACTCGCGGCGTTCTCAAGGTGTTCCTCGAGAACGTGATCCGCGATGCCGTCACTTACACCGAGCACGCCAAAAGGAAGACCGTGACAGCCATGGACGTCGTGTACGCCCTCAAGCGTCAGGGCCGCACCCTGTACGGATTCGGAGGCTAAGAAGCCAGCGGCGTCGCCTGCAGCCAGCCAACGAGAACACAACAGCCCTCTTCAGGGCTACCCACTTGATGCTTCGGCAGTGTGATCCCAGCGGTTCGCCATACCCGTCCGTCCCTCTTTGCAATATCATTGCGTCATCGCTCAGGTGAGCAGCACCTCGTGTAGTAGTAGCTTGATCGCGCTGGGTACTTGTCACGTTCACCGCATTTCGTTCGCGTCGTCGTCTTTCTCCTGGGTCTGCATGCACGAATCAATCGCCGCATCTGCGAGTTCTTCCTCTCCTTCCTGCAAGCCAAGCTGCTAAAACGGGCCCGTCAAGCGAACGTCGCCTAGTTACCTTATCGCGCGAAGGAAGAAGCCGAGCGCAGCGTTCTACCCTGGTCACTGCATTCTTGGAGACACGACTATGCTCAGGAAGCACGAACTCGCTTTTTTCTTTGGAATGCCCACTACACGATCGCGTCACGTTGTGTCAAAATAAATAAAAACGCACTATGTTCTACCGTGGGGCACCCAGACGAAGAAGGGATGTGTACTTACAAATGAAAAAATTGATTGTGACAGGTTGGTCGTGTTTACCGCGCCCGCTGTGCACTCAGAAGTGGCCCATTCAATAACACATTGTGTACATTGTCACGCCTAATAATTTTTGTTTGTTTTTTTTTTTCACACCTGGCGCTGCCGAGCTGCAAAATACAAAAAAAAAAAGAAAGAAAAGTGGAAGGGGATGTTTAAACAGAATTTCTGCGCAAGTCAGAAGCAAGTACACAATAAGCGCTGCCCATGCAGCGTGCTGAGGGAAGCTGCACTTGATAGAAGTGGCACTCATGTACTGTACTGGTGCTGCGAACACTGCAGTTGTGAAAGCTTTACTTGGACGGACAGCTACGCAACAAGTGTTTCCATTTCGCCGGCAGAGGTGGTCACTCTAGGGAGGCTGGCTTCGCCGCCCACGCGAGAGGGGGGGGGGGGGGGGGACTAGCCCATGATGTAAACGCGAGAGGTTCGAGCGCGGGAAATTCGAAAGCAAGGCGCGCTCGCGTGAGCCTGCCGTCAGATGGCGACACCAACCCACGAGCATTGCATTTTCAAGTGCACCCTTGGTTTCCCACCCACCTCCGCACAGGACGAGGCGTGTCGAATGTGTAACCAAGGCGCACGACAGTGGTTCTGCTCAGGCAAGCCTACCTATAACAAAAATTGTTCTCCATGTGTGTACCTTCATTTTCTCGTGAAAATGTGAAAGAGGAGTGAATGGGGCTTTTTGAGGCGCGTGTTGATCTTCGTTTCTATTATGATTATTATTTTTCACCCTTTCATTGAGTCCATTTCCTGCTTTTTGTGCCACATATTTAGCACTTAGAGGTTGGGGGGGGGGGGGGGATTGCTGATGTGTAAGATGGAAAAGAAGAGGAAAGTGAGCCCCGAAACTGTCTGCATCAGGATGCGACACCTCAGCGGTAGCTCACAAGGGATGGGGGGTGAGGGGGGATTAAAAGGGTGGGAATAAAAGTGTAGAGAAAGAGACATGAGGGAAGCCAGAGTGAGACGACATATCGAGGGAATAGGAGTAAAAATGAAACAAAACATTCGAACGCAAACACCCCGTACATCCAACCGCCATTGAGCGCACCTAGTAGTTTGGCAAGTATGTATGAGTGATTCTTAAGAGGGAAAGGAAGATAAAATTGAGTCCCGTTACTGTCTGCGATTGAGCAAGTAGGCGCGCTCAGTGGCAGTTGGATGTACGGGGTGTTTGTGTTAGAATGTTTTGTTGCGTTTTACTCCTTGTCGTTGCGCGGACGTGTATGCATATACCAACACTGCCGGTGGTCTCTCGTCGTCTTCGCCCATCTACGTAATGGTCGCAAATAAGCGACAACGCAAGGAGCAAGTTTTTTTGGCGTGGCAGTGCGCATTTGCCCTCGGTGATGCGAGGCGCTCTAGTGCGATGCGCGCTGTTGGCGTGAATGGTGGCGTCTCGCACTCCGTCGCGCCGCTTCGGGAAGCGACGAGCTACAGCGTCGATTGATGTGTTGCCTGGAAGGCGAAAGAAATGCGCAGCAGGCTGTATTGTACAGCGGTAGTGGTTTCGTTTCGGTGTACCTCTTTGCAGCCGCGAACTGCACGGTTGCCCGAAAATGAGCGCCAGCCAGCATCCTGGCGTACGCTTCCGCGCTCGCACGCGGACGGGTTCTCACGCTTCGGCCAATGGGAGGGAGAGAGATGGGTCGTGCGGCGAAGCCGCTTTTGCCGATCTCCGGCAGGAGCGCAGTTTCGCTCCGTCAGTCGAGGTGATCGGACGCACGCAGCATGGCCCGAACTAAACAAACCGCGCGCAAGAGTACTGGAGGCAAGGCTCCGCGTAAGCAGCTTGCTACCAAGGCTGCTCGCAAGAGTGCCCCTGCCACAGGCGGGGTGAAGAAACCTCACCGTTACAGGCCTGGAACCGTGGCCCTGCGTGAAATTCGCCGATACCAGAAGTCGACCGAACTGCTGATCCGCAAGCTTCCCTTTCAGCGCCTGGTGCGGGAAATCGCTCAGGACTTCAAGACGGACCTCCGTTTCCAGAGTTCTGCCGTGATGGCCCTACAGGAAGCTAGCGAGGCCTACCTCGTTGGTCTTTTCGAAGACACCAACCTGTGCGCCATCCACGCTAAGCGCGTCACCATCATGCCAAAGGACATCCAGCTGGCTCGGCGCATTCGCGGTGAGCGCGCCTAAGTTGGGCTGCTCCCTGCGCTTCGGTCGACAGGCAAGCAACAACAAACGGTCCTTCTCAGGACCACCAACGTGTCTGCTTTGGCTACGAGACCACTCCAGGCCACGTACTCCGGCCGCACCCTCTTTTGCTGTCATGTTTTGTACGTACGTGGCTGCCGTTGTCTAGCGCGCGGAAGAACGGAACGTCGGCGCGTCGTTATTACGAAGAAATGGCTCAGCTTTGACAAATTCAAGGTAAAAGTGTGTATCATTATGAGTAGACAGAGAAAAGGTAGGCTAGCTTCAGTCGGTGTGTGTGCAGCAGCCGTGCTGCGACCCTGTGGTGTGTCAATTTCATTTATGTGTTTACCTTTTTGCCCGCCGCTTGTAAGGTGTTTTTGAGGGCTTCTGTTTGCGTAACGCCATGGTGACTTGGGCTGCTGGACCCCGGCGCAACTTTTGGGTGCACTCGTAGGAGGTGATGAAGTTTTACCGAGAGACGAAATAAACAATTGTATCGGGCCAGTTGGTAAGGATCCATCTCGCTAGGAAGCGCAGCCACTATTACACAGACCTCACAACACAAGCGCTTAACTTCAACTGAACTTTCATTGCAAACGTCAGAGTTTATAAAGGGGGTGAACAGAGAAAAAGAATAGTAAAAGGTAGACAACAAAAAGCACACGTGCCAGTCCCGCACATTACTGTCTGTTATTCTCTATCACCCCATCCAAAAAACAGTTCTTTCCGCGTGAGCGCGATAGAGAGTGCACTAACACACTCGAAATCATCGCGTGTCATTTCCTTTCATTTCTTTTGAAGCTGAACAAGTTTTTGTGCCATATTCTGGACAATTTTTTTTTTTTTTTTTGCAATAAACGTTTAGTTGAAGTTAAGCGCTTGTGTTGTGTGTTCTGTGTAATAGTGGCTGCGCTGCCTAGCAAGATAGACGAAATAAATTGTGTTAGAAGCACCAAATGGAATGCGCTAACGGCGGGTTCTCTCTCTCTCTCTCTCTTTTTTTTTTTTTACCTTACGTTTGTTTTTCTATTCAAAGGTATTAAATTTACTCTGTCCCTGTGCTGACCCGTTCAGGTGTCATCGTAAGGATAGACGGTTACGTGTGGAGCTTTTTTTTTTTTTTTTTTAATGAGAAATGACAACGCTTACATGCTCTTTTCTGTCTTTTTCGGTGCCGAGCTGCGTGATTTGGTTGTCTCTTTGCAGCATTTGGCGTCGCGCACTTGTGGCTAACTGATGTCGCGAGGAAATATATATAAAGTATAGAAAAACAAACACGCTTGAGGGTACGAACAGAGCCATCGTGACTGCGAAGCGAAACACGGCCGCGTCACCTGTTTGGGTGGTCCTTAGAAGGACCGTTTGGGGAATGCGGCGAGCGCGCGGAAGGGGTGCTCGCTTACGCCTTCTTCTCCGTCTTCTTTGGAAGAAGCACGGCTTGAATGTTGGGCAACACACCGCCCTGCGCGATGGTGACGCCGGAAAGCAGTTTGTTCAGCTCCTCGTCGTTGCGGATGGCGAGCTGCAAGTGACGGGGGATGATCCGGGTCTTCTTGTTGTCACGAGCGGCGTTGCCCGCCAGCTCGAGCACCTCGGCGGCCAGGTACTCGAGTACGGCAGCCAGGTAGACCGGAGCGCCAGCTCCGACGCGCTCGGCGTAGTTTCCCTTGCGTAGGAGGCGGTGAATACGGCCCACGGGGAACTGAAGCCCCGCGCGGCTAGAACGGGTCTTGCTCTTGCCTTTCGCCTTGCCGCCCTTGCCACGTCCGGACATGGTGTTGCTTTTCGCTTGGTACGACGCCGGTTGCCGAAAACAAGAAAGCTGCTGCCTTCTGAGATGAGAGCCGTGCTCGAATGGTTGGTGGTGGTAGTGGTTACAATGAAGAGGAAAAAGGCACCTAATTTCTGTCTGCCTTCAGGCGACACGGCGCAGTGCCTTACAGGGGTGGGGTGAAGGAGGGATAAAAAGGATAGAAGGAAAGTAGAAGCAGAAGAAGACAGCCAACGAGAGGAAAAAGAAGGAGATAGGAAAGTGGGGATCCGGTCGAAGCAGTCCAAGGGCGGGGTGCCACAATGCGAGAGCTACACGGCGTCAGGAGACCGCGGAGGGCGAACCAGTCGGCGGGAGCTACGCTGAAGTCGGAGATCGCGAGGGCACAACCGTCCAGCTTGAAATCCTGCGAGCGAATCCCGAATGGTTTCCGTTGCCACCATCGCGCGCCGCCGCTCGCGGGGAACGGATGAGAGTGTGAGAGAGAGAAGCCGTGCGAACCAATGGGGCGCGCGCGTTGTGCTGATCTCGTCAACACCCCTCGCTCATATTTAAGCGCGGCGAGACGGGGGGACACGCGCATTCGACTCTGGTCTCGCGTGCGTGTTGTGTGAAATCATGCCTCCCCAACCGTCTGGCAAAGCCGTCAAGAAGGCCGGCAAGGCGCAGAAGAATGTGCGCGCCACGGACAAGAAGAAGAAGAAGCGCCGCAGGAAGGAGAGCTTCTCCATCTACATCTATAAGGTGCTGAAGCAGGTGCACCCCGACACTGGTGTCTCCAGCAAGGCCATGTCCATCATGAACAGCTTCGTGAACGACATCTTCGAGCGTATCGCCGCCGAGTCGTCACGCCTTGCTCACTACAACAAGCGCTCGACCATCACGAGCCGGGAGATCCAGACCGCGGTGCGCCTGCTGCTGCCCGGAGAGCTGGCCAAGCACGCGGTGTCCGAGGGTACAAAAGCCGTCACCAAGTACACCAGCTCCAAGTAGGCGTGCGTCGTGGGCCACAGCGAGCAACGACAAATCAACGGCTCTTCTCAGAGCCACCCAAATTGTCTGCGTCGGCATAGGGGTTGTGCTGAGAGATTCGGCTCCGAATCCATCCTCTTCTCTCTGTTGAACACCGCTAGCAGGAGCGTTGGTGTGCCGCGCTCGACGTGTGTGCTCGGGGAGGTTGAACAGGTAAATTAGAGAAGACCGAGTGCGCGGAGAAAAGTGCCACAAGTACGGTAATGGAGGGAAAACAAAACCAGGAGCGTGGTAATTAAAAAAAAAAAAAAAAAACAGGGGGAAGGTGGCCGCTTCTCTCAAAAAAAGGTAACATGAACTCGAGTGTGTTCAGCTCTTGGGAAATGATAGAATAGGAAACTCGCGTCAGCGCTTGCCCGAGCAACTCCGACATGTCGGGCCAAATATGAAGGGGTATACACGGTATGCAGTGCATGCGGAGAGAAGGAAACTGCCGAACACTTGATAATGCTATGTAAAGGGCTTCACCTTATAGTTTAGAATGATGGCGCAGAGTTTTTCAAAAGCACCGGGGTTTAGAGACGGGGGAGGGCAAAATAGACTTTAGGCGGGTAGAATTAACTAGAAGGTGGTTATCTTATTGGTGGCTAAAGTCAAGGCAAGAGTGAAAACTAAACCATTCACTGCAAAGCACCGCGGTCCTATACTTCACTATTTAAAGAGAGAAAAAAAACAAGATAAATGTAGCTGTTTGTTAGGTCAGCATTATGGCTAGGTGGTGATAGCTGCCGCCCGATGTGAAGGGTACAGCCACATTCATCAGACAGCGCAGAGTTCCTTCTCTGCCACGCCATTCATTTGTTTACGAAATTGGGGCATTTATTTCTTGAGAGCGCAGGGCAGGCCCGTTTCGAGACTGTAGGAGGAGTGAATGTAGCTTAAAGTGCGTGGCGCGGTGAAAAATGTGCGGAAGCATTGATGCAAGAAAAGATAGGGGAGAAATATATAGACGCATGTGACAATAGCTGTAGAAGCAGAAAAGCGTGGCGGCGGACTGCATGCTAATTATTGTCCGAAAGCAAAGTATCGACAGCCCGAGTGAAGGAAAAAACAAAACTGTGCGTACGCATGACAGGGGTACCACGCAGGTGATTTATATAGTGCACAAAGAAGTACGAAATCCAGTAAAGAAAGGCGGTCGACACGAGGTATGGGCATTTCCCGTTTTCGCACCGAGTGCTCCGTTTGCGCGTCGCCGAAAGAAACATAGCCAGGCCGGCCAGCAAACGACACTGCTCGGCTTGACGTTTACATAATCACACGGTGTAGCGGAACACTGTGTTCTCTTCGAAAGAACAAATGCGCCTGTGCTAGGCACAAATGAGTGGTACGTTCCATTCGGAATGTGGTGGGAAACTTACCTTAAATGAATGAGCGGACGCACCGTTTATTTCCGCTTTGTTTTAGATTACTGACTATGTTCGGCGGGTCGACAGTGCATTTGTATGAAGCTTTCAAGCGCGATCATTTTGTAATTTCGCATCGTGCGTCCCTGCCACAAGTTCGGGGAAGGAATACTTTCAATATGGGAACCCTCATGATTGTGAAAGATGAAACTGCGACTACTTAAACACACTTGCACCACAGAAATGGCACGCGCAGTTTGGTATTGGGGCACGTGAGAAGGGAATACAATAGATGGGCATTGGCGCGCATCTTTTTTTCTTATTGATATGATATGTAAGGAGATGTCGGCGCACCATTATGGCGCCGGCTACTCCTTGGCCGTTGAGTTAAACTTGAACACGTATCTTGAAGCAAAACGTACAAAGCAGTGCATGGAAAGTAGAAAACTCGGGCAGAGATATGCAAAGACACACTTACACTTATACGCACATATCAGAACACAATGGTAAGTAAATGTTCGAAAGTCAATGAATGAAGTCTCTGATATAATGTCCCTCGATAATATTCGGTCCACCAGCACAAAACAGTAGAGCACACGTCTGGTCCGTATAAAGATGCATTCGCTCGTGTGTACATAATTGTCGACACGTCATTCATTTCACAACACACACATGATGAGAGTCACGTGATACTGTACATAATAAGTACATTTGTTACAAATGAAAGTTCGTTATTTCTTAATACTTATCAGCAATCCCGCTGTCTTGTAAAGAACGTGTTGATGCTTTTAAAGCGTGCGACTGTAAAACTCGAGTAGGCCACGGACCCAGAAGTTTCTTCATGTTAAACGGTCTGCGGTCTAATGCCAACTGTTCGGACTTAAGACGGCGTCTCGTGATGTGGACAGTCTACGAGAAGGTGACATACGTCTTCATCTATCAATCCGCATTCGCATTCGGGACTTTCAGCTCTGCCGTGTCTGTGCAAAGAAAAAAAAAAAACAAATGTTTTTGTGTATGCCGTGCCTAGCCTCAATCGGTCAATTAGAGTTTCCGATATTCTATCTAATGCCAGCGTAATTTTTAATTCAATAAATGGATCGATGTGGTATAAATCGCACCTCTTTGTACTTTGGTCAAACCAAGCAGTTTTGCTCATTCTGAAAGTTGTATTCTTTATAATACTACGCAATTCACTTTTTTCGAAATATTGGTTGCCACGATGTGTAGACCTACTTTGTGTGCTCTGGACGGCTCTGGAAGGCCAACTGCCAAATCTTCTTTGCACAGCTGATGCCGTCCGGATAGTCGTTGATAGATTACTTAACAGGTTGTCAGCCTCCGAAGGTATTATGTAAGCGAAAGTACGCATGCGTAAAACATGCAGCGAACGAACACTCTTCCAACGCTGTAAAGAAGAAAGAATGCATAAAGGGTGGTGCATTTTACGCTCCAATCTCGTCCTATGTAAGGCGCTTTAGAGTTAGGGCTGTTTTGCCTGTAATTGCGTGACCCTTGCAGGGTTCCTCACAGTGCAACCGTGCACTTGAAACGGGCAGGTGTTGAACCACCCCGCAAGGAGATGGGGAAACTTCGCTGCGACCGGACCGCTTGACAGTCCGTGTTTACGGGAGGAGAGGCGCGCCCGAGAGGAGGTGCGCTCTCACTCTCTGCCGTCCCCGTGAATGCTGAAATGAGCGCGGTCGCGTTGCGTGGCTTCGGTGAAACTGCCGTATCGCGATATGTAGTGGAGCTGCCACAGTAAAATTTGAGACACGCGTAGCCAGCCAAAGGTGCTGTTACTTTGCCGAATTTCACGTGCCGGCGTCCACAACAACGCGAGCACGCTTTGTTTAGAAATTTCCGGCCATGAGGCCGTGCCCGGACCGCGTGTGTTAGTCCCTTGGTTTGGCGACAAGGATGGCGTCAAAGTGACGCCGTGAAACGGGTTTCGTGCGTGCAAATGAGGCATTGATGTGATTAGAGAGAAAGCGAGAACATAGAAAAGAAAAAAAAAAAGAGGGGGGGGGGGGGCACACGCCGGGGACGAGTAGTCGCAAAGTGTTAAGTGTGCAGTTTATTTACGTGCGGCACACAGGTGAGCTGTTGCAGCTGTGAGTTTTGACAAATATTGCGTGTGTCATGTTCAGTGGACACGATGAAACGTTTTTTAGCGAACGCGTTGTATCCGCTGGGCTTGTACGTACGCGTACATGAATTGTCGCTTACTCGGTTTGATGTCTCCTTGCCGCTGGGGCAGCTGATACGACTGATACGCCATTTTGCAGCAGTGAAGGGTGCGTGAATGAATGGGCAAGAAACTTAGCAACAGTAGCGAGAAAAGAATTAAAAACAAACAAACAAACGAAAGCATGTTTGCCGTGTATATTCAATCTTGTAGTGCAGAAAAATAGTCAGTGCAGCAACCTGCGCGGCCAACGCGCTCCTCGCGAAGAAAAGAGGGAGAGAGAGACGAGCTGGCCGCCGACCAACCGGCGTGCGCCGTTCGCCTTCCTCCTCAGTCTCGCGGGCCGGCGCCGACACCGCGACTTGATCGTGTCGAGCATTCGCTTGGTTCGCTCGCAGGATTTCAAGCTGGACGGTTGTGCCCTCGCGATCTCCGACTTCAGCGTAGCTCCCGCCGACTGGTTCGCCCTCCGCGGTCTCCTGATGCCGTGTAGCTCTCGCATTGTGGCACCCCGCCCTTGGACTGCTTCGACCGGATCCCCACTTTCCTATCTCCTTCTTTTTCCTCTCGTTGGCTGTCTTCTTCTGCTTCTACTTTCCTTCTATCCTTTTTATCCCTCCTTCACCCCACCCCTATAAGGCACTGCGCCGTGTCGCCTGAAGGCAGACAGAAATTAGGTGCCTTTTTCCTCTTCATTGTAACCACTACCACCACCACCATTCGCTTTCCGGGCGCGTTTCGAAGCAGAAGCAGAAACTTCGGAAGCCGTCATGTCTGGCCGTGGCAAAGGTGGCAAAGGGCTGGGGAAGGGTGGCGCCAAGCGTCATCGAAAGGTGTTGCGTGACAACATCCAGGGCATAACCAAGCCGGCCATCCGTCGTCTGGCGCGCCGTGGCGGTGTCAAGCGCATCTCTGGCCTCATCTACGAGGAAACTCGCGGCGTTCTCAAGGTGTTCCTCGAGAACGTGATCCGCGATGCCGTCACTTACACCGAGCACGCCAAAAGGAAGACCGTGACAGCCATGGACGTCGTGTACGCCCTCAAGCGTCAGGGCCGCACCCTGTACGGATTCGGAGGCTAAGAAGCCAGCGGCGTCGCCTGCAGCCAGCCAACGAGAACACAACAGCCCTCTTCAGGGCTACCCACTTGATGCTTCGGCAGTGTGATCCCAGCGGTTCGCCATACCCGTCCGTCCCTCTTTGCAATATCATTGCGTCATCGCTCAGGTGAGCAGCACCTCGTGTAGTAGTAGCTTGATCGCGCTGGGTACTTGTCACGTTCACCGCATTTCGTTCGCGTCGTCGTCTTTCTCCTGGGTCTGCATGCACGAATCAATCGCCGCATCTGCGAGTTCTTCCTCTCCTTCCTGCAAGCCAAGCTGCTAAAACGGGCCCGTCAAGCGAACGTCGCCTAGTTACCTTATCGCGCGAAGGAAGAAGCCGAGCGCAGCGTTCTACCCTGGTCACTGCATTCTTGGAGACACGACTATGCTCAGGAAGCACGAACTCGCTTTTTTCTTTGGAATGCCCACTACACGATCGCGTCACGTTGTGTCAAAATAAATAAAAACGCACTATGTTCTACCGTGGGGCACCCAGACGAAGAAGGGATGTGTACTTACAAATGAAAAAATTGATTGTGACAGGTTGGTCGTGTTTACCGCGCCCGCTGTGCACTCAGAAGTGCCCCATTCAATAACACATTGTGTACATTGTCACGCCTAATAATTTTTGTTTTTTTTTTTTTCACACCTGGCGCTGCCGAGCTGCAAAATACAAAAAAAAAGAAAGAAAAGTGGAAGGGGATGTTTAAACAGAATTTCTGCGCAAGTCAGAAGCAAGTACACAATAAGCGCTGCCCATGCAGCGTGCTGAGGGAAGCTGCACTTGATAGAAGTGGCACTCATGTACTGTACTGGTGCTGCGAACACTGCAGTTGTGAAAGCTTTACTTGGACGGACAGCTACGCAACAAGTGTTTCCATTTCGCCGGCAGAGGTGGTCACTCTAGGGAGGCTGGCTTCGCCGCCCACGCGAGAGGGGGGGGGGGGGGGACTAGCCCATGATGTAAACGCGAGAGGTTCGAGCGCGGGAAATTCGAAAGCAAGGCGCGCTCGCGTGAGCCTGCCGTCAGATGGCGACACCAACCCACGAGCATTGCATTTTCAAGTGCACCCTTGGTTTCCCACCCACCTCCGCACAGGACGAGGCGTGTCGAATGTGTAACCAAGGCGCACGACAGTGGTTCTGCTCAGGCAAAGCCTACCTATAACAAAAATTGTTCTCCATGTGTGTACCTTCATTTTCTCGTGAAAATGTGAAAGAGGAGTGAATGGGGCTTTTTGAGGCGCGTGTTGATCTTCGTTTCTATTATGATTATTATTTTTCACCCTTTCATTGAGTCCATTTCCTGCTTTTTGTGCCACATATTTAGCACTTAGAGGTTGGGGGGGGGGGGGGGGGGGATTGCTGATGTGTAAGATGGAAAAGAAGAGGAAAGTGAGCCCCGAAACTGTCTGCATCAGGATGCGACACCTCAGCGGTAGCTCACAAGGGATGGGGGGTGAGGGGGGATTAAAAGGGTGGGAATAAAAGTGTAGAGAAAGAGACATGAGGGAAGCCAGAGTGAGACGACATATCGAGGGAATAGGAGTAAAAATGAAACAAAACATTCGAACGCAAACACCCCGTACATCCAACCGCCATTGAGCGCACCTAGTAGTTTGGCAAGTATGTATGAGTGATTCTTAAGAGGGAAAGGAAGATAAAATTGAGTCCCGTTACTGTCTGCGATTGAGCAAGTAGGCGCGCTCAGTGGCAGTTGGATGTACGGGGTGTTTGTGTTAGAATGTTTTGTTGCGTTTTACTCCTTGTCGTTGCGCGGACGTGTATGCATATACCAACACTGCCGGTGGTCTCTCGTCGTCTTCGCCCATCTACGTAATGGTCGCAAATAAGCGACAACGCAAGGAGCAAGTTTTTTTGGCGTGGCAGTGCGCATTTGCCCTCGGTGATGCGAGGCGCTCTAGTGCGATGCGCGCTGTTGGCGTGAATGGTGGCGTCTCGCACTCCGTCGCGCCGCTTCGGGAAGCGACGAGCTACAGCGTCGATTGATGTGTTGCCTGGAAGGCGAAAGAAATGCGCAGCAGGCTGTATTGTACAGCGGTAGTGGTTTCGTTTCGGTGTACCTCTTTGCAGCCGCGAACTGCACGGTTGCCCGAAAATGAGCGCCAGCCAGCATCCTGGCGTACGCTTCCGCGCTCGCACGCGGACGGGTTCTCACGCTTCGGCCAATGGGAGGGAGAGAGATGGGTCGTGCGGCGAAGCCGCTTTTGCCGATCTCCGGCAGGAGCGCAGTTTCGCTCCGTCAGTCGAGGTGATCGGACGCACGCAGCATGGCCCGAACTAAACAAACCGCGCGCAAGAGTACTGGAGGCAAGGCTCCGCGTAAGCAGCTTGCTACCAAGGCTGCTCGCAAGAGTGCCCCTGCCACAGGCGGGGTGAAGAAACCTCACCGTTACAGGCCTGGAACCGTGGCCCTGCGTGAAATTCGCCGATACCAGAAGTCGACCGAACTGCTGATCCGCAAGCTTCCCTTTCAGCGCCTGGTGCGGGAAATCGCTCAGGACTTCAAGACGGACCTCCGTTTCCAGAGTTCTGCCGTGATGGCCCTACAGGAAGCTAGCGAGGCCTACCTCGTTGGTCTTTTCGAAGACACCAACCTGTGCGCCATCCACGCTAAGCGCGTCACCATCATGCCAAAGGACATCCAGCTGGCTCGGCGCATTCGCGGTGAGCGCGCCTAAGTTGGGCTGCTCCCTGCGCTTCGGTCGACAGGCAAGCAACAACAAACGGTCCTTCTCAGGACCACCAACGTGTCTGCTTTGGCTACGAGACCACTCCAGGCCACGTACTCCGGCCGCACCCTCTTTTGCTGTCATGTTTTGTACGTACGTGGCTGCCGTTGTCTAGCGCGCGGAAGAACGGAACGTCGGCGCGTCGTTATTACGAAGAAATGGCTCAGCTTTGACAAATTCAAGGTAAAAGTGTGTATCATTATGAGTAGACAGAGAAAAGGTAGGCTAGCTTCAGTCGGTGTGTGTGCAGCAGCCGTGCTGCGACCCTGTGGTGTGTCAATTTCATTTATGTGTTTACCTTTTTGCCCGCCGCTTGTAAGGTGTTTTTGAGGGCTTCTGTTTGCGTAACGCCATGGTGACTTGGGCTGCTGGACCCCGGCGCAACTTTTGGGTGCACTCGTAGGAGGTGATGAAGTTTTACCGAGAGACGAAATAAACAATTGTATCGGGCCAGTTGGTAAGGATCCATCTCGCTAGGAAGCGCAGCCACTATTACACAGACCTCACAACACAAGCGCTTAACTTCAACTGAACTTTCATTGCAAACGTCAGAGTTTATAAAGGGGGTGAACAGAGAAAAAGAATAGTAAAAGGTAGACAACAAAAAGCACACGTGCCAGTCCCGCACATTACTGTCTGTTATTCTCTATCACCCCATCCAAAAAACAGTTCTTTCCGCGTGAGCGCGATAGAGAGTGCACTAACACACTCGAAATCATCGCGTGTCATTTCCTTTCATTTCTTTTGAAGCTGAACAAGTTTTTGTGCCATATTCTGGACAATTTTTTTTTTTTTTTTTGCAATAAACGTTTAGTTGAAGTTAAGCGCTTGTGTTGTGTGTTCTGTGTAATAGTGGCTGCGCTGCCTAGCAAGATAGACGAAATAAATTGTGTTAGAAGCACCAAATGGAATGCGCTAACGGCGGGTTCTCTCTCTCTCTCTCTCTTTTTTTTTTTTACCTTACGTTTGTTTTTCTATTCAAAGGTATTAAATTTACTCTGTCCCTGTGCTGACCCGTTCAGGTGTCATCGTAAGGATAGACGGTTACGTGTGGAGCTTTTTTTTTTTTTTTTTTAATGAGAAATGACAACGCTTACATGCTCTTTTCTGTCTTTTTCGGTGCCGAGCTGCGTGATTTGGTTGTCTCTTTGCAGCATTTGGCGTCGCGCACTTGTGGCTAACTGATGTCGCGAGGAAATATATATAAAGTATAGAAAAACAAACACGCTTGAGGGTACGAACAGAGCCATCGTGACTGCGAAGCGAAACACGGCCGCGTCACCTGTTTGGGTGGTCCTTAGAAGGACCGTTTGGGGAATGCGGCGAGCGCGCGGAAGGGGTGCTCGCTTACGCCTTCTTCTCCGTCTTCTTTGGAAGAAGCACGGCTTGAATGTTGGGCAACACACCGCCCTGCGCGATGGTGACGCCGGAAAGCAGTTTGTTCAGCTCCTCGTCGTTGCGGATGGCGAGCTGCAAGTGACGGGGGATGATCCGGGTCTTCTTGTTGTCACGAGCGGCGTTGCCCGCCAGCTCGAGCACCTCGGCGGCCAGGTACTCGAGTACGGCAGCCAGGTAGACCGGAGCGCCAGCTCCGACGCGCTCGGCGTAGTTTCCCTTGCGTAGGAGGCGGTGAATACGGCCCACGGGGAACTGAAGCCCCGCGCGGCTAGAACGGGTCTTGCTCTTGCCTTTCGCCTTGCCGCCCTTGCCACGTCCGGACATGGTGTTGCTTTTCGCTTGGTACGACGCCGGTTGCCGAAAACAAGAAAGCTGCTGCCTTCTGAGATGAGAGCCGTGCTCGAATGGTGGTGGTGGTAGTGGTTACAATGAAGAGGAAAAAGGCACCTAATTTCTGTCTGCCTTCAGGCGACACGGCGCAGTGCCTTATAGGGGTGGGGGGAAGGAGGGATAAAAAGAATAGAAGGAAAGTAGAAGCAGAAGAAGACAGCCAACGAGAGGAAAAAGAAGGAGATAGGAAAGTGGGGATCCGGTCGAAGCAGTCCAAGGGCGGGGTGCCACAATGCGAGAGCTACACGGCATCAGGAGACCGCGGAGGGCGAACCAGTCGGCGGGAGCTACGCTGAAGTCGGAGATCGCGAGGGCACAACCGTCCAGCTTGAAATCCTGCGAGCGAATCCTCGAATGGTTTCCGTTGCCACCATCGCGCGCCGCCGCTCGCGGGGAACGGATGAGAGTGTGAGAGAGAGAAGCCGTGCGAACCAATGGGGCGCGCGCGTTGTGCTGATCTCGTCAACACCCCTCGCTCATATTTAAGCGCGGCGAGACGGGGGGACACGCGCATTCGACTCTGGTCTCGCGTGCGTGTTGTGTGAAATCATGCCTCCCCAACCGTCTGGCAAAGCCGTCAAGAAGGCCGGCAAGGCGCAGAAGAATGTGCGCGCCACGGACAAGAAGAAGAAGAAGCGCCGCAGGAAGGAGAGCTTCTCCATCTACATCTATAAGGTGCTGAAGCAGGTGCACCCCGACACTGGTGTCTCCAGCAAGGCCATGTCCATCATGAACAGCTTCGTGAACGACATCTTCGAGCGTATCGCCGCCGAGTCGTCACGCCTTGCTCACTACAACAAGCGCTCGACCATCACGAGCCGGGAGATCCAGACCGCGGTGCGCCTGCTGCTGCCCGGAGAGCTGGCCAAGCACGCGGTGTCCGAGGGTACAAAAGCCGTCACCAAGTACACCAGCTCCAAGTAGGCGTGCGTCGTGGGCCACAGCGAGCAACGACAAATCAACGGCTCTTCTCAGAGCCACCCAAATTGTCTGCGTCGGCATAGGGGTTGTGCTGAGAGATTCGGCTCCGAATCCATCCTCTTCTCTCTGTTGAACACCGCTAGCAGGAGCGTTGGTGTGCCGCGCTCGACGTGTGTGCTCGGGGAGGTTGAACAGGTAAATTAGAGAAGACCGAGTGCGCGGAGAAAAGTGCCACAAGTACGGTAATGGAGGGAAAACAAAACCAGGAGCGTGGTAATTAAAAAAAAAAAAAAAAAAACAGGGGGAAGGTGGCCGCTTCTCTCAAAAAAAGGTAACATGAACTCGAGTGTGTTCAGCTCTTGGGAAATGATAGAATAGGAAACTCGCGTCAGCGCTTGCCCGAGCAACTCCGACATGTCGGGCCAAATATGAAGGGGTATACACGGTATGCAGTGCATGCGGAGAGAAGGAAACTGCCGAACACTTGATAATGCTATGTAAAGGGCTTCACCTTATAGTTTAGAATGATGGCGCAGAGTTTTTCAAAAGCACCGGGGTTTAGAGACGGGGGAGGGCAAAATAGACTTTAGGCGGGTAGAATTAACTAGAAGGTGGTTATCTTATTGGTGGCTAAAGTCAAGGCAAGAGTGAAAACTAAACCATTCACTGCAAAGCACCGCGGTCCTATACTTCACTATTTAAAGAGAGAAAAAAAACAAGATAAATGTAGCTGTTTGTTAGGTCAGCATTATGGCTAGGTGGTGATAGCTGCCGCCCGATGTGAAGGGTACAGCCACATTCATCAGACAGCGCAGAGTTCCTTCTCTGCCACGCCATTCATTTGTTTACGAAATTGGGGCATTTATTTCTTGAGAGCGCAGGGCAGGCCCGTTTCGAGACTGTAGGAGGAGTGAATGTAGCTTAAAGTGCGTGGCGCGGTGAAAAATGTGCGGAAGCATTGATGCAAGAAAAGATAGGGGAGAAATATATAGACGCATGTGACAATAGCTGTAGAAGCAGAAAAGCGTGGCGGCGGACTGCATGCTAATTATTGTCCGAAAGCAAAGTATCGACAGCCCGAGTGAAGGAAAAAACAAAACTGTGCGTACGCATGACAGGGGTACCACGCAGGTGATTTATATAGTGCACAAAGAAGTACGAAATCCAGTAAAGAAAGGCGGTCGACACGAGGTATGGGCATTTCCCGTTTTCGCACCGAGTGCTCCGTTTGCGCGTCGCCGAAAGAAACATAGCCAGGCCGGCCAGCAAACGACACTGCTCGGCTTGACGTTTACATAATCACACGGTGTAGCGGAACACTGTGTTCTCTTCGAAAGAACAAATGCGCCTGTGCTAGGCACAAATGAGTGGTACGTTCCATTCGGAATGTGGTGGGAAACTTACCTTAAATGAATGAGCGGACGCACCGTTTATTTCCGCTTTGTTTTAGATTACTGACTATGTTCGGCGGGTCGACAGTGCATTTGTATGAAGCTTTCAAGCGCGATCATTTTGTAATTTCGCATCGTGCGTCCCTGCCACAAGTTCGGGGAAGGAATACTTTCAATATGGGAACCCTCATGATTGTGAAAGATGAAACTGCGACTACTTAAACACACTTGCACCACAGAAATGGCACGCGCAGTTTGGTATTGGGGCACGTGAGAAGGGAATACAATAGATGGGCATTGGCGCGCATCTTTTTTTCTTATTGATATGATATGTAAGGAGATGTCGGCGCACCATTATGGCGCCGGCTACTCCTTGGCCGTTGAGTTAAACTTGAACACGTATCTTGAAGCAAAACGTACAAAGCAGTGCATGGAAAGTAGAAAACTCGGGCAGAGATATGCAAAGACACACTTACACTTATACGCACATATCAGAACACAATGGTAAGTAAATGTTCGAAAGTCAATGAATGAAGTCTCTGATATAATGTCCCTCGATAATATTCGGTCCACCAGCACAAAACAGTAGAGCACACGTCTGGTCCGTATAAAGATGCATTCGCTCGTGTGTACATAATTGTCGACACGTCATTCATTTCACAACACACACATGATGAGAGTCACGTGATACTGTACATAATAAGTACATTTGTTACAAATGAAAGTTCGTTATTTCTTAATACTTATCAGCAATCCCGCTGTCTTGTAAAGAACGTGTTGATGCTTTTAAAGCGTGCGACTGTAAAACTCGAGTAGGCCACGGACCCAGAAGTTTCTTCATGTTAAACGGTCTGCGGTCTAATGCCAACTGTTCGGACTTAAGACGGCGTCTCGTGATGTGGACAGTCTACGAGAAGGTGACATACGTCTTCATCTATCAATCCGCATTCGCATTCGGGACTTTCAGCTCTGCCGTGTCTGTGCAAAGAAAAAAAAAAAACAAATGTTTTTGTGTATGCCGTGCCTAGCCTCAATCGGTCAATTAGAGTTTCCGATATTCTATCTAATGCCAGCGTAATTTTTAATTCAATAAATGGATCGATGTGGTATAAATCGCACCTCTTTGTACTTTGGTCAAACCAAGCAGTTTTGCTCATTCTGAAAGTTGTATTCTTTATAATACTACGCAATTCACTTTTTTCGAAATATTGGTTGCCACGATGTGTAGACCTACTTTGTGTGCTCTGGACGGCTCTGGAAGGCCAACTGCAAATCTTCTTTGCACAGCTGATGCCGTCCGGATAGTCGTTGATAGATTACTTAACAGGTTGTCAGCCTCCGAAGGTATTATGTAAGCGAAAGTACGCATGCGTAAAACATGCAGCGAACGAACACTCTTCCAACGCTGTAAAGAAGAAAGAATGCATAAAGGGTGGTGCATTTTACGCTCCAATCTCGTCCTATGTAAGGCGCTTTAGAGTTAGGGCTGTTTTGCCTGTAATTGCGTGACCCTTGCAGGGTTCCTCACAGTGCAACCGTGCACTTGAAACGGGCAGGTGTTGAACCACCCCGCAAGGAGATGGGGAAACTTCGCTGCGACCGGACCGCTTGACAGTCCGTGTTTACGGGAGGAGAGGCGCGCCCGAGAGGAGGTGCGCTCTCACTCTCTGCCGTCCCCGTGAATGCTGAAATGAGCGCGGTCGCGTTGCGTGGCTTCGGTGAAACTGCCGTATCGCGATATGTAGTGGAGCTGCCACAGTAAAATTTGAGACACGCGTAGCCAGCCAAAGGTGCTGTTACTTTGCCGAATTTCACGTGCCGGCGTCCACAACAACGCGAGCACGCTTTGTTTAGAAATTTCCGGCCATGAGGCCGTGCCCGGACCGCGTGTGTTAGTCCCTTGGTTTGGCGACAAGGATGGCGTCAAAGTGACGCCGTGAAACGGGTTTCGTGCGTGCAAATGAGGCATTGATGTGATTAGAGAGAAAGCGAGAACATAGAAAAGAAAAAAAAAAAAGAGGGGGGGGGGCACACGCCGGGGACGAGTAGTCGCAAAGTGTTAAGTGTGCAGTTTATTTACGTGCGGCACACAGGTGAGCTGTTGCAGCTGTGAGTTTTGACAAATATTGCGTGTGTCATGTTCAGTGGACACGATGAAACGTTTTTTAGCGAACGCGTTGTATCCGCTGGGCTTGTACGTACGCGTACATGAATTGTCGCTTACTCGGTTTGATGTCTCCTTGCCGCTGGGGCAGCTGATACGACTGATACGCCATTTTGCAGCAGTGAAGGGTGCGTGAATGAATGGGCAAGAAACTTAGCAACAGTAACGAGAAAAGAATTAAAAACAAACAAACAAACGAAAGCATGTTTGCCGTGTATATTCAATCTTGTAGTGCAGAAAAATAGTCAGTGCAGCAACCTGCGCGGCCAACGCGCTCCTCGCGAAGAAAAGAGGGAGAGAGAGACGAGCTGGCCGCCGACCAACCGGCGTGCGCCGTTCGCCTTCCTCCTCAGTCTCGCGGGCCGGCGCCGACACCGCGACTCGATCGTGTCGAGCATTCGCGGATTCGCTCGCAGGATTTCAAGCTGGACGGTTGTGCCCTCGCGATCTCCGACTTCAGCGTAGCTCCCGCCGACTGGTTCGCCCTCCGCGGTCTCCTGATGCCGTGTAGCTCTCGCATTGTGGCACCCCGCCCTTGGACTGCTTCGACCGGATCCCCACTTTCCTATCTCCTTCTTTTTCCTCTCGTTGGCTGTCTTCTTCTGCTTCTACTTTCCTTCTATTCTTTTTATCCCTCCTTCCCCCCACCCCTATAAGGCACTGCGCCGTGTCGCCTGAAGGCAGACAGAAATTAGGTGCCTTTTTCCTCTTCATTGTAACCACTACCACCACCACCATTCGCTTTCCGGGCGCGTTTCGAAGCAGAAGCAGAAACTTCGGAAGCCGTCATGTCTGGCCGTGGCAAAGGTGGCAAAGGGCTGGGGAAGGGTGGCGCCAAGCGTCATCGAAAGGTGTTGCGTGACAACATCCAGGGCATAACCAAGCCGGCCATCCGTCGTCTGGCGCGCCGTGGCGGTGTCAAGCGCATCTCTGGCCTCATCTACGAGGAAACTCGCGGCGTTCTCAAGGTGTTCCTCGAGAACGTGATCCGCGATGCCGTCACTTACACCGAGCACGCCAAAAGGAAGACCGTGACAGCCATGGACGTCGTGTACGCCCTCAAGCGTCAGGGCCGCACCCTGTACGGATTCGGAGGCTAAGAAGCCAGCGGCGTCGCCTGCAGCCAGCCAACGAGAACACAACAGCCCTCTTCAGGGCTACCCACTTGATGCTTCGGCAGTGTGATCCCAGCGGTTCGCCATACCCGTCCGTCCCTCTTTGCAATATCATTGCGTCATCGCTCAGGTGAGCAGCACCTCGTGTAGTAGTAGCTTGATCGCGCTGGGTACTTGTCACGTTCACCGCATTTCGTTCGCGTCGTCGTCTTTCTCCTGGGTCTGCATGCACGAATCAATCGCCGCATCTGCGAGTTCTTCCTCTCCTTCCTGCAAGCCAAGCTGCTAAAACGGGCCCGTCAAGCGAACGTCGCCTAGTTACCTTATCGCGCGAAGGAAGAAGCCGAGCGCAGCGTTCTACCCTGGTCACTGCATTCTTGGAGACACGACTATGCTCAGGAAGCACGAACTCGCTTTTTTTGGAATGCCCACTACACGATCGCGTCACGTTGTGTCAAAATAAATAAAAACGCACTATGTTCTACCGTGGGGCACCCAGACGAAGAAGGGATGTGTACTTACAAATGAAAAAATTGATTGTGACAGGTTGGTCGTGTTTACCGCGCCCGCTGTGCACTCAGAAGTGCCCCATTCAATAACACATTGTGTACATTGTCACGCCTAATAATTTTTGTTTGTTTTTTTTTTTCACACCTGGCGCTGCCGAGCTGCAAAATACAAAAAAAAAAGAAAGAAAAGTGGAAGGGGATGTTTAAACAGAATTTCTGCGCAAGTCAGAAGCAAGTACACAATAAGCGCTGCCCATGCAGCGTGCTGAGGGAAGCTGCACTTGATAGAAGTGGCACTCATGTACTGTACTGGTGCTGCGAACACTGCAGTTGTGAAAGCTTTACTTGGACGGACAGCTACGCAACAAGTGTTTCCATTTCGCCGGCAGAGGTGGTCACTCTAGGGAGGCTGGCTTCGCCGCCCACGCGAGAGGGGGGGGGGGGGGACTAGCCCATGATGTAAACGCGAGAGGTTCGAGCGCGGGAAATTCGAAAGCAAGGCGCGCTCGCGTGAGCCTGCCGTCAGATGGCGACACCAACCCACGAGCATTGCATTTTCAAGTGCACCCTTGGTTTCCCACCCACCTCCGCACAGGACGAGGCGTGTCGAATGTGTAACCAAGGCGCACGACAGTGGTTCTGCTCAGGCAAAGCCTACCTATAACAAAAATTGTTCTCCATGTGTGTACCTTCATTTTCTCGTGAAAATGTGAAAGAGGAGTGAATGGGGCTTTTTGAGGCGCGTGTTGATCTTCGTTTCTATTATGATTATTATTTTTCACCCTTTCATTGAGTCCATTTCCTGCTTTTTGTGCCACATATTTAGCACTTAGAGGTTGGGGGGGGGGGGGGGATTGCTGATGTGTAAGATGGAAAAGAAGAGGAAAGTGAGCCCCGAAACTGTCTGCATCAGGATGCGACACCTCAGCGGTAGCTCACAAGGGATGGGGGGTGAGGGGGGATTAAAAGGGTGGGAATAAAAGTGTAGAGAAAGAGACATGAGGGAAGCCAGAGTGAGACGACATATCGAGGGAATAGGAGTAAAAATGAAACAAAACATTCGAACGCAAACACCCCGTACATCCAACCGCCATTGAGCGCACCTAGTAGTTTGGCAAGTATGTATGAGTGATTCTTAAGAGGGAAAGGAAGATAAAATTGAGTCCCGTTACTGTCTGCGATTGAGCAAGTAGGCGCGCTCAGTGGCAGTTGGATGTACGGGGTGTTTGTGTTAGAATGTTTTGTTGCGTTTTACTCCTTGTCGTTGCGCGGACGTGTATGCATATACCAACACTGCCGGTGGTCTCTCGTCGTCTTCGCCCATCTACGTAATGGTCGCAAATAAGCGACAACGCAAGGAGCAAGTTTTTTTGGCGTGGCAGTGCGCATTTGCCCTCGGTGATGCGAGGCGCTCTAGTGCGATGCGCGCTGTTGGCGTGAATGGTGGCGTCTCGCACTCCGTCGCGCCGCTTCGGGAAGCGACGAGCTACAGCGTCGATTGATGTGTTGCCTGGAAGGCGAAAGAAATGCGCAGCAGGCTGTATTGTACAGCGGTAGTGGTTTCGTTTCGGTGTACCTCTTTGCAGCCGCGAACTGCACGGTTGCCCGAAAATGAGCGCCAGCCAGCATCCTGGCGTACGCTTCCGCGCTCGCACGCGGACGGGTTCTCACGCTTCGGCCAATGGGAGGGAGAGAGATGGGTCGTGCGGCGAAGCCGCTTTTGCCGATCTCCGGCAGGAGCGCAGTTTCGCTCCGTCAGTCGAGGTGATCGGACGCACGCAGCATGGCCCGAACTAAACAAACCGCGCGCAAGAGTACTGGAGGCAAGGCTCCGCGTAAGCAGCTTGCTACCAAGGCTGCTCGCAAGAGTGCCCCTGCCACAGGCGGGGTGAAGAAACCTCACCGTTACAGGCCTGGAACCGTGGCCCTGCGTGAAATTCGCCGATACCAGAAGTCGACCGAACTGCTGATCCGCAAGCTTCCCTTTCAGCGCCTGGTGCGGGAAATCGCTCAGGACTTCAAGACGGACCTCCGTTTCCAGAGTTCTGCCGTGATGGCCCTACAGGAAGCTAGCGAGGCCTACCTCGTTGGTCTTTTCGAAGACACCAACCTGTGCGCCATCCACGCTAAGCGCGTCACCATCATGCCAAAGGACATCCAGCTGGCTCGGCGCATTCGCGGTGAGCGCGCCTAAGTTGGGCTGCTCCCTGCGCTTCGGTCGACAGGCAAGCAACAACAAACGGTCCTTCTCAGGACCACCAACGTGTCTGCTTTGGCTACGAGACCACTCCAGGCCACGTACTCCGGCCGCACCCTCTTTTGCTGTCATGTTTTGTACGTACGTGGCTGCCGTTGTCTAGCGCGCGGAAGAACGGAACGTCGGCGCGTCGTTATTACGAAGAAATGGCTCAGCTTTGACAAATTCAAGGTAAAAGTGTGTATCATTATGAGTAGACAGAGAAAAGGTAGGCTAGCTTCAGTCGGTGTGTGTGCAGCAGCCGTGCTGCGACCCTGTGGTGTGTCAATTTCATTTATGTGTTTACCTTTTTGCCCGCCGCTTGTAAGGTGTTTTTGAGGGCTTCTGTTTGCGTAACGCCATGGTGACTTGGGCTGCTGGACCCCGGCGCAACTTTTGGGTGCACTCGTAGGAGGTGATGAAGTTTTACCGAGAGACGAAATAAACAATTGTATCGGGCCAGTTGGTAAGGATCCATCTCGCTAGGAAGCGCAGCCACTATTACACAGACCTCACAACACAAGCGCTTAACTTCAACTGAACTTTCATTGCAAACGTCAGAGTTTATAAAGGGGGTGAACAGAGAAAAAGAATAGTAAAAGGTAGACAACAAAAAGCACACGTGCCAGTCCCGCACATTACTGTCTGTTATTCTCTATCACCCCATCCAAAAAACAGTTCTTTCCGCGTGAGCGCGATAGAGAGTGCACTAACACACTCGAAATCATCGCGTGTCATTTCCTTTCATTTCTTTTGAAGCTGAACAAGTTTTTGTGCCATATTCTGGACAATTTTTTTTTTTTTTGCAATAAACGTTTAGTTGAAGTTAAGCGCTTGTGTTGTGTGTTCTGTGTAATAGTGGCTGCGCTGCCTAGCAAGATAGACGAAATAAATTGTGTTAGAAGCACCAAATGGAATGCGCTAACGGCGGGTTCTCTCTCTCTCTCTCTCTTTTTTTTTTTACCTTACGTTTGTTTTTCTATTCAAAGGTATTAAATTTACTCTGTCCCTGTGCTGACCCGTTCAGGTGTATCGTAAGGATAGACGGTTACGTGTGGAGCTTTTTTTTTTTTTTTTTTTAATGAGAAATGACAACGCTTACATGCTCTTTTCTGTCTTTTTCGGTGCCGAGCTGCGTGATTTGGTTGTCTCTTTGCAGCATTTGGCGTCGCGCACTTGTGGCTAACTGATGTCGCGAGGAAATATATATAAAGTATAGAAAAACAAACACGCTTGAGGGTACGAACAGAGCCATCGTGACTGCGAAGCGAAACACGGCCGCGTCACCTGTTTGGGTGGTCCTTAGAAGGACCGTTTGGGGAATGCGGCGAGCGCGCGGAAGGGGTGCTCGCTTACGCCTTCTTCTCCGTCTTCTTTGGAAGAAGCACGGCTTGAATGTTGGGCAACACACCGCCCTGCGCGATGGTGACGCCGGAAAGCAGTTTGTTCAGCTCCTCGTCGTTGCGGATGGCGAGCTGCAAGTGACGGGGGATGATCCGGGTCTTCTTGTTGTCACGAGCGGCGTTGCCCGCCAGCTCGAGCACCTCGGCGGCCAGGTACTCGAGTACGGCAGCCAGGTAGACCGGAGCGCCAGCTCCGACGCGCTCGGCGTAGTTTCCCTTGCGTAGGAGGCGGTGAATACGGCCCACGGGGAACTGAAGCCCCGCGCGGCTAGAACGGGTCTTGCTCTTGCCTTTCGCCTTGCCGCCCTTGCCACGTCCGGACATGGTGTTGCTTTTCGCTTGGTACGACGCCGGTTGCCGAAAACAAGAAAGCTGCTGCCTTCTGAGATGAGAGCCGTGCTCGAATGGTTTCCGTTGCCACCATCGCGCGCCGCCGCTCGCGGGGAACGGATGAGAGTGTGAGAGAGAGAAGCCGTGCGAACCAATGGGGCGCGCGCGTTGTGCTGATCTCGTCAACACCCCTCGCTCATATTTAAGCGCGGCGAGACGGGGGGACACGCGCATTCGACTCTGGTCTCGCGTGCGTGTTGTGTGAAATCATGCCTCCCCAACCGTCTGGCAAAGCCGTCAAGAAGGCCGGCAAGGCGCAGAAGAATGTGCGCGCCACGGACAAGAAGAAGAAGAAGCGCCGCAGGAAGGAGAGCTTCTCCATCTACATCTATAAGGTGCTGAAGCAGGTGCACCCCGACACTGGTGTCTCCAGCAAGGCCATGTCCATCATGAACAGCTTCGTGAACGACATCTTCGAGCGTATCGCCGCCGAGTCGTCACGCCTTGCTCACTACAACAAGCGCTCGACCATCACGAGCCGGGAGATCCAGACCGCGGTGCGCCTGCTGCTGCCCGGAGAGCTGGCCAAGCACGCGGTGTCCGAGGGTACAAAAGCCGTCACCAAGTACACCAGCTCCAAGTAGGCGTGCGTCGTGGGCCACAGCGAGCAACGACAAATCAACGGCTCTTCTCAGAGCCACCCAAATTGTCTGCGTCGGCATAGGGGTTGTGCTGAGAGATTCGGCTCCGAATCCATCCTCTTCTCTCTGTTGAACACCGCTAGCAGGAGCGTTGGTGTGCCGCGCTCGACGTGTGTGCTCGGGGAGGTTGAACAGGTAAATTAGAGAAGACCGAGTGCGCGGAGAAAAGTGCCACAAGTACGGTAATGGAGGGAAAACAAAACCAGGAGCGTGGTAATTAAAAAAAAAAAAAAAAACAGGGGGAAGGTGGCCGCTTCTCTCAAAAAAAGGTAACATGAACTCGAGTGTGTTCAGCTCTTGGGAAATGATAGAATAGGAAACTCGCGTCAGCGCTTGCCCGAGCAACTCCGACATGTCGGGCCAAATATGAAGGGGTATACACGGTATGCAGTGCATGCGGAGAGAAGGAAACTGCCGAACACTTGATAATGCTATGTAAAGGGCTTCACCTTATAGTTTAGAATGATGGCGCAGAGTTTTTCAAAAGCACCGGGGTTTAGAGACGGGGGAGGGCAAAATAGACTTTAGGCGGGTAGAATTAACTAGAAGGTGGTTATCTTATTGGTGGCTAAAGTCAAGGCAAGAGTGAAAACTAAACCATTCACTGCAAAGCACCGCGGTCCTATACTTCACTATTTAAAGAGAGAAAAAAAACAAGATAAATGTAGCTGTTTGTTAGGTCAGCATTATGGCTAGGTGGTGATAGCTGCCGCCCGATGTGAAGGGTACAGCCACATTCATCAGACAGCGCAGAGTTCCTTCTCTGCCACGCCATTCATTTGTTTACGAAATTGGGGCATTTATTTCTTGAGAGCGCAGGGCAGGCCCGTTTCGAGACTGTAGGAGGAGTGAATGTAGCTTAAAGTGCGTGGCGCGGTGAAAAATGTGCGGAAGCATTGATGCAAGAAAAGATAGGGGAGAAATATATAGACGCATGTGACAATAGCTGTAGAAGCAGAAAAGCGTGGCGGCGGACTGCATGCTAATTATTGTCCGAAAGCAAAGTATCGACAGCCCGAGTGAAGGAAAAAACAAAACTGTGCGTACGCATGACAGGGGTACCACGCAGGTGATTTATATAGTGCACAAAGAAGTACGAAATCCAGTAAAGAAAGGCGGTCGACACGAGGTATGGGCATTTCCCGTTTTCGCACCGAGTGCTCCGTTTGCGCGTCGCCGAAAGAAACATAGCCAGGCCGGCCAGCAAACGACACTGCTCGGCTTGACGTTTACATAATCACACGGTGTAGCGGAACACTGTGTTCTCTTCGAAAGAACAAATGCGCCTGTGCTAGGCACAAATGAGTGGTACGTTCCATTCGGAATGTGGTGGGAAACTTACCTTAAATGAATGAGCGGACGCACCGTTTATTTCCGCTTTGTTTTAGATTACTGACTATGTTCGGCGGGTCGACAGTGCATTTGTATGAAGCTTTCAAGCGCGATCATTTTGTAATTTCGCATCGTGCGTCCCTGCCACAAGTTCGGGGAAGGAATACTTTCAATATGGGAACCCTCATGATTGTGAAAGATGAAACTGCGACTACTTAAACACACTTGCACCACAGAAATGGCACGCGCAGTTTGGTATTGGGGCACGTGAGAAGGGAATACAATAGATGGGCATTGGCGCGCATCTTTTTTTCTTATTGATATGATATGTAAGGAGATGTCGGCGCACCATTATGGCGCCGGCTACTCCTTGGCCGTTGAGTTAAACTTGAACACGTATCTTGAAGCAAAACGTACAAAGCAGTGCATGGAAAGTAGAAAACTCGGGCAGAGATATGCAAAGACACACTTACACTTATACGCACATATCAGAACACAATGGTAAGTAAATGTTCGAAAGTCAATGAATGAAGTCTCTGATATAATGTCCCTCGATAATATTCGGTCCACCAGCACAAAACAGTAGAGCACACGTCTGGTCCGTATAAAGATGCATTCGCTCGTGTGTACATAATTGTCGACACGTCATTCATTTCACAACACACACATGATGAGAGTCACGTGATACTGTACATAATAAGTACATTTGTTACAAATGAAAGTTCGTTATTTCTTAATACTTATCAGCAATCCCGCTGTCTTGTAAAGAACGTGTTGATGCTTTTAAAGCGTGCGACTGTAAAACTCGAGTAGGCCACGGACCCAGAAGTTTCTTCATGTTAAACGGTCTGCGGTCTAATGCCAACTGTTCGGACTTAAGACGGCGTCTCGTGATGTGGACAGTCTACGAGAAGGTGACATACGTCTTCATCTATCAATCCGCATTCGCATTCGGGACTTTCAGCTCTGCCGTGTCTGTGCAAAGAAAAAAAAAAAACAAATGTTTTTGTGTATGCCGTGCCTAGCCTCAATCGGTCAATTAGAGTTTCCGATATTCTATCTAATGCCAGCGTAATTTTTAATTCAATAAATGGATCGATGTGGTATAAATCGCACCTCTTTGTACTTTGGTCAAACCAAGCAGTTTTGCTCATTCTGAAAGTTGTATTCTTTATAATACTACGCAATTCACTTTTTTCGAAATATTGGTTGCCACGATGTGTAGACCTACTTTGTGTGCTCTGGACGGCTCTGGAAGGCCAACTGCAAATCTTCTTTGCACAGCTGATGCCGTCCGGATAGTCGTTGATAGATTACTTAACAGGTTGTCAGCCTCCGAAGGTATTATGTAAGCGAAAGTACGCATGCGTAAAACATGCAGCGAACGAACACTCTTCCAACGCTGTAAAGAAGAAAGAATGCATAAAGGGTGGTGCATTTTACGCTCCAATCTCGTCCTATGTAAGGCGCTTTAGAGTTAGGGCTGTTTTGCCTGTAATTGCGTGACCCTTGCAGGGTTCCTCACAGTGCAACCGTGCACTTGAAACGGGCAGGTGTTGAACCACCCCGCAAGGAGATGGGGAAACTTCGCTGCGACCGGACCGCTTGACAGTCCGTGTTTACGGGAGGAGAGGCGCGCCCGAGAGGAGGTGCGCTCTCACTCTCTGCCGTCCCCGTGAATGCTGAAATGAGCGCGGTCGCGTTGCGTGGCTTCGGTGAAACTGCCGTATCGCGATATGTAGTGGAGCTGCCACAGTAAAATTTGAGACACGCGTAGCCAGCCAAAGGTGCTGTTACTTTGCCGAATTTCACGTGCCGGCGTCCACAACAACGCGAGCACGCTTTGTTTAGAAATTTCCGGCCATGAGGCCGTGCCCGGACCGCGTGTGTTAGTCCCTTGGTTTGGCGACAAGGATGGCGTCAAAGTGACGCCGTGAAACGGGTTTCGTGCGTGCAAATGAGGCATTGATGTGATTAGAGAGAAAGCGAGAACATAGAAAAGAAAAAAAAAAAAGAGGGGGGGGGGGCACACGCCGGGGACGAGTAGTCGCAAAGTGTTAAGTGTGCAGTTTATTTACGTGCGGCACACAGGTGAGCTGTTGCAGCTGTGAGTTTTGACAAATATTGCGTGTGTCATGTTCAGTGGACACGATGAAACGTTTTTTAGCGAACGCGTTGTATCCGCTGGGCTTGTACGTACGCGTACATGAATTGTCGCTTACTCGGTTTGATGTCTCCTTGCCGCTGGGGCAGCTGATACGACTGATACGCCATTTTGCAGCAGTGAAGGGTGCGTGAATGAATGGGCAAGAAACTTAGCAACAGTAACGAGAAAAGAATTAAAAACAAACAAACAAACGAAAGCATGTTTGCCGTGTATATTCAATCTTGTAGTGCAGAAAAATAGTCAGTGCAGCAACCTGCGCGGCCAACGCGCTCCTCGCGAAGAAAAGAGGGAGAGAGAGACGAGCTGGCCGCCGACCAACCGGCGTGCGCCGTTCGCCTTCCTCCTCAGTCTCGCGGGCCGGCGCCGACACCGCGACTCGATCGTGTCGAGCATTCGCTTTCCGGGCGCGTTTCGAAGCAGAAGCAGAAACTTCGGAAGCCGTCATGTCTGGCCGTGGCAAAGGTGGCAAAGGGCTGGGGAAGGGTGGCGCCAAGCGTCATCGAAAGGTGTTGCGTGACAACATCCAGGGCATAACCAAGCCGGCCATCCGTCGTCTGGCGCGCCGTGGCGGTGTCAAGCGCATCTCTGGCCTCATCTACGAGGAAACTCGCGGCGTTCTCAAGGTGTTCCTCGAGAACGTGATCCGCGATGCCGTCACTTACACCGAGCACGCCAAAAGGAAGACCGTGACAGCCATGGACGTCGTGTACGCCCTCAAGCGTCAGGGCCGCACCCTGTACGGATTCGGAGGCTAAGAAGCCAGCGGCGTCGCCTGCAGCCAGCCAACGAGAACACAACAGCCCTCTTCAGGGCTACCCACTTGATGCTTCGGCAGTGTGATCCCAGCGGTTCGCCATACCCGTCCGTCCCTCTTTGCAATATCATTGCGTCATCGCTCAGGTGAGCAGCACCTCGTGTAGTAGTAGCTTGATCGCGCTGGGTACTTGTCACGTTCACCGCATTTCGTTCGCGTCGTCGTCTTTCTCCTGGGTCTGCATGCACGAATCAATCGCCGCATCTGCGAGTTCTTCCTCTCCTTCCTGCAAGCCAAGCTGCTAAAACGGGCCCGTCAAGCGAACGTCGCCTAGTTACCTTATCGCGCGAAGGAAGAAGCCGAGCGCAGCGTTCTACCCTGGTCACTGCATTCTTGGAGACACGACTATGCTCAGGAAGCACGAACTCGCTTTTTTCTTTGGAATGCCCACTACACGATCGCGTCACGTTGTGTCAAAATAAATAAAAACGCACTATGTTCTACCGTGGGGCACCCAGACGAAGAAGGGATGTGTACTTACAAATGAAAAAATTGATTGTGACAGGTTGGTCGTGTTTACCGCGCCCGCTGTGCACTCAGAAGTGCCCCATTCAATAACACATTGTGTACATTGTCACGCCTAATAATTTTTGTTTGTTTTTTTTTTTCACACCTGGCGCTGCCGAGCTGCAAAATACAAAAAAAAAGAAAGAAAAGTGGAAGGGGATGTTTAAACAGAATTTCTGCGCAAGTCAGAAGCAAGTACACAATAAGCGCTGCCCATGCAGCGTGCTGAGGGAAGCTGCACTTGATAGAAGTGGCACTCATGTACTGTACTGGTGCTGCGAACACTGCAGTTGTGAAAGCTTTACTTGGACGGACAGCTACGCAACAAGTGTTTCCATTTCGCCGGCAGAGGTGGTCACTCTAGGGAGGCTGGCTTCGCCGCCCACGCGAGAGGGGGGGGGGGGGACTAGCCCATGATGTAAACGCGAGAGGTTCGAGCGCGGGAAATTCGAAAGCAAGGCGCGCTCGCGTGAGCCTGCCGTCAGATGGCGACACCAACCCACGAGCATTGCATTTTCAAGTGCACCCTTGGTTTCCCACCCACCTCCGCACAGGACGAGGCGTGTCGAATGTGTAACCAAGGCGCACGACAGTGGTTCTGCTCAGGCAAAGCCTACCTATAACAAAAATTGTTCTCCATGTGTGTACCTTCATTTTCTCGTGAAAATGTGAAAGAGGAGTGAATGGGGCTTTTTGAGGCGCATGTTGATCTTCGTTTCTATTATGATTATTATTTTTCACCCTTTCATTGAGTCCATTTCCTGCTTTTTGTGCCACATATTTAGCACTTAGAGGTTGGGGGGGGGGGGGATTGCTGATGTGTAAGATGGAAAAGAAGAGGAAAGTGAGCCCCGAAACTGTCTGCATCAGGATGCGACACCTCAGCGGTAGCTCACAAGGGATGGGGGGTGAGGGGGGATTAAAAGGGTGGGAATAAAAGTGTAGAGAAAGAGACATGAGGGAAGCCAGAGTGAGACGACATATCGAGGGAATAGGAGTAAAAATGAAACAAAACATTCGAACGCAAACACCCCGTACATCCAACCGCCATTGAGCGCACCTAGTAGTTTGGCAAGTATGTATGAGTGATTCTTAAGAGGGAAAGGAAGATAAAATTGAGTCCCGTTACTGTCTGCGATTGAGCAAGTAGGCGCGCTCAGTGGCAGTTGGATGTACGGGGTGTTTGTGTTAGAATGTTTTGTTGCGTTTTACTCCTTGTCGTTGCGCGGACGTGTATGCATATACCAACACTGCCGGTGGTCTCTCGTCGTCTTCGCCCATCTACGTAATGGTCGCAAATAAGCGACAACGCAAGGAGCAAGTTTTTTTGGCGTGGCAGTGCGCATTTGCCCTCGGTGATGCGAGGCGCTCTAGTGCGATGCGCGCTGTTGGCGTGAATGGTGGCGTCTCGCACTCCGTCGCGCCGCTTCGGGAAGCGACGAGCTACAGCGTCGATTGATGTGTTGCCTGGAAGGCGAAAGAAATGCGCAGCAGGCTGTATTGTACAGCGGTAGTGGTTTCGTTTCGGTGTACCTCTTTGCAGCCGCGAACTGCACGGTTGCCCGAAAATGAGCGCCAGCCAGCATCCTGGCGTACGCTTCCGCGCTCGCACGCGGACGGGTTCTCACGCTTCGGCCAATGGGAGGGAGAGAGATGGGTCGTGCGGCGAAGCCGCTTTTGCTGATCTCCGGCAGGAGCGCAGTTTCGCTCCGTCAGTCGAGGTGATCGGACGCACGCAGCATGGCCCGAACTAAACAAACCGCGCGCAAGAGTACTGGAGGCAAGGCTCCGCGTAAGCAGCTTGCTACCAAGGCTGCTCGCAAGAGTGCCCCTGCCACAGGCGGGGTGAAGAAACCTCACCGTTACAGGCCTGGAACCGTGGCCCTGCGTGAAATTCGCCGATACCAGAAGTCGACCGAACTGCTGATCCGCAAGCTTCCCTTTCAGCGCCTGGTGCGGGAAATCGCTCAGGACTTCAAGACGGACCTCCGTTTCCAGAGTTCTGCCGTGATGGCCCTACAGGAAGCTAGCGAGGCCTACCTCGTTGGTCTTTTCGAAGACACCAACCTGTGCGCCATCCACGCTAAGCGCGTCACCATCATGCCAAAGGACATCCAGCTGGCTCGGCGCATTCGCGGTGAGCGCGCCTAAGTTGGGCTGCTCCCTGCGCTTCGGTCGACAGGCAAGCAACAACAAACGGTCCTTCTCAGGACCACCAACGTGTCTGCTTTGGCTACGAGACCACTCCAGGCCACGTACTCCGGCCGCACCCTCTTTTGCTGTCATGTTTTGTACGTACGTGGCTGCCGTTGTCTAGCGCGCGGAAGAACGGAACGTCGGCGCGTCGTTATTACGAAGAAATGGCTCAGCTTTGACAAATTCAAGGTAAAAGTGTGTATCATTATGAGTAGACAGAGAAAAGGTAGGCTAGCTTCAGTCGGTGTGTGTGCAGCAGCCGTGCTGCGACCCTGTGGTGTGTCAATTTCATTTATGTGTTTACCTTTTTGCCCGCCGCTTGTAAGGTGTTTTTGAGGGCTTCTGTTTGCGTAACGCCATGGTGACTTGGGCTGCTGGACCCCGGCGCAACTTTTGGGTGCACTCGTAGGAGGTGATGAAGTTTTACCGAGAGACGAAATAAACAATTGTATCGGGCCAGTTGGTAAGGATCCATCTCGCTAGGAAGCGCAGCCACTATTACACAGACCTCACAACACAAGCGCTTAACTTCAACTGAACTTTCATTGCAAACGTCAGAGTTTATAAAGGGGGTGAACAGAGAAAAAGAATAGTAAAAGGTAGACAACAAAAAGCACACGTGCCAGTCCCGCACATTACTGTCTGTTATTCTCTATCACCCCATCCAAAAAACAGTTCTTTCCGCGTGAGCGCGATAGAGAGTGCACTAACACACTCGAAATCATCGCGTGTCATTTCCTTTCATTTCTTTTGAAGCTGAACAAGTTTTTGTGCCATATTCTGGACAATTTTTTTTTTTTTTTTTTGCAATAAACGTTTAGTTGAAGTTAAGCGCTTGTGTTGTGTGTTCTGTGTAATAGTGGCTGCGCTGCCTAGCAAGATAGACGAAATAAATTGTGTTAGAAGCACCAAATGGAATGCGCTAACGGCGGGTTCTCTCTCTCTCTCTCTCTTTTTTTTTTACCTTACGTTTGTTTTTCTATTCAAAGGTATTAAATTTACTCTGTCCCTGTGCTGACCCGTTCAGGTGTCATCGTAAGGATAGACGGTTACGTGTGGAGCTTTTTTTTTTTTTTTTTAATGAGAAATGACAACGCTTACATGCTCTTTTCTGTCTTTTTCGGTGCCGAGCTGCGTGATTTGGTTGTCTCTTTGCAGCATTTGGCGTCGCGCACTTGTGGCTAACTGATGTCGCGAGGAAATATATATAAAGTATAGAAAAACAAACACGCTTGAGGGTACGAACAGAGCCATCGTGACTGCGAAGCGAAACACGGCCGCGTCACCTGTTTGGGTGGTCCTTAGAAGGACCGTTTGGGGAATGCGGCGAGCGCGCGGAAGGGGTGCTCGCTTACGCCTTCTTCTCCGTCTTCTTTGGAAGAAGCACGGCTTGAATGTTGGGCAACACACCGCCCTGCGCGATGGTGACGCCGGAAAGCAGTTTGTTCAGCTCCTCGTCGTTGCGGATGGCGAGCTGCAAGTGACGGGGGATGATCCGGGTCTTCTTGTTGTCACGAGCGGCGTTGCCCGCCAGCTCGAGCACCTCGGCGGCCAGGTACTCGAGTACGGCAGCCAGGTAGACCGGAGCGCCAGCTCCGACGCGCTCGGCGTAGTTTCCCTTGCGTAGGAGGCGGTGAATACGGCCCACGGGGAACTGAAGCCCCGCGCGGCAAGAACGGGTCTTGCTCTTGCCTTTCGCCTTGCCGCCCTTGCCACGTCCGGACATGGTGTTGCTTTTCGCTTGGTACGACGCCGGTTGCCGAAAACAAGAAAGCTGCTGCCTTCTGAGATGAGAGCCGTGCTCGAATGGTTTGGTGGTGGTAGTGATTAGAATGAAGAGGAAAAAGGCACCTAATTTCTGTCTGCCTTCAGGCGACACGGCGCAGTGCCTTATAGGGGTGGGGGGAAGGAGGGATAAAAAAGAATAGAAGGAAAGTAGAAGCAGAAGAAGACAGCCAACGAGAGGAAAAAGAAGGAGATAGGAAAGTGGGGATCCGGTCGAAGAAGTCCAAGGGCGGGGTGCCACAATGCGAGAGCTACACGGCGTCAGGAGACCGCGGAGGGCGAACCAGTCGGCGGGAGCTACGCTGAAGTCGGAGATCGCGAGGGCACAACCGTCCAGCTTGAAATCCTGCGAGCGAATCCCTCGAATGGTTTCCGTTGCCACCATCGCGCGCCGCCGCTCGCGGGGAACGGATGAGAGTGTGAGAGAGAGAAGCCGTGCGAACCAATGGGGCGCGCGCGTTGTGCTGATCTCGTCAACACCCCTCGCTCATATTTAAGCGCGGCGAGACGGGGGGGACACGCGCATTCGACTCTGGTCTCGCGTGCGTGTTGTGTGAAATCATGCCTCCCCAACCGTCTGGCAAAGCCGTCAAGAAGGCCGGCAAGGCGCAGAAGAATGTGCGCGCCACGGACAAGAAGAAGAAGAAGCGCCGCAGGAAGGAGAGCTTCTCCATCTACATCTATAAGGTGCTGAAGCAGGTGCACCCCGACACTGGTGTCTCCAGCAAGGCCATGTCCATCATGAACAGCTTCGTGAACGACATCTTCGAGCGTATCGCCGCCGAGTCGTCACGCCTTGCTCACTACAACAAGCGCTCGACCATCACGAGCCGGGAGATCCAGACCGCGGTGCGCCTGCTGCTGCCCGGAGAGCTGGCCAAGCACGCGGTGTCCGAGGGTACAAAAGCCGTCACCAAGTACACCAGCTCCAAGTAGGCGTGCGTCGTGGGCCACAGCGAGCAACGACAAATCAACGGCTCTTCTCAGAGCCACCCAAATTGTCTGCGTCGGCATAGGGGTTGTGCTGAGAGATTCGGCTCCGAATCCATCCTCTTCTCTCTGTTGAACACCGCTAGCAGGAGCGTTGGTGTGCCGCGCTCGACGTGTGTGCTCGGGGAGGTTGAACAGGTAAATTAGAGAAGACCGAGTGCGCGGAGAAAAGTGCCACAAGTACGGTAATGGAGGGAAAACAAAACCAGGAGCGTGGTAATTAAAAAAAAAAAAAAAAAACAGGGGGAAGGTGGCCGCTTCTCTCAAAAAAAGGTAACATGAACTCGAGTGTGTTCAGCTCTTGGGAAATGATAGAATAGGAAACTCGCGTAGCGCTTGCCCGAGCAACTCCGACATGTCGGGCCAAATATGAAGGGGTATACACGGTATGCAGTGCATGCGGAGAGAAGGAAACTGCCGAACACTTGATAATGCTATGTAAAGGGCTTCACCTTATAGTTTAGAATGATGGCGCAGAGTTTTTCAAAAGCACCGGGGTTTAGAGACGGGGGAGGGCAAAATAGACTTTAGGCGGGTAGAATTAACTAGAAGGTGGTTATCTTATTGGTGGCTAAAGTCAAGGCAAGAGTGAAAACTAAACCATTCACTGCAAAGCACCGCGGTCCTATACTTCACTATTTAAAGAGAGAAAAAAAACAAGATAAATGTAGCTGTTTGTTAGGTCAGCATTATGGCTAGGTGGTGATAGCTGCCGCCCGATGTGAAGGGTACAGCCACATTCATCAGACAGCGCAGAGTTCCTTCTCTGCCACGCCATTCATTTGTTTACGAAATTGGGGCATTTATTTCTTGAGAGCGCAGGGCAGGCCCGTTTCGAGACTGTAGGAGGAGTGAATGTAGCTTAAAGTGCGTGGCGCGGTGAAAAATGTGCGGAAGCATTGATGCAAGAAAAGATAGGGGAGAAATATATAGACGCATGTGACAATAGCTGTAGAAGCAGAAAAGCGTGGCGGCGGACTGCATGCTAATTATTGTCCGAAAGCAAAGTATCGACAGCCCGAGTGAAGGAAAAAACAAAACTGTGCGTACGCATGACAGGGGTACCACGCAGGTGATTTATATAGTGCACAAAGAAGTACGAAATCCAGTAAAGAAAGGCGGTCGACACGAGGTATGGGCATTTCCCGTTTTCGCACCGAGTGCTCCGTTTGCGCGTCGCCGAAAGAAACATAGCCAGGCCGGCCAGCAAACGACACTGCTCGGCTTGACGTTTACATAATCACACGGTGTAGCGGAACACTGTGTTCTCTTCGAAAGAACAAATGCGCCTGTGCTAGGCACAAATGAGTGGTACGTTCCATTCGGAATGTGGTGGGAAACTTACCTTAAATGAATGAGCGGACGCACCGTTTATTTCCGCTTTGTTTTAGATTACTGACTATGTTCGGCGGGTCGACAGTGCATTTGTATGAAGCTTTCAAGCGCGATCATTTTGTAATTTCGCATCGTGCGTCCCTGCCACAAGTTCGGGGAAGGAATACTTTCAATATGGGAACCCTCATGATTGTGAAAGATGAAACTGCGACTACTTAAACACACTTGCACCACAGAAATGGCACGCGCAGTTTGGTATTGGGGCACGTGAGAAGGGAATACAATAGATGGGCATTGGCGCGCATCTTTTTTTCTTATTGATATGATATGTAAGGAGATGTCGGCGCACCATTATGGCGCCGGCTACTCCTTGGCCGTTGAGTTAAACTTGAACACGTATCTTGAAGCAAAACGTACAAAGCAGTGCATGGAAAGTAGAAAACTCGGGCAGAGATATGCAAAGACACACTTACACTTATACGCACATATCAGAACACAATGGTAAGTAAATGTTCGAAAGTCAATGAATGAAGTCTCTGATATAATGTCCCTCGATAATATTCGGTCCACCAGCACAAAACAGTAGAGCACACGTCTGGTCCGTATAAAGATGCATTCGCTCGTGTGTACATAATTGTCGACACGTCATTCATTTCACAACACACACATGATGAGAGTCACGTGATACTGTACATAATAAGTACATTTGTTACAAATGAAAGTTCGTTATTTCTTAATACTTATCAGCAATCCCGCTGTCTTGTAAAGAACGTGTTGATGCTTTTAAAGCGTGCGACTGTAAAACTCGAGTAGGCCACGGACCCAGAAGTTTCTTCATGTTAAACGGTCTGCGGTCTAATGCCAACTGTTCGGACTTAAGACGGCGTCTCGTGATGTGGACAGTCTACGAGAAGGTGACATACGTCTTCATCTATCAATCCGCATTCGCATTCGGGACTTTCAGCTCTGCCGTGTCTGTGCAAAGAAAAAAAAAAAACAAATGTTTTTGTGTATGCCGTGCCTAGCCTCAATCGGTCAATTAGAGTTTCCGATATTCTATCTAATGCCAGCGTAATTTTTAATTCAATAAATGGATCGATGTGGTATAAATCGCACCTCTTTGTACTTTGGTCAAACCAAGCAGTTTTGCTCATTCTGAAAGTTGTATTCTTTATAATACTACGCAATTCACTTTTTTCGAAATATTGGTTGCCACGATGTGTAGACCTACTTTGTGTGCTCTGGACGGCTCTGGAAGGCCAACTGCAAATCTTCTTTGCACAGCTGATGCCGTCCGGATAGTCGTTGATAGATTACTTAACAGGTTGTCAGCCTCCGAAGGTATTATGTAAGCGAAAGTACGCATGCGTAAAACATGCAGCGAACGAACACTCTTCCAACGCTGTAAAGAAGAAAGAATGCATAAAGGGTGGTGCATTTTACGCTCCAATCTCGTCCTGTGTAAGGCGCTTTAGAGTTAGGGCTGTTTTGCCTGTAATTGCGTGACCCTTGCAGGGTTCCTCACAGTGCAACCGTGCACTTGAAACGGGCAGGTGTTGAACCACCCCGCAAGGAGATGGGGAAACTTCGCTGCGACCGGACCGCTTGACAGTCCGTGTTTACGGGAGGAGAGGCGCGCCCGAGAGGAGGTGCGCTCTCACTCTCTGCCGTCCCCGTGAATGCTGAAATGAGCGCGGTCGCGTTGCGTGGCTTCGGTGAAACTGCCGTATCGCGATATGTAGTGGAGCTGCCACAGTAAAATTTGAGACACGCGTAGCCAGCCAAAGGTGCTGTTACTTTGCCGAATTTCACGTGCCGGCGTCCACAACAACGCGAGCACGCTTTGTTTAGAAATTTCCGGCCATGAGGCCGTGCCCGGACCGCGTGTGTTAGTCCCTTGGTTTGGCGACAAGGATGGCGTCAAAGTGACGCCGTGAAACGGGTTTCGTGCGTGCAAATGAGGCATTGATGTGATTAGAGAGAAAGCGAGAACATAGAAAAGAAAAAAAAAAAAGAGGGGGGGGGGGGCACACGCCGGGGACGAGTAGTCGCAAAGTGTTAAGTGTGCAGTTTATTTACGTGCGGCACACAGGTGAGCTGTTGCAGCTGTGAGTTTTGACAAATATTGCGTGTGTCATGTTCAGTGGACACGATGAAACGTTTTTTAGCGAACGCGTTGTATCCGCTGGGCTTGTACGTACGCGTACATGAATTGTCGCTTACTCGGTTTGATGTCTCCTTGCCGCTGGGGCAGCTGATACGACTGATACGCCATTTTGCAGCAGTGAAGGGTGCGTGAATGAATGGGCAAGAAACTTAGCAACAGTAACGAGAAAAGAATTAAAAACAAACAAACAAACGAAAGCATGTTTGCCGTGTATATTCAATCTTGTAGTGCAGAAAAATAGTCAGTGCAGCAACCTGCGCGGCCAACGCGCTCCTCGCGAAGAAAAGAGGGAGAGAGAGACGAGCTGGCCGCCGACCAACCGGCGTGCGCCGTTCGCCTTCCTCCTCAGTCTCGCGGGCCGGCGCCGACACCGCGACTCGATCGTGTCGAGCATTCGCTTTCCGGGCGCGTTTCGAAGCAGAAGCAGAAACTTCGGAAGCCGTCATGTCTGGCCGTGGCAAAGGTGGCAAAGGGCTGGGGAAGGGTGGCGCCAAGCGTCATCGAAAGGTGTTGCGTGACAACATCCAGGGCATAACCAAGCCGGCCATCCGTCGTCTGGCGCGCCGTGGCGGTGTCAAGCGCATCTCTGGCCTCATCTACGAGGAAACTCGCGGCGTTCTCAAGGTGTTCCTCGAGAACGTGATCCGCGATGCCGTCACTTACACCGAGCACGCCAAAAGGAAGACCGTGACAGCCATGGACGTCGTGTACGCCCTCAAGCGTCAGGGCCGCACCCTGTACGGATTCGGAGGCTAAGAAGCCAGCGGCGTCGCCTGCAGCCAGCCAACGAGAACACAACAGCCCTCTTCAGGGCTACCCACTTGATGCTTCGGCAGTGTGATCCCAGCGGTTCGCCATACCCGTCCGTCCCTCTTTGCAATATCATTGCGTCATCGCTCAGGTGAGCAGCACCTCGTGTAGTAGTAGCTTGATCGCGCTGGGTACTTGTCACGTTCACCGCATTTCGTTCGCGTCGTCGTCTTTCTCCTGGGTCTGCATGCACGAATCAATCGCCGCATCTGCGAGTTCTTCCTCTCCTTCCTGCAAGCCAAGCTGCTAAAACGGGCCCGTCAAGCGAACGTCGCCTAGTTACCTTATCGCGCGAAGGAAGAAGCCGAGCGCAGCGTTCTACCCTGGTCACTGCATTCTTGGAGACACGACTATGCTCAGGAAGCACGAACTCGCTTTTTTCTTTGGAATGCCCACTACACGATCGCGTCACGTTGTGTCAAAATAAATAAAAACGCACTATGTTCTACCGTGGGGCACCCAGACGAAGAAGGGATGTGTACTTACAAATGAAAAAATTGATTGTGACAGGTTGGTCGTGTTTACCGCGCCCGCTGTGCACTCAGAAGTGCCCCATTCAATAACACATTGTGTACATTGTCACGCCTAATAATTTTTGTTTGTTTTTTTTTTTCACACCTGGCGCTGCCGAGCTGCAAAATACAAAAAAAAAAGAAAGAAAAGTGGAAGGGGATGTTTAAACAGAATTTCTGCGCAAGTCAGAAGCAAGTACACAATAAGCGCTGCCCATGCAGCGTGCTGAGGGAAGCTGCACTTGATAGAAGTGGCACTCATGTACTGTACTGGTGCTGCGAACACTGCAGTTGTGAAAGCTTTACTTGGACGGACAGCTACGCAACAAGTGTTTCCATTTCGCCGGCAGAGGTGGTCACTCTAGGGAGGCTGGCTTCGCCGCCCACGCGAGAGGGGGGGGGGGGGGGGACTAGCCCATGATGTAAACGCGAGAGGTTCGAGCGCGGGAAATTCGAAAGCAAGGCGCGCTCGCGTGAGCCTGCCGTCAGATGGCGACACCAACCCACGAGCATTGCATTTTCAAGTGCACCCTTGGTTTCCCACCCACCTCCGCACAGGACGAGGCGTGTCGAATGTGTAACCAAGGCGCACGACAGTGGTTCTGCTCAGGCAAAGCCTACCTATAACAAAAATTGTTCTCCATGTGTGTACCTTCATTTTCTCGTGAAAATGTGAAAGAGGAGTGAATGGGGCTTTTTGAGGCGCGTGTTGATCTTCGTTTCTATTATGATTATTATTTTTCACCCTTTCATTGAGTCCATTTCCTGCTTTTTGTGCCACATATTTAGCACTTAGAGGTTGGGGGGGGGGGGGGGGATTGCTGATGTGTAAGATGGAAAAGAAGAGGAAAGTGAGCCCCGAAACTGTCTGCATCAGGATGCGACACCTCAGCGGTAGCTCACAAGGGATGGGGGGTGAGGGGGGATTAAAAGGGTGGGAATAAAAGTGTAGAGAAAGAGACATGAGGGAAGCCAGAGTGAGACGACATATCGAGGGAATAGGAGTAAAAATGAAACAAAACATTCGAACGCAAACACCCCGTACATCCAACCGCCATTGAGCGCACCTAGTAGTTTGGCAAGTATGTATGAGTGATTCTTAAGAGGGAAAGGAAGATAAAATTGAGTCCCGTTACTGTCTGCGATTGAGCAAGTAGGCGCGCTCAGTGGCAGTTGGATGTACGGGGTGTTTGTGTTAGAATGTTTTGTTGCGTTTTACTCCTTGTCGTTGCGCGGACGTGTATGCATATACCAACACTGCCGGTGGTCTCTCGTCGTCTTCGCCCATCTACGTAATGGTCGCAAATAAGCGACAACGCAAGGAGCAAGTTTTTTTGGCGTGGCAGTGCGCATTTGCCCTCGGTGATGCGAGGCGCTCTAGTGCGATGCGCGCTGTTGGCGTGAATGGTGGCGTCTCGCACTCCGTCGCGCCGCTTCGGGAAGCGACGAGCTACAGCGTCGATTGATGTGTTGCCTGGAAGGCGAAAGAAATGCGCAGCAGGCTGTATTGTACAGCGGTAGTGGTTTCGTTTCGGTGTACCTCTTTGCAGCCGCGAACTGCACGGTTGCCCGAAAATGAGCGCCAGCCAGCATCCTGGCGTACGCTTCCGCGCTCGCACGCGGACGGGTTCTCACGCTTCGGCCAATGGGAGGGAGAGAGATGGGTCGTGCGGCGAAGCCGCTTTTGCCGATCTCCGGCAGGAGCGCAGTTTCGCTCCGTCAGTCGAGGTGATCGGACGCACGCAGCATGGCCCGAACTAAACAAACCGCGCGCAAGAGTACTGGAGGCAAGGCTCCGCGTAAGCAGCTTGCTACCAAGGCTGCTCGCAAGAGTGCCCCTGCCACAGGCGGGGTGAAGAAACCTCACCGTTACAGGCCTGGAACCGTGGCCCTGCGTGAAATTCGCCGATACCAGAAGTCGACCGAACTGCTGATCCGCAAGCTTCCCTTTCAGCGCCTGGTGCGGGAAATCGCTCAGGACTTCAAGACGGACCTCCGTTTCCAGAGTTCTGCCGTGATGGCCCTACAGGAAGCTAGCGAGGCCTACCTCGTTGGTCTTTTCGAAGACACCAACCTGTGCGCCATCCACGCTAAGCGCGTCACCATCATGCCAAAGGACATCCAGCTGGCTCGGCGCATTCGCGGTGAGCGCGCCTAAGTTGGGCTGCTCCCTGCGCTTCGGTCGACAGGCAAGCAACAACAAACGGTCCTTCTCAGGACCACCAACGTGTCTGCTTTGGCTACGAGACCACTCCAGGCCACGTACTCCGGCCGCACCCTCTTTTGCTGTCATGTTTTGTACGTACGTGGCTGCCGTTGTCTAGCGCGCGGAAGAACGGAACGTCGGCGCGTCGTTATTACGAAGAAATGGCTCAGCTTTGACAAATTCAAGGTAAAAGTGTGTATCATTATGAGTAGACAGAGAAAAGGTAGGCTAGCTTCAGTCGGTGTGTGTGCAGCAGCCGTGCTGCGACCCTGTGGTGTGTCAATTTCATTTATGTGTTTACCTTTTTGCCCGCCGCTTGTAAGGTGTTTTTGAGGGCTTCTGTTTGCGTAACGCCATGGTGACTTGGGCTGCTGGACCCCGGCGCAACTTTTGGGTGCACTCGTAGGAGGTGATGAAGTTTTACCGAGAGACGAAATAAACAATTGTATCGGGCCAGTTGGTAAGGATCCATCTCGCTAGGAAGCGCAGCCACTATTACACAGACCTCACAACACAAGCGCTTAACTTCAACTGAACTTTCATTGCAAACGTCAGAGTTTATAAAGGGGGTGAACAGAGAAAAAGAATAGTAAAAGGTAGACAACAAAAAGCACACGTGCCAGTCCCGCACATTACTGTCTGTTATTCTCTATCACCCCATCCAAAAAACAGTTCTTTCCGCGTGAGCGCGATAGAGAGTGCACTAACACACTCGAAATCATCGCGTGTCATTTCCTTTCATTTCTTTTGAAGCTGAACAAGTTTTTGTGCCATATTCTGGACAATTTTTTTTTTTTTTTGCAATAAACGTTTAGTTGAAGTTAAGCGCTTGTGTTGTGTGTTCTGTGTAATAGTGGCTGCGCTGCCTAGCAAGATAGACGAAATAAATTGTGTTAGAAGCACCAAATGGAATGCGCTAACGGCGGGTTCTCTCTCTCTCTCTCTCTTTTTTTTTTTTACCTTACGTTTGTTTTTCTATTCAAAGGTATTAAATTTACTCTGTCCCTGTGCTGACCCGTTCAGGTGTCATCGTAAGGATAGACGGTTACGTGTGGAGCTTTTTTTTTTTTTTTTTTAATGAGAAATGACAACGCTTACATGCTCTTTTCTGTCTTTTTCGGTGCCGAGCTGCGTGATTTGGTTGTCTCTTTGCAGCATTTGGCGTCGCGCACTTGTGGCTAACTGATGTCGCGAGGAAATATATATAAAGTATAGAAAAACAAACACGCTTGAGGGTACGAACAGAGCCATCGTGACTGCGAAGCGAAACACGGCCGCGTCACCTGTTTGGGTGGTCCTTAGAAGGACCGTTTGGGGAATGCGGCGAGCGCGCGGAAGGGGTGCTCGCTTACGCCTTCTTCTCCGTCTTCTTTGGAAGAAGCACGGCTTGAATGTTGGGCAACACACCGCCCTGCGCGATGGTGACGCCGGAAAGCAGTTTGTTCAGCTCCTCGTCGTTGCGGATGGCGAGCTGCAAGTGACGGGGGATGATCCGGGTCTTCTTGTTGTCACGAGCGGCGTTGCCCGCCAGCTCGAGCACCTCGGCGGCCAGGTACTCGAGTACGGCAGCCAGGTAGACCGGAGCGCCAGCTCCGACGCGCTCGGCGTAGTTTCCCTTGCGTAGGAGGCGGTGAATACGGCCCACGGGGAACTGAAGCCCCGCGCGGCTAGAACGGGTCTTGCTCTTGCCTTTCGCCTTGCCGCCCTTGCCACGTCCGGACATGGTGTTGCTTTTCGCTTGGTACGACGCCGGTTGCCGAAAACAAGAGAGCCGTTGTCAGATAGGAAGGAGACGCGGCGCCGAAACGCTTTGTCCCAGAGTCACACTTAACTCATCAACCCATCATCATCCTACGTCTGTCCCGGCTCTCCCTCCCCCCAGGGCTGTGTGGGGGGAAGATTTGTTTCGGGCAGACGGCCATGCCCTGGCAAGGGGGCCACCGTTCGGCGCCAGGCGCCCAACAGACGCGGCCTGCCTCCCGGCATACAAGCCAGGGAGGCCCGACAAAGGGACTACCCTCCGGCGGAGCAACTTCAGTCGCAACGCGCAAGAAAGCTGCTGCCTTCTGAGATGAGAGCCGTGCTCGAATGGTTTCCGTTGCCACCATCGCGCGCCGCCGCTCGCGGGGAACGGATGAGAGTGTGAGAGAGAGAAGCCGTGCGAACCAATGGGGCGCGCGCGTTGTGCTGATCTCGTCAACACCCCTCGCTCATATTTAAGCGCGGCGAGACGGGGGGACACGCGCATTCGACTCTGGTCTCGCGTGCGTGTTGTGTGAAATCATGCCTCCCCAACCGTCTGGCAAAGCCGTCAAGAAGGCCGGCAAGGCGCAGAAGAATGTGCGCGCCACGGACAAGAAGAAGAAGAAGCGCCGCAGGAAGGAGAGCTTCTCCATCTACATCTATAAGGTGCTGAAGCAGGTGCACCCCGACACTGGTGTCTCCAGCAAGGCCATGTCCATCATGAACAGCTTCGTGAACGACATCTTCGAGCGTATCGCCGCCGAGTCGTCACGCCTTGCTCACTACAACAAGCGCTCGACCATCACGAGCCGGGAGATCCAGACCGCGGTGCGCCTGCTGCTGCCCGGAGAGCTGGCCAAGCACGCGGTGTCCGAGGGTACAAAAGCCGTCACCAAGTACACCAGCTCCAAGTAGGCGTGCGTCGTGGGCCACAGCGAGCAACGACAAATCAACGGCTCTTCTCAGAGCCACCCAAATTGTCTGCGTCGGCATAGGGGTTGTGCTGAGAGATTCGGCTCCGAATCCATCCTCTTCTCTCTGTTGAACACCGCTAGCAGGAGCGTTGGTGTGCCGCGCTCGACGTGTGTGCTCGGGGAGGTTGAACAGGTAAATTAGAGAAGACCGAGTGCGCGGAGAAAAGTGCCACAAGTACGGTAATGGAGGGAAAACAAAACCAGGAGCGTGGTAATTAAAAAAAAAAAAAAAAACAGGGGGAAGGTGGCCGCTTCTCTCAAAAAAAGGTAACATGAACTCGAGTGTGTTCAGCTCTTGGGAAATGATAGAATAGGAAACTCGCGTCAGCGCTTGCCCGAGCAACTCCGACATGTCGGGCCAAATATGAAGGGGTATACACGGTATGCAGTGCATGCGGAGAGAAGGAAACTGCCGAACACTTGATAATGCTATGTAAAGGGCTTCACCTTATAGTTTAGAATGATGGCGCAGAGTTTTTCAAAAGCACCGGGGTTTAGAGACGGGGGAGGGCAAAATAGACTTTAGGCGGGTAGAATTAACTAGAAGGTGGTTATCTTATTGGTGGCTAAAGTCAAGGCAAGAGTGAAAACTAAACCATTCACTGCAAAGCACCGCGGTCCTATACTTCACTATTTAAAGAGAGAAAAAAAACAAGATAAATGTAGCTGTTTGTTAGGTCAGCATTATGGCTAGGTGGTGATAGCTGCCGCCCGATGTGAAGGGTACAGCCACATTCATCAGACAGCGCAGAGTTCCTTCTCTGCCACGCCATTCATTTGTTTACGAAATTGGGGCATTTATTTCTTGAGAGCGCAGGGCAGGCCCGTTTCGAGACTGTAGGAGGAGTGAATGTAGCTTAAAGTGCGTGGCGCGGTGAAAAATGTGCGGAAGCATTGATGCAAGAAAAGATAGGGGAGAAATATATAGACGCATGTGACAATAGCTGTAGAAGCAGAAAAGCGTGGCGGCGGACTGCATGCTAATTATTGTCCGAAAGCAAAGTATCGACAGCCCGAGTGAAGGAAAAAACAAAACTGTGCGTACGCATGACAGGGGTACCACGCAGGTGATTTATATAGTGCACAAAGAAGTACGAAATCCAGTAAAGAAAGGCGGTCGACACGAGGTATGGGCATTTCCCGTTTTCGCACCGAGTGCTCCGTTTGCGCGTCGCCGAAAGAAACATAGCCAGGCCGGCCAGCAAACGACACTGCTCGGCTTGACGTTTACATAATCACACGGTGTAGCGGAACACTGTGTTCTCTTCGAAAGAACAAATGCGCCTGTGCTAGGCACAAATGAGTGGTACGTTCCATTCGGAATGTGGTGGGAAACTTACCTTAAATGAATGAGCGGACGCACCGTTTATTTCCGCTTTGTTTTAGATTACTGACTATGTTCGGCGGGTCGACAGTGCATTTGTATGAAGCTTTCAAGCGCGATCATTTTGTAATTTCGCATCGTGCGTCCCTGCCACAAGTTCGGGGAAGGAATACTTTCAATATGGGAACCCTCATGATTGTGAAAGATGAAACTGCGACTACTTAAACACACTTGCACCACAGAAATGGCACGCGCAGTTTGGTATTGGGGCACGTGAGAAGGGAATACAATAGATGGGCATTGGCGCGCATCTTTTTTTCTTATTGATATGATATGTAAGGAGATGTCGGCGCACCATTATGGCGCCGGCTACTCCTTGGCCGTTGAGTTAAACTTGAACACGTATCTTGAAGCAAAACGTACAAAGCAGTGCATGGAAAGTAGAAAACTCGGGCAGAGATATGCAAAGACACACTTACACTTATACGCACATATCAGAACACAATGGTAAGTAAATGTTCGAAAGTCAATGAATGAAGTCTCTGATATAATGTCCCTCGATAATATTCGGTCCACCAGCACAAAACAGTAGAGCACACGTCTGGTCCGTATAAAGATGCATTCGCTCGTGTGTACATAATTGTCGACACGTCATTCATTTCACAACACACACATGATGAGAGTCACGTGATACTGTACATAATAAGTACATTTGTTACAAATGAAAGTTCGTTATTTCTTAATACTTATCAGCAATCCCGCTGTCTTGTAAAGAACGTGTTGATGCTTTTAAAGCGTGCGACTGTAAAACTCGAGTAGGCCACGGACCCAGAAGTTTCTTCATGTTAAACGGTCTGCGGTCTAATGCCAACTGTTCGGACTTAAGACGGCGTCTCGTGATGTGGACAGTCTACGAGAAGGTGACATACGTCTTCATCTATCAATCCGCATTCGCATTCGGGACTTTCAGCTCTGCCGTGTCTGTGCAAAGAAAAAAAAAAAAACAAATGTTTTTGTGTATGCCGTGCCTAGCCTCAATCGGTCAATTAGAGTTTCCGATATTCTATGTAATGCCAGCGTAATTTTTAATTCAATAAATGGATCGATGTGGTATAAATCGCACCTCTTTGTACTTTGGTCAAACCAAGCAGTTTTGCTCATTCTGAAAGTTGTATTCTTTATAATACTACGCAATTCACTTTTTTCGAAATATTGGTTGCCACGATGTGTAGACCTACTTTGTGTGCTCTGGACGGCTCTGGAAGGCCAACTGCAAATCTTCTTTGCACAGCTGATGCCGTCCGGATAGTCGTTGATAGATTACTTAACAGGTTGTCAGCCTCCGAAGGTATTATGTAAGCGAAAGTACGCATGCGTAAAACATGCAGCGAACGAACACTCTTCCAACGCTGTAAAGAAGAAAGAATGCATAAAGGGTGGTGCATTTTACGCTCCAATCTCGTCCTATGTAAGGCGCTTTAGAGTTAGGGCTGTTTTGCCTGTAATTGCGTGACCCTTGCAGGGTTCCTCACAGTGCAACCGTGCACTTGAAACGGGCAGGTGTTGAACCACCCCGCAAGGAGATGGGGAAACTTCGCTGCGACCGGACCGCTTGACAGTCCGTGTTTACGGGAGGAGAGGCGCGCCCGAGAGGAGGTGCGCTCTCACTCTCTGCCGTCCCCGTGAATGCTGAAATGAGCGCGGTCGCGTTGCGTGGCTTCGGTGAAACTGCCGTATCGCGATATGTAGTGGAGCTGCCACAGTAAAATTTGAGACACGCGTAGCCAGCCAAAGGTGCTGTTACTTTGCCGAATTTCACGTGCCGGCGTCCACAACAACGCGAGCACGCTTTGTTTAGAAATTTCCGGCCATGAGGCCGTGCCCGGACCGCGTGTGTTAGTCCCTTGGTTTGGCGACAAGGATGGCGTCAAAGTGACGCCGTGAAACGGGTTTCGTGCGTGCAAATGAGGCATTGATGTGATTAGAGAGAAAGCGAGAACATAGAAAAGAAAAAAAAAAAAGAGGGGGGGGGGGGGCACACGCCGGGGACGAGTAGTCGCAAAGTGTTAAGTGTGCAGTTTATTTACGTGCGGCACACAGGTGAGCTGTTGCAGCTGTGAGTTTTGACAAATATTGCGTGTGTCATGTTCAGTGGACACGATGAAACGTTTTTTAGCGAACGCGTTGTATCCGCTGGGCTTGTACGTACGCGTACATGAATTGTCGCTTACTCGGTTTGATGTCTCCTTGCCGCTGGGGCAGCTGATACGACTGATACGCCATTTTGCAGCAGTGAAGGGTGCGTGAATGAATGGGCAAGAAACTTAGCAACAGTAACGAGAAAAGAATTAAAAACAAACAAACAAACGAAAGCATGTTTGCCGTGTATATTCAATCTTGTAGTGCAGAAAAATAGTCAGTGCAGCAACCTGCGCGGCCAACGCGCTCCTCGCGAAGAAAAGAGGGAGAGAGAGACGAGCTGGCCGCCGACCAACCGGCGTGCGCCGTTCGCCTTCCTCCTCAGTCTCGCGGGCCGGCGCCGACACCGCGACTCGATCGTGTCGAGCATTCGCTTTCCGGGCGCGTTTCGAAGCAGAAGCAGAAACTTCGGAAGCCGTCATGTCTGGCCGTGGCAAAGGTGGCAAAGGGCTGGGGAAGGGTGGCGCCAAGCGTCATCGAAAGGTGTTGCGTGACAACATCCAGGGCATAACCAAGCCGGCCATCCGTCGTCTGGCGCGCCGTGGCGGTGTCAAGCGCATCTCTGGCCTCATCTACGAGGAAACTCGCGGCGTTCTCAAGGTGTTCCTCGAGAACGTGATCCGCGATGCCGTCACTTACACCGAGCACGCCAAAAGGAAGACCGTGACAGCCATGGACGTCGTGTACGCCCTCAAGCGTCAGGGCCGCACCCTGTACGGATTCGGAGGCTAAGAAGCCAGCGGCGTCGCCTGCAGCCAGCCAACGAGAACACAACAGCCCTCTTCAGGGCTACCCACTTGATGCTTCGGCAGTGTGATCCCAGCGGTTCGCCATACCCGTCCGTCCCTCTTTGCAATATCATTGCGTCATCGCTCAGGTGAGCAGCACCTCGTGTAGTAGTAGCTTGATCGCGCTGGGTACTTGTCACGTTCACCGCATTTCGTTCGCGTCGTCGTCTTTCTCCTGGGTCTGCATGCACGAATCAATCGCCGCATCTGCGAGTTCTTCCTCTCCTTCCTGCAAGCCAAGCTGCTAAAACGGGCCCGTCAAGCGAACGTCGCCTAGTTACCTTATCGCGCGAAGGAAGAAGCCGAGCGCAGCGTTCTACCCTGGTCACTGCATTCTTGGAGACACGACTATGCTCAGGAAGCACGAACTCGCTTTTTTCTTTGGAATGCCCACTACACGATCGCGTCACGTTGTGTCAAAATAAATAAAAACGCACTATGTTCTACCGTGGGGCACCCAGACGAAGAAGGGATGTGTACTTACAAATGAAAAAATTGATTGTGACAGGTTGGTCGTGTTTACCGCGCCCGCTGTGCACTCAGAAGTGCCCCATTCAATAACACATTGTGTACATTGTCACGCCTAATAATTTTTGTTCGTTTTTTTTTTTCACACCTGGCGCTGCCGAGCTGCAAAATACAAAAAAAAAAGAAAGAAAAGTGGAAGGGGATGTTTAAACAGAATTTCTGCGCAAGTCAGAAGCAAGTACACAATAAGCGCTGCCCATGCAGCGTGCTGAGGGAAGCTGCACTTGATAGAAGTGGCACTCATGTACTGTACTGGTGCTGCGAACACTGCAGTTGTGAAAGCTTTACTTGGACGGACAGCTACGCAACAAGTGTTTCCATTTCGCCGGCAGAGGTGGTCACTCTAGGGAGGCTGGCTTCGCCGCCCACGCGAGAGGGGGGGGGGGGGGGGGACTAGCCCATGATGTAAACGCGAGAGGTTCGAGCGCGGGAAATTCGAAAGCAAGGCGCGCTCGCGTGAGCCTGCCGTCAGATGGCGACACCAACCCACGAGCATTGCATTTTCAAGTGCACCCTTGGTTTCCCACCCACCTCCGCACAGGACGAGGCGTGTCGAATGTGTAACCAAGGCGCACGACAGTGGTTCTGCTCAGGCAAGCCTACCTATAACAAAAATTGTTCTCCATGTGTGTACCTTCATTTTCTCGTGAAAATGTGAAAGAGGAGTGAATGGGGCTTTTTGAGGCGCGTGTTGATCTTCGTTTCTATTATGATTATTATTTTTCACCCTTTCATTGAGTCCATTTCCTGCTTTTTGTGCCACATATTTAGCACTTAGAGGTTGGGGGGGGGGGGGGGGATTGCTGATGTGTAAGATGGAAAAGAAGAGGAAAGTGAGCCCCGAAACTGTCTGCATCAGGATGCGACACCTCAGCGGTAGCTCACAAGGGATGGGGGGTGAGGGGGGATTAAAAGGGTGGGAATAAAAGTGTAGAGAAAGAGACATGAGGGAAGCCAGAGTGAGACGACATATCGAGGGAATAGGAGTAAAAATGAAACAAAACATTCGAACGCAAACACCCCGTACATCCAACCGCCATTGAGCGCACCTAGTAGTTTGGCAAGTATGTATGAGTGATTCTTAAGAGGGAAAGGAAGATAAAATTGAGTCCCGTTACTGTCTGCGATTGAGCAAGTAGGCGCGCTCAGTGGCAGTTGGATGTACGGGGTGTTTGTGTTAGAATGTTTTGTTGCGTTTTACTCCTTGTCGTTGCGCGGACGTGTATGCATATACCAACACTGCCGGTGGTCTCTCGTCGTCTTCGCCCATCTACGTAATGGTCGCAAATAAGCGACAACGCAAGGAGCAAGTTTTTTTGGCGTGGCAGTGCGCATTTGCCCTCGGTGATGCGAGGCGCTCTAGTGCGATGCGCGCTGTTGGCGTGAATGGTGGCGTCTCGCACTCCGTCGCGCCGCTTCGGGAAGCGACGAGCTACAGCGTCGATTGATGTGTTGCCTGGAAGGCGAAAGAAATGCGCAGCAGGCTGTATTGTACAGCGGTAGTGGTTTCGTTTCGGTGTACCTCTTTGCAGCCGCGAACTGCACGGTTGCCCGAAAATGAGCGCCAGCCAGCATCCTGGCGTACGCTTCCGCGCTCGCACGCGGACGGGTTCTCACGCTTCGGCCAATGGGAGGGAGAGAGATGGGTCGTGCGGCGAAGCCGCTTTTGCCGATCTCCGGCAGGAGCGCAGTTTCGCTCCGTCAGTCGAGGTGATCGGACGCACGCAGCATGGCCCGAACTAAACAAACCGCGCGCAAGAGTACTGGAGGCAAGGCTCCGCGTAAGCAGCTTGCTACCAAGGCTGCTCGCAAGAGTGCCCCTGCCACAGGCGGGGTGAAGAAACCTCACCGTTACAGGCCTGGAACCGTGGCCCTGCGTGAAATTCGCCGATACCAGAAGTCGACCGAACTGCTGATCCGCAAGCTTCCCTTTCAGCGCCTGGTGCGGGAAATCGCTCAGGACTTCAAGACGGACCTCCGTTTCCAGAGTTCTGCCGTGATGGCCCTACAGGAAGCTAGCGAGGCCTACCTCGTTGGTCTTTTCGAAGACACCAACCTGTGCGCCATCCACGCTAAGCGCGTCACCATCATGCCAAAGGACATCCAGCTGGCTCGGCGCATTCGCGGTGAGCGCGCCTAAGTTGGGCTGCTCCCTGCGCTTCGGTCGACAGGCAAGCAACAACAAACGGTCCTTCTCAGGACCACCAACGTGTCTGCTTTGGCTACGAGACCACTCCAGGCCACGTACTCCGGCCGCACCCTCTTTTGCTGTCATGTTTTGTACGTACGTGGCTGCCGTTGTCTAGCGCGCGGAAGAACGGAACGTCGGCGCGTCGTTATTACGAAGAAATGGCTCAGCTTTGACAAATTCAAGGTAAAAGTGTGTATCATTATGAGTAGACAGAGAAAAGGTAGGCTAGCTTCAGTCGGTGTGTGTGCAGCAGCCGTGCTGCGACCCTGTGGTGTGTCAATTTCATTTATGTGTTTACCTTTTTGCCCGCCGCTTGTAAGGTGTTTTTGAGGGCTTCTGTTTGCGTAACGCCATGGTGACTTGGGCTGCTGGACCCCGGCGCAACTTTTGGGTGCACTCGTAGGAGGTGATGAAGTTTTACCGAGAGACGAAATAAACAATTGTATCGGGCCAGTTGGTAAGGATCCATCTCGCTAGGAAGCGCAGCCACTATTACACAGACCTCACAACACAAGCGCTTAACTTCAACTGAACTTTCATTGCAAACGTCAGAGTTTATAAAGGGGGTGAACAGAGAAAAAGAATAGTAAAAGGTAGACAACAAAAAGCACACGTGCCAGTCCCGCACATTACTGTCTGTTATTCTCTATCACCCCATCCAAAAAACAGTTCTTTCCGCGTGAGCGCGATAGAGAGTGCACTAACACACTCGAAATCATCGCGTGTCATTTCCTTTCATTTCTTTTGAAGCTGAACAAGTTTTTGTGCCATATTCTGGACAATTTTTTTTTTTTTTTTTGCAATAAACGTTTAGTTGAAGTTAAGCGCTTGTGTTGTGTGTTCTGTGTAATAGTGGCTGCGCTGCCTAGCAAGATAGACGAAATAAATTGTGTTAGAAGCACCAAATGGAATGCGCTAACGGCGGGTTCTCTCTCTCTCTCTCTTTTTTTTTTTTACCTTACGTTTGTTTTTCTATTCAAAGGTATTAAATTTACTCTGTCCCTGTGCTGACCCGTTCAGGTGTCATCGTAAGGATAGACGGTTACGTGTGGAGCTTTTTTTTTTTTTTTTTTAATGAGAAATGACAACGCTTACATGCTCTTTTCTGTCTTTTTCGGTGCCGAGCTGCGTGATTTGGTTGTCTCTTTGCAGCATTTGGCGTCGCGCACTTGTGGCTAACTGATGTCGCGAGGAAATATATATAAAGTATAGAAAAACAAACACGCTTGAGGGTACGAACAGAGCCATCGTGACTGCGAAGCGAAACACGGCCGCGTCACCTGTTTGGGTGGTCCTTAGAAGGACCGTTTGGGGAATGCGGCGAGCGCGCGGAAGGGGTGCTCGCTTACGCCTTCTTCTCCGTCTTCTTTGGAAGAAGCACGGCTTGAATGTTGGGCAACACACCGCCCTGCGCGATGGTGACGCCGGAAAGCAGTTTGTTCAGCTCCTCGTCGTTGCGGATGGCGAGCTGCAAGTGACGGGGGATGATCCGGGTCTTCTTGTTGTCACGAGCGGCGTTGCCCGCCAGCTCGAGCACCTCGGCGGCCAGGTACTCGAGTACGGCAGCCAGGTAGACCGGAGCGCCAGCTCCGACGCGCTCGGCGTAGTTTCCCTTGCGTAGGAGGCGGTGAATACGGCCCACGGGGAACTGAAGCCCCGCGCGGCTAGAACGGGTCTTGCTCTTGCCTTTCGCCTTGCCGCCCTTGCCACGTCCGGACATGGTGTTGCTTTTCGCTTGGTACGACGCCGGTTGCCGAAAACAAGAAAGCTGCTGCCTTCTGAGATGAGAGCCGTGCTCGAATGGTTTCCGTTGCCACCATCGCGCGCCGCCGCTCGCGGGGAACGGATGAGAGTGTGAGAGAGAGAAGCCGTGCGAACCAATGGGGCGCGCGCGTTGTGCTGATCTCGTCAACACCCCTCGCTCATATTTAAGCGCGGCGAGACGGGGGGACACGCGCATTCGACTCTGGTCTCGCGTGCGTGTTGTGTGAAATCATGCCTCCCCAACCGTCTGGCAAAGCCGTCAAGAAGGCCGGCAAGGCGCAGAAGAATGTGCGCGCCACGGACAAGAAGAAGAAGAAGCGCCGCAGGAAGGAGAGCTTCTCCATCTACATCTATAAGGTGCTGAAGCAGGTGCACCCCGACACTGGTGTCTCCAGCAAGGCCATGTCCATCATGAACAGCTTCGTGAACGACATCTTCGAGCGTATCGCCGCCGAGTCGTCACGCCTTGCTCACTACAACAAGCGCTCGACCATCACGAGCCGGGAGATCCAGACCGCGGTGCGCCTGCTGCTGCCCGGAGAGCTGGCCAAGCACGCGGTGTCCGAGGGTACAAAAGCCGTCACCAAGTACACCAGCTCCAAGTAGGCGTGCGTCGTGGGCCACAGCGAGCAACGACAAATCAACGGCTCTTCTCAGAGCCACCCAAATTGTCTGCGTCGGCATAGGGGTTGTGCTGAGAGATTCGGCTCCGAATCCATCCTCTTCTCTCTGTTGAACACCGCTAGCAGGAGCGTTGGTGTGCCGCGCTCGACGTGTGTGCTCGGGGAGGTTGAACAGGTAAATTAGAGAAGACCGAGTGCGCGGAGAAAAGTGCCACAAGTACGGTAATGGAGGGAAAACAAAACCAGGAGCGTGGTAATTAAAAAAAAAAAAAAAAACAGGGGGAAGGTGGCCGCTTCTCTCAAAAAAAGGTAACATGAACTCGAGTGTGTTCAGCTCTTGGGAAATGATAGAATAGGAAACTCGCGTCAGCGCTTGCCCGAGCAACTCCGACATGTCGGGCCAAATATGAAGGGGTATACACGGTATGCAGTGCATGCGGAGAGAAGGAAACTGCCGAACACTTGATAATGCTATGTAAAGGGCTTCACCTTATAGTTTAGAATGATGGCGCAGAGTTTTTCAAAAGCACCGGGGTTTAGAGACGGGGGAGGGCAAAATAGACTTTAGGCGGGTAGAATTAACTAGAAGGTGGTTATCTTATTGGTGGCTAAAGTCAAGGCAAGAGTGAAAACTAAACCATTCACTGCAAAGCACCGCGGTCCTATACTTCACTATTTAAAGAGAGAAAAAAAACAAGATAAATGTAGCTGTTTGTTAGGTCAGCATTATGGCTAGGTGGTGATAGCTGCCGCCCGATGTGAAGGGTACAGCCACATTCATCAGACAGCGCAGAGTTCCTTCTCTGCCACGCCATTCATTTGTTTACGAAATTGGGGCATTTATTTCTTGAGAGCGCAGGGCAGGCCCGTTTCGAGACTGTAGGAGGAGTGAATGTAGCTTAAAGTGCGTGGCGCGGTGAAAAATGTGCGGAAGCATTGATGCAAGAAAAGATAGGGGAGAAATATATAGACGCATGTGACAATAGCTGTAGAAGCAGAAAAGCGTGGCGGCGGACTGCATGCTAATTATTGTCCGAAAGCAAAGTATCGACAGCCCGAGTGAAGGAAAAAACAAAACTGTGCGTACGCATGACAGGGGTACCACGCAGGTGATTTATATAGTGCACAAAGAAGTACGAAATCCAGTAAAGAAAGGCGGTCGACACGAGGTATGGGCATTTCCCGTTTTCGCACCGAGTGCTCCGTTTGCGCGTCGCCGAAAGAAACATAGCCAGGCCGGCCAGCAAACGACACTGCTCGGCTTGACGTTTACATAATCACACGGTGTAGCGGAACACTGTGTTCTCTTCGAAAGAACAAATGCGCCTGTGCTAGGCACAAATGAGTGGTACGTTCCATTCGGAATGTGGTGGGAAACTTACCTTAAATGAATGAGCGGACGCACCGTTTATTTCCGCTTTGTTTTAGATTACTGACTATGTTCGGCGGGTCGACAGTGCATTTGTATGAAGCTTTCAAGCGCGATCATTTTGTAATTTCGCATCGTGCGTCCCTGCCACAAGTTCGGGGAAGGAATACTTTCAATATGGGAACCCTCATGATTGTGAAAGATGAAACTGCGACTACTTAAACACACTTGCACCACAGAAATGGCACGCGCAGTTTGGTATTGGGGCACGTGAGAAGGGAATACAATAGATGGGCATTGGCGCGCATCTTTTTTTCTTATTGATATGATATGTAAGGAGATGTCGGCGCACCATTATGGCGCCGGCTACTCCTTGGCCGTTGAGTTAAACTTGAACACGTATCTTGAAGCAAAACGTACAAAGCAGTGCATGGAAAGTAGAAAACTCGGGCAGAGATATGCAAAGACACACTTACACTTATACGCACATATCAGAACACAATGGTAAGTAAATGTTCGAAAGTCAATGAATGAAGTCTCTGATATAATGTCCCTCGATAATATTCGGTCCACCAGCACAAAACAGTAGAGCACACGTCTGGTCCGTATTAAAGATGCATTCGCTCGTGTGTACATAATTGTCGACACGTCATTCATTTCACAACACACACATGATGAGAGTCACGTGATACTGTACATAATAAGTACATTTGTTACAAATGAAAGTTCGTTATTTCTTAATACTTATCAGCAATCCCGCTGTCTTGTAAAGAACGTGTTGATGCTTTTAAAGCGTGCGACTGTAAAACTCGAGTAGGCCACGGACCCAGAAGTTTCTTCATGTTAAACGGTCTGCGGTCTAATGCCAACTGTTCGGACTTAAGACGGCGTCTCGTGATGTGGACAGTCTACGAGAAGGTGACATACGTCTTCATCTATCAATCCGCATTCGCATTCGGGACTTTCAGCTCTGCCGTGTCTGTGCAAAGAAAAAAAAAAAAACAAATGTTTTTGTGTATGCCGTGCCTAGCCTCAATCGGTCAATTAGAGTTTCCGATATTCTATCTAATGCCAGCGTAATTTTTAATTCAATAAATGGATCGATGTGGTATAAATCGCACCTCTTTGTACTTTGGTCAAACCAAGCAGTTTTGCTCATTCTGAAAGTTGTATTCTTTATAATACTACGCAATTCACTTTTTTCGAAATATTGGTTGCCACGATGTGTAGACCTACTTTGTGTGCTCTGGACGGCTCTGGAAGGCCAACTGCAAATCTTCTTTGCACAGCTGATGCCGTCCGGATAGTCGTTGATAGATTACTTAACAGGTTGTCAGCCTCCGAAGGTATTATGTAAGCGAAAGTACGCATGCGTAAAACATGCAGCGAACGAACACTCTTCCAACGCTGTAAAGAAGAAAGAATGCATAAAGGGTGGTGCATTTTACGCTCCAATCTCGTCCTATGTAAGGCGCTTTAGAGTTAGGGCTGTTTTGCCTGTAATTGCGTGACCCTTGCAGGGTTCCTCACAGTGCAACCGTGCACTTGAAACGGGCAGGTGTTGAACCACCCCGCAAGGAGATGGGGAAACTTCGCTGCGACCGGACCGCTTGACAGTCCGTGTTTACGGGAGGAGAGGCGCGCCCGAGAGGAGGTGCGCTCTCACTCTCTGCCGTCCCCGTGAATGCTGAAATGAGCGCGGTCGCGTTGCGTGGCTTCGGTGAAACTGCCGTATCGCGATATGTAGTGGAGCTGCCACAGTAAAATTTGAGACACGCGTAGCCAGCCAAAGGTGCTGTTACTTTGCCGAATTTCACGTGCCGGCGTCCACAACAACGCGAGCACGCTTTGTTTAGAAATTTCCGGCCATGAGGCCGTGCCCGGACCGCGTGTGTTAGTCCCTTGGTTTGGCGACAAGGATGGCGTCAAAGTGACGCCGTGAAACGGGTTTCGTGCGTGCAAATGAGGCATTGATGTGATTAGAGAGAAAGCGAGAACATAGAAAAGAAAAAAAAAAAAGAGGGGGGGGGGCACACGCCGGGGACGAGTAGTCGCAAAGTGTTAAGTGTGCAGTTTATTTACGTGCGGCACACAGGTGAGCTGTTGCAGCTGTGAGTTTTGACAAATATTGCGTGTGTCATGTTCAGTGGACACGATGAAACGTTTTTTAGCGAACGCGTTGTATCCGCTGGGCTTGTACGTACGCGTACATGAATTGTCGCTTACTCGGTTTGATGTCTCCTTGCCGCTGGGGCAGCTGATACGACTGATACGCCATTTTGCAGCAGTGAAGGGTGCGTGAATGAATGGGCAAGAAACTTAGCAACAGTAACGAGAAAAGAATTAAAAACAAACAAACAAACGAAAGCATGTTTGCCGTGTATATTCAATCTTGTAGTGCAGAAAAATAGTCAGTGCAGCAACCTGCGCGGCCAACGCGCTCCTCGCGAAGAAAAGAGGGAGAGAGAGACGAGCTGGCCGCCGACCAACCGGCGTGCGCCGTTCGCCTTCCTCCTCAGTCTCGCGGGCCGGCGCCGACACCGCGACTCGATCGTGTCGAGCATTCGCTTGATTCGCTCGCAGGATTTCAAGCTGGACGGTTGTGCCCTCGCGATCTCCGACTTCAGCGTAGCTCCCGCCGACTGGTTCGCCCTCCGCGGTCTCCTGATGCCGTGTAGCTCTCGCATTGTGGCACCCCGCCCTTGGACTGCTTCGACCGGATCCCCACTTTCCTATCTCCTTCTTTTTCCTCTCGTTGGCTGTCTTCTTCTGCTTCTACTTTCCTTCTATTCTTTTTATCCCTCCTTCCCCCCACCCCTATAAGGCACTGCGCCGTGTCGCCTGAAGGCAGACAGAAATTAGGTGCCTTTTTCCTCTTCATTGTAACCACTACCACCATTCGCTTTCCGGGCGCGTTTCGAAGCAGAAGCAGAAACTTCGGAAGCCGTCATGTCTGGCCGTGGCAAAGGTGGCAAAGGGCTGGGGAAGGGTGGCGCCAAGCGTCATCGAAAGGTGTTGCGTGACAACATCCAGGGCATAACCAAGCCGGCCATCCGTCGTCTGGCGCGCCGTGGCGGTGTCAAGCGCATCTCTGGCCTCATCTACGAGGAAACTCGCGGCGTTCTCAAGGTGTTCCTCGAGAACGTGATCCGCGATGCCGTCACTTACACCGAGCACGCCAAAAGGAAGACCGTGACAGCCATGGACGTCGTGTACGCCCTCAAGCGTCAGGGCCGCACCCTGTACGGATTCGGAGGCTAAGAAGCCAGCGGCGTCGCCTGCAGCCAGCCAACGAGAACACAACAGCCCTCTTCAGGGCTACCCACTTGATGCTTCGGCAGTGTGATCCCAGCGGTTCGCCATACCCGTCCGTCCCTCTTTGCAATATCATTGCGTCATCGCTCAGGTGAGCAGCACCTCGTGTAGTAGTAGCTTGATCGCGCTGGGTACTTGTCACGTTCACCGCATTTCGTTCGCGTCGTCGTCTTTCTCCTGGGTCTGCATGCACGAATCAATCGCCGCATCTGCGAGTTCTTCCTCTCCTTCCTGCAAGCCAAGCTGCTAAAACGGGCCCGTCAAGCGAACGTCGCCTAGTTACCTTATCGCGCGAAGGAAGAAGCCGAGCGCAGCGTTCTACCCTGGTCACTGCATTCTTGGAGACACGACTATGCTCAGGAAGCACGAACTCGCTTTTTTCTTTGGAATGCCCACTACACGATCGCGTCACGTTGTGTCAAAATAAATAAAAACGCACTATGTTCTACCGTGGGGCACCCAGACGAAGAAGGGATGTGTACTTACAAATGAAAAAATTGATTGTGACAGGTTGGTCGTGTTTACCGCGCCCGCTGTGCACTCAGAAGTGCCCCATTCAATAACACATTGTGTACATTGTCACGCCTAATAATTTTTGTTTGTTTTTTTTTTTTCACACCTGGCGCTGCCGAGCTGCAAAATACAAAAAAAAAAAGAAAGAAAAGTGGAAGGGGATGTTTAAACAGAATTTCTGCGCAAGTCAGAAGCAAGTACACAATAAGCGCTGCCCATGCAGCGTGCTGAGGGAAGCTGCACTTGATAGAAGTGGCACTCATGTACTGTACTGGTGCTGCGAACACTGCAGTTGTGAAAGCTTTACTTGGACGGACAGCTACGCAACAAGTGTTTCCATTTCGCCGGCAGAGGTGGTCACTCTAGGGAGGCTGGCTTCGCCGCCCACGCGAGAGGGGGGGGGGGGGGGGACTAGCCCATGATGTAAACGCGAGAGGTTCGAGCGCGGGAAATTCGAAAGCAAGGCGCGCTCGCGTGAGCCTGCCGTCAGATGGCGACACCAACCCACGAGCATTGCATTTTCAAGTGCACCCTTGGTTTCCCACCCACCTCCGCACAGGACGAGGCGTGTCGAATGTGTAACCAAGGCGCACGACAGTGGTTCTGCTCAGGCAAGCCTACCTATAACAAAAATTGTTCTCCATGTGTGTACCTTCATTTTCTCGTGAAAATGTGAAAGAGGAGTGAATGGGGCTTTTTGAGGCGCGTGTTGATCTTCGTTTCTATTATGATTATTATTTTTCACCCTTTCATTGAGTCCATTTCCTGCTTTTTGTGCCACATATTTAGCACTTAGAGGTTGGGGGGGGGGGGGGGGATTGCTGATGTGTAAGATGGAAAAGAAGAGGAAAGTGAGCCCCGAAACTGTCTGCATCAGGATGCGACACCTCAGCGGTAGCTCACAAGGGATGGGGGGTGAGGGGGGATTAAAAGGGTGGGAATAAAAGTGTAGAGAAAGAGACATGAGGGAAGCCAGAGTGAGACGACATATCGAGGGAATAGGAGTAAAAATGAAACAAAACATTCGAACGCAAACACCCCGTACATCCAACCGCCATTGAGCGCACCTAGTAGTTTGGCAAGTATGTATGAGTGATTCTTAAGAGGGAAAGGAAGATAAAATTGAGTCCCGTTACTGTCTGCGATTGAGCAAGTAGGCGCGCTCAGTGGCAGTTGGATGTACGGGGTGTTTGTGTTAGAATGTTTTGTTGCGTTTTACTCCTTGTCGTTGCGCGGACGTGTATGCATATACCAACACTGCCGGTGGTCTCTCGTCGTCTTCGCCCATCTACGTAATGGTCGCAAATAAGCGACAACGCAAGGAGCAAGTTTTTTTGGCGTGGCAGTGCGCATTTGCCCTCGGTGATGCGAGGCGCTCTAGTGCGATGCGCGCTGTTGGCGTGAATGGTGGCGTCTCGCACTCCGTCGCGCCGCTTCGGGAAGCGACGAGCTACAGCGTCGATTGATGTGTTGCCTGGAAGGCGAAAGAAATGCGCAGCAGGCTGTATTGTACAGCGGTAGTGGTTTCGTTTCGGTGTACCTCTTTGCAGCCGCGAACTGCACGGTTGCCCGAAAATGAGCGCCAGCCAGCATCCTGGCGTACGCTTCCGCGCTCGCACGCGGACGGGTTCTCACGCTTCGGCCAATGGGAGGGAGAGAGATGGGTCGTGCGGCGAAGCCGCTTTTGCCGATCTCCGGCAGGAGCGCAGTTTCGCTCCGTCAGTCGAGGTGATCGGACGCACGCAGCATGGCCCGAACTAAACAAACCGCGCGCAAGAGTACTGGAGGCAAGGCTCCGCGTAAGCAGCTTGCTACCAAGGCTGCTCGCAAGAGTGCCCCTGCCACAGGCGGGGTGAAGAAACCTCACCGTTACAGGCCTGGAACCGTGGCCCTGCGTGAAATTCGCCGATACCAGAAGTCGACCGAACTGCTGATCCGCAAGCTTCCCTTTCAGCGCCTGGTGCGGGAAATCGCTCAGGACTTCAAGACGGACCTCCGTTTCCAGAGTTCTGCCGTGATGGCCCTACAGGAAGCTAGCGAGGCCTACCTCGTTGGTCTTTTCGAAGACACCAACCTGTGCGCCATCCACGCTAAGCGCGTCACCATCATGCCAAAGGACATCCAGCTGGCTCGGCGCATTCGCGGTGAGCGCGCCTAAGTTGGGCTGCTCCCTGCGCTTCGGTCGACAGGCAAGCAACAACAAACGGTCCTTCTCAGGACCACCAACGTGTCTGCTTTGGCTACGAGACCACTCCAGGCCACGTACTCCGGCCGCACCCTCTTTTGCTGTCATGTTTTGTACGTACGTGGCTGCCGTTGTCTAGCGCGCGGAAGAACGGAACGTCGGCGCGTCGTTATTACGAAGAAATGGCTCAGCTTTGACAAATTCAAGGTAAAAGTGTGTATCATTATGAGTAGACAGAGAAAAGGTAGGCTAGCTTCAGTCGGTGTGTGTGCAGCAGCCGTGCTGCGACCCTGTGGTGTGTCAATTTCATTTATGTGTTTACCTTTTTGCCCGCCGCTTGTAAGGTGTTTTTGAGGGCTTCTGTTTGCGTAACGCCATGGTGACTTGGGCTGCTGGACCCCGGCGCAACTTTTGGGTGCACTCGTAGGAGGTGATGAAGTTTTACCGAGAGACGAAATAAACAATTGTATCGGGCCAGTTGGTAAGGATCCATCTCGCTAGGAAGCGCAGCCACTATTACACAGACCTCACAACACAAGCGCTTAACTTCAACTGAACTTTCATTGCAAACGTCAGAGTTTATAAAGGGGGTGAACAGAGAAAAAGAATAGTAAAAGGTAGACAACAAAAAGCACACGTGCCAGTCCCGCACATTACTGTCTGTTATTCTCTATCACCCCATCCAAAAAACAGTTCTTTCCGCGTGAGCGCGATAGAGAGTGCACTAACACACTCGAAATCATCGCGTGTCATTTCCTTTCATTTCTTTTGAAGCTGAACAAGTTTTTGTGCCATATTCTGGACAATTTTTTTTTTTTTTTTTGCAATAAACGTTTAGTTGAAGTTAAGCGCTTGTGTTGTGTGTTCTGTGTAATAGTGGCTGCGCTGCCTAGCAAGATAGACGAAATAAATTGTGTTAGAAGCACCAAATGGAATGCGCTAACGGCGGGTTCTCTCTCTCTCTCTCTCTTTTTTTTTTTTTACCTTACGTTTGTTTTTCTATTCAAAGGTATTAAATTTACTCTGTCCCTGTGCTGACCCGTTCAGGTGTCATCGTAAGGATAGACGGTTACGTGTGGAGCTTTTTTTTTTTTTTTTTTAATGAGAAATGACAACGCTTACATGCTCTTTTCTGTCTTTTTCGGTGCCGAGCTGCGTGATTTGGTTGTCTCTTTGCAGCATTTGGCGTCGCGCACTTGTGGCTAACTGATGTCGCGAGGAAATATATATAAAGTATAGAAAAACAAACACGCTTGAGGGTACGAACAGAGCCATCGTGACTGCGAAGCGAAACACGGCCGCGTCACCTGTTTGGGTGGTCCTTAGAAGGACCGTTTGGGGAATGCGGCGAGCGCGCGGAAGGGGTGCTCGCTTACGCCTTCTTCTCCGTCTTCTTTGGAAGAAGCACGGCTTGAATGTTGGGCAACACACCGCCCTGCGCGATGGTGACGCCGGAAAGCAGTTTGTTCAGCTCCTCGTCGTTGCGGATGGCGAGCTGCAAGTGACGGGGGATGATCCGGGTCTTCTTGTTGTCACGAGCGGCGTTGCCCGCCAGCTCGAGCACCTCGGCGGCCAGGTACTCGAGTACGGCAGCCAGGTAGACCGGAGCGCCAGCTCCGACGCGCTCGGCGTAGTTTCCCTTGCGTAGGAGGCGGTGAATACGGCCCACGGGGAACTGAAGCCCCGCGCGGCTAGAACGGGTCTTGCTCTTGCCTTTCGCCTTGCCGCCCTTGCCACGTCCGGACATGGTGTTGCTTTTCGCTTGGTACGACGCCGGTTGCCGAAAACAAGAAAGCTGCTGCCTTCTGAGATGAGAGCCGTGCTCGAATGGTGGTGGTGGTAGTGGTTACAATGAAGAGGAAAAAGGCACCTAATTTCTGTCTGCCTTCAGGCGACACGGCGCAGTGCCTTATAGGGGTGGGGTGAAGGAGGGATAAAAAGGATAGAAGGAAAGTAGAAGCAGAAGAAGACAGCCAACGAGAGGAAAAAGAAGGAGATAGGAAAGTGGGGATCCGGTCGAAGCAGTCCAAGGGCGGGGTGCCACAATGCGAGAGCTACACGGCGTCAGGAGACCGCGGAGGGCGAACCAGTCGGCGGGAGCTACGCTGAAGTCGGAGATCGCGAGGGCACAACCGTCCAGCTTGAAATCCTGCGAGCGAATCCTCGAATGGTTTCCGTTGCCACCATCGCGCGCCGCCGCTCGCGGGGAACGGATGAGAGTGTGAGAGAGAGAAGCCGTGCGAACCAATGGGGCGCGCGCGTTGTGCTGATCTCGTCAACACCCCTCGCTCATATTTAAGCGCGGCGAGACGGGGGGACACGCGCATTCGACTCTGGTCTCGCGTGCGTGTTGTGTGAAATCATGCCTCCCCAACCGTCTGGCAAAGCCGTCAAGAAGGCCGGCAAGGCGCAGAAGAATGTGCGCGCCACGGACAAGAAGAAGAAGAAGCGCCGCAGGAAGGAGAGCTTCTCCATCTACATCTATAAGGTGCTGAAGCAGGTGCACCCCGACACTGGTGTCTCCAGCAAGGCCATGTCCATCATGAACAGCTTCGTGAACGACATCTTCGAGCGTATCGCCGCCGAGTCGTCACGCCTTGCTCACTACAACAAGCGCTCGACCATCACGAGCCGGGAGATCCAGACCGCGGTGCGCCTGCTGCTGCCCGGAGAGCTGGCCAAGCACGCGGTGTCCGAGGGTACAAAAGCCGTCACCAAGTACACCAGCTCCAAGTAGGCGTGCGTCGTGGGCCACAGCGAGCAACGACAAATCAACGGCTCTTCTCAGAGCCACCCAAATTGTCTGCGTCGGCATAGGGGTTGTGCTGAGAGATTCGGCTCCGAATCCATCCTCTTCTCTCTGTTGAACACCGCTAGCAGGAGCGTTGGTGTGCCGCGCTCGACGTGTGTGCTCGGGGAGGTTGAACAGGTAAATTAGAGAAGACCGAGTGCGCGGAGAAAAGTGCCACAAGTACGGTAATGGAGGGAAAACAAAACCAGGAGCGTGGTAATTAAAAAAAAAAAAAAAAAACAGGGGGAAGGTGGCCGCTTCTCTCAAAAAAAGGTAACATGAACTCGAGTGTGTTCAGCTCTTGGGAAATGATAGAATAGGAAACTCGCGTCAGCGCTTGCCCGAGCAACTCCGACATGTCGGGCCAAATATGAAGGGGTATACACGGTATGCAGTGCATGCGGAGAGAAGGAAACTGCCGAACACTTGATAATGCTATGTAAAGGGCTTCACCTTATAGTTTAGAATGATGGCGCAGAGTTTTTCAAAAGCACCGGGGTTTAGAGACGGGGGAGGGCAAAATAGACTTTAGGCGGGTAGAATTAACTAGAAGGTGGTTATCTTATTGGTGGCTAAAGTCAAGGCAAGAGTGAAAACTAAACCATTCACTGCAAAGCACCGCGGTCCTATACTTCACTATTTAAAGAGAGAAAAAAAACAAGATAAATGTAGCTGTTTGTTAGGTCAGCATTATGGCTAGGTGGTGATAGCTGCCGCCCGATGTGAAGGGTACAGCCACATTCATCAGACAGCGCAGAGTTCCTTCTCTGCCACGCCATTCATTTGTTTACGAAATTGGGGCATTTATTTCTTGAGAGCGCAGGGCAGGCCCGTTTCGAGACTGTAGGAGGAGTGAATGTAGCTTAAAGTGCGTGGCGCGGTGAAAAATGTGCGGAAGCATTGATGCAAGAAAAGATAGGGGAGAAATATATAGACGCATGTGACAATAGCTGTAGAAGCAGAAAAGCGTGGCGGCGGACTGCATGCTAATTATTGTCCGAAAGCAAAGTATCGACAGCCCGAGTGAAGGAAAAAACAAAACTGTGCGTACGCATGACAGGGGTACCACGCAGGTGATTTATATAGTGCACAAAGAAGTACGAAATCCAGTAAAGAAAGGCGGTCGACACGAGGTATGGGCATTTCCCGTTTTCGCACCGAGTGCTCCGTTTGCGCGTCGCCGAAAGAAACATAGCCAGGCCGGCCAGCAAACGACACTGCTCGGCTTGACGTTTACATAATCACACGGTGTAGCGGAACACTGTGTTCTCTTCGAAAGAACAAATGCGCCTGTGCTAGGCACAAATGAGTGGTACGTTCCATTCGGAATGTGGTGGGAAACTTACCTTAAATGAATGAGCGGACGCACCGTTTATTTCCGCTTTGTTTTAGATTACTGACTATGTTCGGCGGGTCGACAGTGCATTTGTATGAAGCTTTCAAGCGCGATCATTTTGTAATTTCGCATCGTGCGTCCCTGCCACAAGTTCGGGGAAGGAATACTTTCAATATGGGAACCCTCATGATTGTGAAAGATGAAACTGCGACTACTTAAACACACTTGCACCACAGAAATGGCACGCGCAGTTTGGTATTGGGGCACGTGAGAAGGGAATACAATAGATGGGCATTGGCGCGCATCTTTTTTTCTTATTGATATGATATGTAAGGAGATGTCGGCGCACCATTATGGCGCCGGCTACTCCTTGGCCGTTGAGTTAAACTTGAACACGTATCTTGAAGCAAAACGTACAAAGCAGTGCATGGAAAGTAGAAAACTCGGGCAGAGATATGCAAAGACACACTTACACTTATACGCACATATCAGAACACAATGGTAAGTAAATGTTCGAAAGTCAATGAATGAAGTCTCTGATATAATGTCCCTCGATAATATTCGGTCCACCAGCACAAAACAGTAGAGCACACGTCTGGTCCGTATAAAGATGCATTCGCTCGTGTGTACATAATTGTCGACACGTCATTCATTTCACAACACACACATGATGAGAGTCACGTGATACTGTACATAATAAGTACATTTGTTACAAATGAAAGTTCGTTATTTCTTAATACTTATCAGCAATCCCGCTGTCTTGTAAAGAACGTGTTGATGCTTTTAAAGCGTGCGACTGTAAAACTCGAGTAGGCCACGGACCCAGAAGTTTCTTCATGTTAAACGGTCTGCGGTCTAATGCCAACTGTTCGGACTTAAGACGGCGTCTCGTGATGTGGACAGTCTACGAGAAGGTGACATACGTCTTCATCTATCAATCCGCATTCGCATTCGGGACTTTCAGCTCTGCCGTGTCTGTGCAAAGAAAAAAAAAAAAACAAATGTTTTTGTGTATGCCGTGCCTAGCCTCAATCGGTCAATTAGAGTTTCCGATATTCTATCTAATGCCAGCGTAATTTTTAATTCAATAAATGGATCGATGTGGTATAAATCGCACCTCTTTGTACTTTGGTCAAACCAAGCAGTTTTGCTCATTCTGAAAGTTGTATTCTTTATAATACTACGCAATTCACTTTTTTCGAAATATTGGTTGCCACGATGTGTAGACCTACTTTGTGTGCTCTGGACGGCTCTGGAAGGCCAACTGCAAATCTTCTTTGCACAGCTGATGCCGTCCGGATAGTCGTTGATAGATTACTTAACAGGTTGTCAGCCTCCGAAGGTATTATGTAAGCGAAAGTACGCATGCGTAAAACATGCAGCGAACGAACACTCTTCCAACGCTGTAAAGAAGAAAGAATGCATAAAGGGTGGTGCATTTTACGCTCCAATCTCGTCCTATGTAAGGCGCTTTAGAGTTAGGGCTGTTTTGCCTGTAATTGCGTGACCCTTGCAGGGTTCCTCACAGTGCAACCGTGCACTTGAAACGGGCAGGTGTTGAACCACCCCGCAAGGAGATGGGGAAACTTCGCTGCGACCGGACCGCTTGACAGTCCGTGTTTACGGGAGGAGAGGCGCGCCCGAGAGGAGGTGCGCTCTCACTCTCTGCCGTCCCCGTGAATGCTGAAATGAGCGCGGTCGCGTTGCGTGGCTTCGGTGAAACTGCCGTATCGCGATATGTAGTGGAGCTGCCACAGTAAAATTTGAGACACGCGTAGCCAGCCAAAGGTGCTGTTACTTTGCCGAATTTCACGTGCCGGCGTCCACAACAACGCGAGCACGCTTTGTTTAGAAATTTCCGGCCATGAGGCCGTGCCCGGACCGCGTGTGTTAGTCCCTTGGTTTGGCGACAAGGATGGCGTCAAAGTGACGCCGTGAAACGGGTTTCGTGCGTGCAAATGAGGCATTGATGTGATTAGAGAGAAAGCGAGAACATAGAAAAGAAAAAAAAAAAAGAGGGGGGGGGGCACACGCCGGGGACGAGTAGTCGCAAAGTGTTAAGTGTGCAGTTTATTTACGTGCGGCACACAGGTGAGCTGTTGCAGCTGTGAGTTTTGACAAATATTGCGTGTGTCATGTTCAGTGGACACGATGAAACGTTTTTTAGCGAACGCGTTGTATCCGCTGGGCTTGTACTTACGCGTACATGAATTGTCGCTTACTCGGTTTGATGTCTCCTTGCCGCTGGGGCAGCTGATACGACTGATACGCCATTTTGCAGCAGTGAAGGGTGCGTGAATGAATGGGCAAGAAACTTAGCAACAGTAACGAGAAAAGAATTAAAAACAAACAAACAAACGAAAGCATGTTTGCCGTGTATATTCAATCTTGTAGTGCAGAAAAATAGTCAGTGCAGCAACCTGCGCGGCCAACGCGCTCCTCGCGAAGAAAAGAGGGAGAGAGAGACGAGCTGGCCGCCGACCAACCGGCGTGCGCCGTTCGCCTTCCTCCTCAGTCTCGCGGGCCGGCGCCGACACCGCGACTCGATCGTGTCGAGCATTCGCTTTCCGGGCGCGTTTCGAAGCAGAAGCAGAAACTTCGGAAGCCGTCATGTCTGGCCGTGGCAAAGGTGGCAAAGGGCTGGGGAAGGGTGGCGCCAAGCGTCATCGAAAGGTGTTGCGTGACAACATCCAGGGCATAACCAAGCCGGCCATCCGTCGTCTGGCGCGCCGTGGCGGTGTCAAGCGCATCTCTGGCCTCATCTACGAGGAAACTCGCGGCGTTCTCAAGGTGTTCCTCGAGAACGTGATCCGCGATGCCGTCACTTACACCGAGCACGCCAAAAGGAAGACCGTGACAGCCATGGACGTCGTGTACGCCCTCAAGCGTCAGGGCCGCACCCTGTACGGATTCGGAGGCTAAGAAGCCAGCGGCGTCGCCTGCAGCCAGCCAACGAGAACACAACAGCCCTCTTCAGGGCTACCCACTTGATGCTTCGGCAGTGTGATCCCAGCGGTTCGCCATACCCGTCCGTCCCTCTTTGCAATATCATTGCGTCATCGCTCAGGTGAGCAGCACCTCGTGTAGTAGTAGCTTGATCGCGCTGGGTACTTGTCACGTTCACCGCATTTCGTTCGCGTCGTCGTCTTTCTCCTGGGTCTGCATGCACGAATCAATCGCCGCATCTGCGAGTTCTTCCTCTCCTTCCTGCAAGCCAAGCTGCTAAAACGGGCCCGTCAAGCGAACGTCGCCTAGTTACCTTATCGCGCGAAGGAAGAAGCCGAGCGCAGCGTTCTACCCTGGTCACTGCATTCTTGGAGACACGACTATGCTCAGGAAGCACGAACTCGCTTTTTTCTTTGGAATGCCCACTACACGATCGCGTCACGTTGTGTCAAAATAAATAAAAACGCACTATGTTCTACCGTGGGGCACCCAGACGAAGAAGGGATGTGTACTTACAAATGAAAAAATTGATTGTGACAGGTTGGTCGTGTTTACCGCGCCCGCTGTGCACTCAGAAGTGCCCCATTCAATAACACATTGTGTACATTGTCACGCCTAATAATTTTTGTTTGTTTTTTTTTTTCACACCTGGCGCTGCCGAGCTGCAAAATACAAAAAAAAAAGAAAGAAAAGTGGAAGGGGATGTTTAAACAGAATTTCTGCGCAAGTCAGAAGCAAGTACACAATAAGCGCTGCCCATGCAGCGTGCTGAGGGAAGCTGCACTTGATAGAAGTGGCACTCATGTACTGTACTGGTGCTGCGAACACTGCAGTTGTGAAAGCTTTACTTGGACGGACAGCTACGCAACAAGTGTTTCCATTTCGCCGGCAGAGGTGGTCACTCTAGGGAGGCTGGCTTCGCCGCCCACGCGAGAGGGGGGGGGGGGGGGGACTAGCCCATGATGTAAACGCGAGAGGTTCGAGCGCGGGAAATTCGAAAGCAAGGCGCGCTCGCGTGAGCCTGCCGTCAGATGGCGACACCAACCCACGAGCATTGCATTTTCAAGTGCACCCTTGGTTTCCCACCCACCTCCGCACAGGACGAGGCGTGTCGAATGTGTAACCAAGGCGCACGACAGTGGTTCTGCTCAGGCAAGCCTACCTATAACAAAAATTGTTCTCCATGTGTGTACCTTCATTTTCTCGTGAAAATGTGAAAGAGGAGTGAATGGGGCTTTTTGAGGCGCGTGTTGATCTTCGTTTCTATTATGATTATTATTTTTCACCCTTTCATTGAGTCCATTTCCTGCTTTTTGTGCCACATATTTAGCACTTAGAGGTTGGGGGGGGGGGGGGGGATTGCTGATGTGTAAGATGGAAAAGAAGAGGAAAGTGAGCCCCGAAACTGTCTGCATCAGGATGCGACACCTCAGCGGTAGCTCACAAGGGATGGGGGGTGAGGGGGGATTAAAAGGGTGGGAATAAAAGTGTAGAGAAAGAGACATGAGGGAAGCCAGAGTGAGACGACATATCGAGGGAATAGGAGTAAAAATGAAACAAAACATTCGAACGCAAACACCCCGTACATCCAACCGCCATTGAGCGCACCTAGTAGTTTGGCAAGTATGTATGAGTGATTCTTAAGAGGGAAAGGAAGATAAAATTGAGTCCCGTTACTGTCTGCGATTGAGCAAGTAGGCGCGCTCAGTGGCAGTTGGATGTACGGGGTGTTTGTGTTAGAATGTTTTGTTGCGTTTTACTCCTTGTCGTTGCGCGGACGTGTATGCATATACCAACACTGCCGGTGGTCTCTCGTCGTCTTCGCCCATCTACGTAATGGTCGCAAATAAGCGACAACGCAAGGAGCAAGTTTTTTTGGCGTGGCAGTGCGCATTTGCCCTCGGTGATGCGAGGCGCTCTAGTGCGATGCGCGCTGTTGGCGTGAATGGTGGCGTCTCGCACTCCGTCGCGCCGCTTCGGGAAGCGACGAGCTACAGCGTCGATTGATGTGTTGCCTGGAAGGCGAAAGAAATGCGCAGCAGGCTGTATTGTACAGCGGTAGTGGTTTCGTTTCGGTGTACCTCTTTGCAGCCGCGAACTGCACGGTTGCCCGAAAATGAGCGCCAGCCAGCATCCTGGCGTACGCTTCCGCGCTCGCACGCGGACGGGTTCTCACGCTTCGGCCAATGGGAGGGAGAGAGATGGGTCGTGCGGCGAAGCCGCTTTTGCCGATCTCCGGCAGGAGCGCAGTTTCGCTCCGTCAGTCGAGGTGATCGGACGCACGCAGCATGGCCCGAACTAAACAAACCGCGCGCAAGAGTACTGGAGGCAAGGCTCCGCGTAAGCAGCTTGCTACCAAGGCTGCTCGCAAGAGTGCCCCTGCCACAGGCGGGGTGAAGAAACCTCACCGTTACAGGCCTGGAACCGTGGCCCTGCGTGAAATTCGCCGATACCAGAAGTCGACCGAACTGCTGATCCGCAAGCTTCCCTTTCAGCGCCTGGTGCGGGAAATCGCTCAGGACTTCAAGACGGACCTCCGTTTCCAGAGTTCTGCCGTGATGGCCCTACAGGAAGCTAGCGAGGCCTACCTCGTTGGTCTTTTCGAAGACACCAACCTGTGCGCCATCCACGCTAAGCGCGTCACCATCATGCCAAAGGACATCCAGCTGGCTCGGCGCATTCGCGGTGAGCGCGCCTAAGTTGGGCTGCTCCCTGCGCTTCGGTCGACAGGCAAGCAACAACAAACGGTCCTTCTCAGGACCACCAACGTGTCTGCTTTGGCTACGAGACCACTCCAGGCCACGTACTCCGGCCGCACCCTCTTTTGCTGTCATGTTTTGTACGTACGTGGCTGCCGTTGTCTAGCGCGCGGAAGAACGGAACGTCGGCGCGTCGTTATTACGAAGAAATGGCTCAGCTTTGACAAATTCAAGGTAAAAGTGTGTATCATTATGAGTAGACAGAGAAAAGGTAGGCTAGCTTCAGTCGGTGTGTGTGCAGCAGCCGTGCTGCGACCCTGTGGTGTGTCAATTTCATTTATGTGTTTACCTTTTTGCCCGCCGCTTGTAAGGTGTTTTTGAGGGCTTCTGTTTGCGTAACGCCATGGTGACTTGGGCTGCTGGACCCCGGCGCAACTTTTGGGTGCACTCGTAGGAGGTGATGAAGTTTTACCGAGAGACGAAATAAACAATTGTATCGGGCCAGTTGGTAAGGATCCATCTCGCTAGGAAGCGCAGCCACTATTACACAGACCTCACAACACAAGCGCTTAACTTCAACTGAACTTTCATTGCAAACGTCAGAGTTTATAAAGGGGGTGAACAGAGAAAAAGAATAGTAAAAGGTAGACAACAAAAAGCACACGTGCCAGTCCCGCACATTACTGTCTGTTATTCTCTATCACCCCATCCAAAAAACAGTTCTTTCCGCGTGAGCGCGATAGAGAGTGCACTAACACACTCGAAATCATCGCGTGTCATTTCCTTTCATTTCTTTTGAAGCTGAACAAGTTTTTGTGCCATATTCTGGACAATTTTTTTTTTTTTTTTTGCAATAAACGTTTAGTTGAAGTTAAGCGCTTGTGTTGTGTGTTCTGTGTAATAGTGGCTGCGCTGCCTAGCAAGATAGACGAAATAAATTGTGTTAGAAGCACCAAATGGAATGCGCTAACGGCGGGTTCTCTCTCTCTCTCTCTCTTTTTTTTTTTTTACCTTACGTTTGTTTTTCTATTCAAAGGTATTAAATTTACTCTGTCCCTGTGCTGACCCGTTCAGGTGTCATCGTAAGGATAGACGGTTACGTGTGGAGCTTTTTTTTTTTTTTTTTTAATGAGAAATGACAACGCTTACATGCTCTTTTCTGTCTTTTTCGGTGCCGAGCTGCGTGATTTGGTTGTCTCTTTGCAGCATTTGGCGTCGCGCACTTGTGGCTAACTGATGTCGCGAGGAAATATATATAAAGTATAGAAAAACAAACACGCTTGAGGGTACGAACAGAGCCATCGTGACTGCGAAGCGAAACACGGCCGCGTCACCTGTTTGGGTGGTCCTTAGAAGGACCGTTTGGGGAATGCGGCGAGCGCGCGGAAGGGGTGCTCGCTTACGCCTTCTTCTCCGTCTTCTTTGGAAGAAGCACGGCTTGAATGTTGGGCAACACACCGCCCTGCGCGATGGTGACGCCGGAAAGCAGTTTGTTCAGCTCCTCGTCGTTGCGGATGGCGAGCTGCAAGTGACGGGGGATGATCCGGGTCTTCTTGTTGTCACGAGCGGCGTTGCCCGCCAGCTCGAGCACCTCGGCGGCCAGGTACTCGAGTACGGCAGCCAGGTAGACCGGAGCGCCAGCTCCGACGCGCTCGGCGTAGTTTCCCTTGCGTAGGAGGCGGTGAATACGGCCCACGGGGAACTGAAGCCCCGCGCGGCTAGAACGGGTCTTGCTCTTGCCTTTCGCCTTGCCGCCCTTGCCACGTCCGGACATGGTGTTGCTTTTCGCTTGGTACGACGCCGGTTGCCGAAAACAAGAAAGCTGCTGCCTTCTGAGATGAGAGCCGTGCTCGAATGGTTGGTGGTGGTAGTGGTTACAATGAAGAGGAAAAAGGCACCTAATTTCTGTCTGCCTTCAGGCGACACGGCGCAGTGCCTTACAGGGGTGGGGTGAAGGAGGGATAAAAAGGATAGAAGGAAAGTAGAAGCAGAAGAAGACAGCCAACGAGAGGAAAAAGAAGGAGATAGGAAAGTGGGGATCCGGTCGAAGCAGTCCAAGGGCGGGGTGCCACAATGCGAGAGCTACACGGCGTCAGGAGACCGCGGAGGGCGAACCAGTCGGCGGGAGCTACGCTGAAGTCGGAGATCGCGAGGGCACAACCGTCCAGCTTGAAATCCTGCGAGCGAATCCCGAATGGTTTCCGTTGCCACCATCGCGCGCCGCCGCTCGCGGGGAACGGATGAGAGTGTGAGAGAGAGAAGCCGTGCGAACCAATGGGGCGCGCGCGTTGTGCTGATCTCGTCAACACCCCTCGCTCATATTTAAGCGCGGCGAGACGGGGGGACACGCGCATTCGACTCTGGTCTCGCGTGCGTGTTGTGTGAAATCATGCCTCCCCAACCGTCTGGCAAAGCCGTCAAGAAGGCCGGCAAGGCGCAGAAGAATGTGCGCGCCACGGACAAGAAGAAGAAGAAGCGCCGCAGGAAGGAGAGCTTCTCCATCTACATCTATAAGGTGCTGAAGCAGGTGCACCCCGACACTGGTGTCTCCAGCAAGGCCATGTCCATCATGAACAGCTTCGTGAACGACATCTTCGAGCGTATCGCCGCCGAGTCGTCACGCCTTGCTCACTACAACAAGCGCTCGACCATCACGAGCCGGGAGATCCAGACCGCGGTGCGCCTGCTGCTGCCCGGAGAGCTGGCCAAGCACGCGGTGTCCGAGGGTACAAAAGCCGTCACCAAGTACACCAGCTCCAAGTAGGCGTGCGTCGTGGGCCACAGCGAGCAACGACAAATCAACGGCTCTTCTCAGAGCCACCCAAATTGTCTGCGTCGGCATAGGGGTTGTGCTGAGAGATTCGGCTCCGAATCCATCCTCTTCTCTCTGTTGAACACCGCTAGCAGGAGCGTTGGTGTGCCGCGCTCGACGTGTGTGCTCGGGGAGGTTGAACAGGTAAATTAGAGAAGACCGAGTGCGCGGAGAAAAGTGCCACAAGTACGGCAATGGAGGGAAAACAAAACCAGGAGCGTGGTAATTAAAAAAAAAAAAAAAACAGGGGGAAGGTGGCCGCTTCTCTCAAAAAAAGGTAACATGAACTCGAGTGTGTTCAGCTCTTGGGAAATGATAGAATAGGAAACTCGCGTCAGCGCTTGCCCGAGCAACTCCGACATGTCGGGCCAAATATGAAGGGGTATACACGGTATGCAGTGCATGCGGAGAGAAGGAAACTGCCGAACACTTGATAATGCTATGTAAAGGGCTTCACCTTATAGTTTAGAATGATGGCGCAGAGTTTTTCAAAAGCACCGGGGTTTAGAGACGGGGGAGGGCAAAATAGACTTTAGGCGGGTAGAATTAACTAGAAGGTGGTTATCTTATTGGTGGCTAAAGTCAAGGCAAGAGTGAAAACTAAACCATTCACTGCAAAGCACCGCGGTCCTATACTTCACTATTTAAAGAGAGAAAAAAAACAAGATAAATGTAGCTGTTTGTTAGGTCAGCATTATGGCTAGGTGGTGATAGCTGCCGCCCGATGTGAAGGGTACAGCCACATTCATCAGACAGCGCAGAGTTCCTTCTCTGCCACGCCATTCATTTGTTTACGAAATTGGGGCATTTATTTCTTGAGAGCGCAGGGCAGGCCCGTTTCGAGACTGTAGGAGGAGTGAATGTAGCTTAAAGTGCGTGGCGCGGTGAAAAATGTGCGGAAGCATTGATGCAAGAAAAGATAGGGGAGAAATATATAGACGCATGTGACAATAGCTGTAGAAGCAGAAAAGCGTGGCGGCGGACTGCATGCTAATTATTGTCCGAAAGCAAAGTATCGACAGCCCGAGTGAAGGAAAAAACAAAACTGTGCGTACGCATGACAGGGGTACCACGCAGGTGATTTATATAGTGCACAAAGAAGTACGAAATCCAGTAAAGAAAGGCGGTCGACACGAGGTATGGGCATTTCCCGTTTTCGCACCGAGTGCTCCGTTTGCGCGTCGCCGAAAGAAACATAGCCAGGCCGGCCAGCAAACGACACTGCTCGGCTTGACGTTTACATAATCACACGGTGTAGCGGAACACTGTGTTCTCTTCGAAAGAACAAATGCGCCTGTGCTAGGCACAAATGAGTGGTACGTTCCATTCGGAATGTGGTGGGAAACTTACCTTAAATGAATGAGCGGACGCACCGTTTATTTCCGCTTTGTTTTAGATTACTGACTATGTTCGGCGGGTCGACAGTGCATTTGTATGAAGCTTTCAAGCGCGATCATTTTGTAATTTCGCATCGTGCGTCCCTGCCACAAGTTCGGGGAAGGAATACTTTCAATATGGGAACCCTCATGATTGTGAAAGATGAAACTGCGACTACTTAAACACACTTGCACCACAGAAATGGCACGCGCAGTTTGGTATTGGGGCACGTGAGAAGGGAATACAATAGATGGGCATTGGCGCGCATCTTTTTTTCTTATTGATATGATATGTAAGGAGATGTCGGCGCACCATTATGGCGCCGGCTACTCCTTGGCCGTTGAGTTAAACTTGAACACGTATCTTGAAGCAAAACGTACAAAGCAGTGCATGGAAAGTAGAAAACTCGGGCAGAGATATGCAAAGACACACTTACACTTATACGCACATATCAGAACACAATGGTAAGTAAATGTTCGAAAGTCAATGAATGAAGTCTCTGATATAATGTCCCTCGATAATATTCGGTCCACCAGCACAAAACAGTAGAGCACACGTCTGGTCCGTATAAAGATGCATTCGCTCGTGTGTACATAATTGTCGACACGTCATTCATTTCACAACACACACATGATGAGAGTCACGTGATACTGTACATAATAAGTACATTTGTTACAAATGAAAGTTCGTTATTTCTTAATACTTATCAGCAATCCCGCTGTCTTGTAAAGAACGTGTTGATGCTTTTAAAGCGTGCGACTGTAAAACTCGAGTAGGCCACGGACCCAGAAGTTTCTTCATGTTAAACGGTCTGCGGTCTAATGCCAACTGTTCGGACTTAAGACGGCGTCTCGTGATGTGGACAGTCTACGAGAAGGTGACATACGTCTTCATCTATCAATCCGCATTCGCATTCGGGACTTTCAGCTCTGCCGTGTCTGTGCAAAGAAAAAAAAAAAACAAATGTTTTTGTGTATGCCGTGCCTAGCCTCAATCGGTCAATTAGAGTTTCCGATATTCTATCTAATGCCAGCGTAATTTTTAATTCAATAAATGGATCGATGTGGTATAAATCGCACCTCTTTGTACTTTGGTCAAACCAAGCAGTTTTGCTCATTCTGAAAGTTGTATTCTTTATAATACTACGCAATTCACTTTTTTCGAAATATTGGTTGCCACGATGTGTAGACCTACTTTGTGTGCTCTGGACGGCTCTGGAAGGCCAACTGCAAATCTTCTTTGCACAGCTGATGCCGTCCGGATAGTCGTTGATAGATTACTTAACAGGTTGTCAGCCTCCGAAGGTATTATGTAAGCGAAAGTACGCATGCGTAAAACATGCAGCGAACGAACACTCTTCCAACGCTGTAAAGAAGAAAGAATGCATAAAGGGTGGTGCATTTTACGCTCCAATCTCGTCCTATGTAAGGCGCTTTAGAGTTAGGGCTGTTTTGCCTGTAATTGCGTGACCCTTGCAGGGTTCCTCACAGTGCAACCGTGCACTTGAAACGGGCAGGTGTTGAACCACCCCGCAAGGAGATGGGGAAACTTCGCTGCGACCGGACCGCTTGACAGTCCGTGTTTACGGGAGGAGAGGCGCGCCCGAGAGGAGGTGCGCTCTCACTCTCTGCCGTCCCCGTGAATGCTGAAATGAGCGCGGTCGCGTTGCGTGGCTTCGGTGAAACTGCCGTATCGCGATATGTAGTGGAGCTGCCACAGTAAAATTTGAGACACGCGTAGCCAGCCAAAGGTGCTGTTACTTTGCCGAATTTCACGTGCCGGCGTCCACAACAACGCGAGCACGCTTTGTTTAGAAATTTCCGGCCATGAGGCCGTGCCCGGACCGCGTGTGTTAGTCCCTTGGTTTGGCGACAAGGATGGCGTCAAAGTGACGCCGTGAAACGGGTTTCGTGCGTGCAAATGAGGCATTGATGTGATTAGAGAGAAAGCGAGAACATAGAAAAGAAAAAAAAAAAAGAGGGGGGGGGGCACACGCCGGGGACGAGTAGTCGCAAAGTGTTAAGTGTGCAGTTTATTTACGTGCGGCACACAGGTGAGCTGTTGCAGCTGTGAGTTTTGACAAATATTGCGTGTGTCATGTTCAGTGGACACGATGAAACGTTTTTTAGCGAACGCGTTGTATCCGCTGGGCTTGTACGTACGCGTACATGAATTGTCGCTTACTCGGTTTGATGTCTCCTTGCCGCTGGGGCAGCTGATACGACTGATACGCCATTTTGCAGCAGTGAAGGGTGCGTGAATGAATGGGCAAGAAACTTAGCAACAGTAACGAGAAAAGAATTAAAAACAAACAAACAAACGAAAGCATGTTTGCCGTGTATATTCAATCTTGTAGTGCAGAAAAATAGTCAGTGCAGCAACCTGCGCGGCCAACGCGCTCCTCGCGAAGAAAAGAGGGAGAGAGAGACGAGCTGGCCGCCGACCAACCGGCGTGCGCCGTTCGCCTTCCTCCTCAGTCTCGCGGGCCGGCGCCGACACCGCGACTCGATCGTGTCGAGCATTCGCTTTCCGGGCGCGTTTCGAAGCAGAAGCAGAAACTTCGGAAGCCGTCATGTCTGGCCGTGGCAAAGGTGGCAAAGGGCTGGGGAAGGGTGGCGCCAAGCGTCATCGAAAGGTGTTGCGTGACAACATCCAGGGCATAACCAAGCCGGCCATCCGTCGTCTGGCGCGCCGTGGCGGTGTCAAGCGCATCTCTGGCCTCATCTACGAGGAAACTCGCGGCGTTCTCAAGGTGTTCCTCGAGAACGTGATCCGCGATGCCGTCACTTACACCGAGCACGCCAAAAGGAAGACCGTGACAGCCATGGACGTCGTGTACGCCCTCAAGCGTCAGGGCCGCACCCTGTACGGATTCGGAGGCTAAGAAGCCAGCGGCGTCGCCTGCAGCCAGCCAACGAGAACACAACAGCCCTCTTCAGGGCTACCCACTTGATGCTTCGGCAGTGTGATCCCAGCGGTTCGCCATACCCGTCCGTCCCTCTTTGCAATATCATTGCGTCATCGCTCAGGTGAGCAGCACCTCGTGTAGTAGTAGCTTGATCGCGCTGGGTACTTGTCACGTTCACCGCATTTCGTTCGCGTCGTCGTCTTTCTCCTGGGTCTGCATGCACGAATCAATCGCCGCATCTGCGAGTTCTTCCTCTCCTTCCTGCAAGCCAAGCTGCTAAAACGGGCCCGTCAAGCGAACGTCGCCTAGTTACCTTATCGCGCGAAGGAAGAAGCCGAGCGCAGCGTTCTACCCTGGTCACTGCATTCTTGGAGACACGACTATGCTCAGGAAGCACGAACTCGCTTTTTTCTTTGGAATGCCCACTACACGATCGCGTCACGTTGTGTCAAAATAAATAAAAACGCACTATGTTCTACCGTGGGGCACCCAGACGAAGAAGGGATGTGTACTTACAAATGAAAAAATTGATTGTGACAGGTTGGTCGTGTTTACCGCGCCCGCTGTGCACTCAGAAGTGCCCCATTCAATAACACATTGTGTACATTGTCACGCCTAATAATTTTTGTTTGTTTTTTTTTTCACACCTGGCGCTGCCGAGCTGCAAAATACAAAAAAAAAAAGAAAGAAAAGTGGAAGGGGATGTTTAAACAGAATTTCTGCGCAAGTCAGAAGCAAGTACACAATAAGCGCTGCCCATGCAGCGTGCTGAGGGAAGCTGCACTTGATAGAAGTGGCACTCATGTACTGTACTGGTGCTGCGAACACTGCAGTTGTGAAAGCTTTACTTGGACGGACAGCTACGCAACAAGTGTTTCCATTTCGCCGGCAGAGGTGGTCACTCTAGGGAGGCTGGCTTCGCCGCCCACGCGAGAGGGGGGGGGGGGGGGGACTAGCCCATGATGTAAACGCGAGAGGTTCGAGCGCGGGAAATTCGAAAGCAAGGCGCGCTCGCGTGAGCCTGCCGTCAGATGGCGACACCAACCCACGAGCATTGCATTTTCAAGTGCACCCTTGGTTTCCCACCCACCTCCGCACAGGACGAGGCGTGTCGAATGTGTAACCAAGGCGCACGACAGTGGTTCTGCTCAGGCAAGCCTACCTATAACAAAAATTGTTCTCCATGTGTGTACCTTCATTTTCTCGTGAAAATGTGAAAGAGGAGTGAATGGGGCTTTTTGAGGCGCGTGTTGATCTTCGTTTCCTATTATGATTATTATTTTTCACCCTTTCATTGAGTCCATTTCCTGCTTTTTGTGCCACATATTTAGCACTTAGAGGTTGGGGGGGGGGGGGGGGGATTGCTGATGTGTAAGATGGAAAAGAAGAGGAAAGTGAGCCCCGAAACTGTCTGCATCAGGATGCGACACCTCAGCGGTAGCTCACAAGGGATGGGGGGTGAGGGGGGATTAAAAGGGTGGGAATAAAAGTGTAGAGAAAGAGACATGAGGGAAGCCAGAGTGAGACGACATATCGAGGGAATAGGAGTAAAAATGAAACAAAACATTCGAACGCAAACACCCCGTACATCCAACCGCCATTGAGCGCACCTAGTAGTTTGGCAAGTATGTATGAGTGATTCTTAAGAGGGAAAGGAAGATAAAATTGAGTCCCGTTACTGTCTGCGATTGAGCAAGTAGGCGCGCTCAGTGGCAGTTGGATGTACGGGGTGTTTGTGTTAGAATGTTTTGTTGCGTTTTACTCCTTGTCGTTGCGCGGACGTGTATGCATATACCAACACTGCCGGTGGTCTCTCGTCGTCTTCGCCCATCTACGTAATGGTCGCAAATAAGCGACAACGCAAGGAGCAAGTTTTTTTGGCGTGGCAGTGCGCATTTGCCCTCGGTGATGCGAGGCGCTCTAGTGCGATGCGCGCTGTTGGCGTGAATGGTGGCGTCTCGCACTCCGTCGCGCCGCTTCGGGAAGCGACGAGCTACAGCGTCGATTGATGTGTTGCCTGGAAGGCGAAAGAAATGCGCAGCAGGCTGTATTGTACAGCGGTAGTGGTTTCGTTTCGGTGTACCTCTTTGCAGCCGCGAACTGCACGGTTGCCCGAAAATGAGCGCCAGCCAGCATCCTGGCGTACGCTTCCGCGCTCGCACGCGGACGGGTTCTCACGCTTCGGCCAATGGGAGGGAGAGAGATGGGTCGTGCGGCGAAGCCGCTTTTGCCGATCTCCGGCAGGAGCGCAGTTTCGCTCCGTCAGTCGAGGTGATCGGACGCACGCAGCATGGCCCGAACTAAACAAACCGCGCGCAAGAGTACTGGAGGCAAGGCTCCGCGTAAGCAGCTTGCTACCAAGGCTGCTCGCAAGAGTGCCCCTGCCACAGGCGGGGTGAAGAAACCTCACCGTTACAGGCCTGGAACCGTGGCCCTGCGTGAAATTCGCCGATACCAGAAGTCGACCGAACTGCTGATCCGCAAGCTTCCCTTTCAGCGCCTGGTGCGGGAAATCGCTCAGGACTTCAAGACGGACCTCCGTTTCCAGAGTTCTGCCGTGATGGCCCTACAGGAAGCTAGCGAGGCCTACCTCGTTGGTCTTTTCGAAGACACCAACCTGTGCGCCATCCACGCTAAGCGCGTCACCATCATGCCAAAGGACATCCAGCTGGCTCGGCGCATTCGCGGTGAGCGCGCCTAAGTTGGGCTGCTCCCTGCGCTTCGGTCGACAGGCAAGCAACAACAAACGGTCCTTCTCAGGACCACCAACGTGTCTGCTTTGGCTACGAGACCACTCCAGGCCACGTACTCCGGCCGCACCCTCTTTTGCTGTCATGTTTTGTACGTACGTGGCTGCCGTTGTCTAGCGCGCGGAAGAACGGAACGTCGGCGCGTCGTTATTACGAAGAAATGGCTCAGCTTTGACAAATTCAAGGTAAAAGTGTGTATCATTATGAGTAGACAGAGAAAAGGTAGGCTAGCTTCAGTCGGTGTGTGTGCAGCAGCCGTGCTGCGACCCTGTGGTGTGTCAATTTCATTTATGTGTTTACCTTTTTGCCCGCCGCTTGTAAGGTGTTTTTGAGGGCTTCTGTTTGCGTAACGCCATGGTGACTTGGGCTGCTGGACCCCGGCGCAACTTTTGGGTGCACTCGTAGGAGGTGATGAAGTTTTACCGAGAGACGAAATAAACAATTGTATCGGGCCAGTTGGTAAGGATCCATCTCGCTAGGAAGCGCAGCCACTATTACACAGACCTCACAACACAAGCGCTTAACTTCAACTGAACTTTCATTGCAAACGTCAGAGTTTATAAAGGGGGTGAACAGAGAAAAAGAATAGTAAAAGGTAGACAACAAAAAGCACACGTGCCAGTCCCGCACATTACTGTCTGTTATTCTCTATCACCCCATCCAAAAAACAGTTCTTTCCGCGTGAGCGCGATAGAGAGTGCACTAACACACTCGAAATCATCGCGTGTCATTTCCTTTCATTTCTTTTGAAGCTGAACAAGTTTTTGTGCCATATTCTGGACAATTTTTTTTTTTTTTTTTTGCAATAAACGTTTAGTTGAAGTTAAGCGCTTGTGTTGTGTGTTCTGTGTAATAGTGGCTGCGCTGCCTAGCAAGATAGACGAAATAAATTGTGTTAGAAGCACCAAATGGAATGCGCTAACGGCGGGTTCTCTCTCTCTCTCTCTCTCTTTTTTTTTTTACCTTACGTTTGTTTTTCTATTCAAAGGTATTAAATTTACTCTGTCCCTGTGCTGACCCGTTCAGGTGTCATCGTAAGGATAGACGGTTACGTGTGGAGCTTTTTTTTTTTTTTTTTTAATGAGAAATGACAACGCTTACATGCTCTTTTCTGTCTTTTTCGGTGCCGAGCTGCGTGATTTGGTTGTCTCTTTGCAGCATTTGGCGTCGCGCACTTGTGGCTAACTGATGTCGCGAGGAAATATATATAAAGTATAGAAAAACAAACACGCTTGAGGGTACGAACAGAGCCATCGTGACTGCGAAGCGAAACACGGCCGCGTCACCTGTTTGGGTGGTCCTTAGAAGGACCGTTTGGGGAATGCGGCGAGCGCGCGGAAGGGGTGCTCGCTTACGCCTTCTTCTCCGTCTTCTTTGGAAGAAGCACGGCTTGAATGTTGGGCAACACACCGCCCTGCGCGATGGTGACGCCGGAAAGCAGTTTGTTCAGCTCCTCGTCGTTGCGGATGGCGAGCTGCAAGTGACGGGGGATGATCCGGGTCTTCTTGTTGTCACGAGCGGCGTTGCCCGCCAGCTCGAGCACCTCGGCGGCCAGGTACTCGAGTACGGCAGCCAGGTAGACCGGAGCGCCAGCTCCGACGCGCTCGGCGTAGTTTCCCTTGCGTAGGAGGCGGTGAATACGGCCCACGGGGAACTGAAGCCCCGCGCGGCTAGAACGGGTCTTGCTCTTGCCTTTCGCCTTGCCGCCCTTGCCACGTCCGGACATGGTGTTGCTTTTCGCTTGGTACGACGCCGGTTGCCGAAAACAAGAAAGCTGCTGCCTTCTGAGATGAGAGCCGTGCTCGAATGGTTTCCGTTGCCACCATCGCGCGCCGCCGCTCGCGGGGAACGGATGAGAGTGTGAGAGAGAGAAGCCGTGCGAACCAATGGGGCGCGCGCGTTGTGCTGATCTCGTCAACACCCCTCGCTCATATTTAAGCGCGGCGAGACGGGGGGACACGCGCATTCGACTCTGGTCTCGCGTGCGTGTTGTGTGAAATCATGCCTCCCCAACCGTCTGGCAAAGCCGTCAAGAAGGCCGGCAAGGCGCAGAAGAATGTGCGCGCCACGGACAAGAAGAAGAAGAAGCGCCGCAGGAAGGAGAGCTTCTCCATCTACATCTATAAGGTGCTGAAGCAGGTGCACCCCGACACTGGTGTCTCCAGCAAGGCCATGTCCATCATGAACAGCTTCGTGAACGACATCTTCGAGCGTATCGCCGCCGAGTCGTCACGCCTTGCTCACTACAACAAGCGCTCGACCATCACGAGCCGGGAGATCCAGACCGCGGTGCGCCTGCTGCTGCCCGGAGAGCTGGCCAAGCACGCGGTGTCCGAGGGTACAAAAGCCGTCACCAAGTACACCAGCTCCAAGTAGGCGTGCGTCGTGGGCCACAGCGAGCAACGACAAATCAACGGCTCTTCTCAGAGCCACCCAAATTGTCTGCGTCGGCATAGGGGTTGTGCTGAGAGATTCGGCTCCGAATCCATCCTCTTCTCTCTGTTGAACACCGCTAGCAGGAGCGTTGGTGTGCCGCGCTCGACGTGTGTGCTCGGGGAGGTTGAACAGGTAAATTAGAGAAGACCGAGTGCGCGGAGAAAAGTGCCACAAGTACGGTAATGGAGGGAAAACAAAACCAGGAGCGTGGTAATTAAAAAAAAAAAAAAAAAACAGGGGGAAGGTGGCCGCTTCTCTCAAAAAAAGGTAACATGAACTCGAGTGTGTTCAGCTCTTGGGAAATGATAGAATAGGAAACTCGCGTCAGCGCTTGCCCGAGCAACTCCGACATGTCGGGCCAAATATGAAGGGGTATACACGGTATGCAGTGCATGCGGAGAGAAGGAAACTGCCGAACACTTGATAATGCTATGTAAAGGGCTTCACCTTATAGTTTAGAATGATGGCGCAGAGTTTTTCAAAAGCACCGGGGTTTAGAGACGGGGGAGGGCAAAATAGACTTTAGGCGGGTAGAATTAACTAGAAGGTGGTTATCTTATTGGTGGCTAAAGTCAAGGCAAGAGTGAAAACTAAACCATTCACTGCAAAGCACCGCGGTCCTATACTTCACTATTTAAAGAGAGAAAAAAAACAAGATAAATGTAGCTGTTTGTTAGGTCAGCATTATGGCTAGGTGGTGATAGCTGCCGCCCGATGTGAAGGGTACAGCCACATTCATCAGACAGCGCAGAGTTCCTTCTCTGCCACGCCATTCATTTGTTTACGAAATTGGGGCATTTATTTCTTGAGAGCGCAGGGCAGGCCCGTTTCGAGACTGTAGGAGGAGTGAATGTAGCTTAAAGTGCGTGGCGCGGTGAAAAATGTGCGGAAGCATTGATGCAAGAAAAGATAGGGGAGAAATATATAGACGCATGTGACAATAGCTGTAGAAGCAGAAAAGCGTGGCGGCGGACTGCATGCTAATTATTGTCCGAAAGCAAAGTATCGACAGCCCGAGTGAAGGAAAAAACAAAACTGTGCGTACGCATGACAGGGGTACCACGCAGGTGATTTATATAGTGCACAAAGAAGTACGAAATCCAGTAAAGAAAGGCGGTCGACACGAGGTATGGGCATTTCCCGTTTTCGCACCGAGTGCTCCGTTTGCGCGTCGCCGAAAGAAACATAGCCAGGCCGGCCAGCAAACGACACTGCTCGGCTTGACGTTTACATAATCACACGGTGTAGCGGAACACTGTGTTCTCTTCGAAAGAACAAATGCGCCTGTGCTAGGCACAAATGAGTGGTACGTTCCATTCGGAATGTGGTGGGAAACTTACCTTAAATGAATGAGCGGACGCACCGTTTATTTCCGCTTTGTTTTAGATTACTGACTATGTTCGGCGGGTCGACAGTGCATTTGTATGAAGCTTTCAAGCGCGATCATTTTGTAATTTCGCATCGTGCGTCCCTGCCACAAGTTCGGGGAAGGAATACTTTCAATATGGGAACCCTCATGATTGTGAAAGATGAAACTGCGACTACTTAAACACACTTGCACCACAGAAATGGCACGCGCAGTTTGGTATTGGGGCACGTGAGAAGGGAATACAATAGATGGGCATTGGCGCGCATCTTTTTTTCTTATTGATATGATATGTAAGGAGATGTCGGCGCACCATTATGGCGCCGGCTACTCCTTGGCCGTTGAGTTAAACTTGAACACGTATCTTGAAGCAAAACGTACAAAGCAGTGCATGGAAAGTAGAAAACTCGGGCAGAGATATGCAAAGACACACTTACACTTATACGCACATATCAGAACACAATGGTAAGTAAATGTTCGAAAGTCAATGAATGAAGTCTCTGATATAATGTCCCTCGATAATATTCGGTCCACCAGCACAAAACAGTAGAGCACACGTCTGGTCCGTATAAAGATGCATTCGCTCGTGTGTACATAATTGTCGACACGTCATTCATTTCACAACACACACATGATGAGAGTCACGTGATACTGTACATAATAAGTACATTTGTTACAAATGAAAGTTCGTTATTTCTTAATACTTATCAGCAATCCCGCTGTCTTGTAAAGAACGTGTTGATGCTTTTAAAGCGTGCGACTGTAAAACTCGAGTAGGCCACGGACCCAGAAGTTTCTTCATGTTAAACGGTCTGCGGTCTAATGCCAACTGTTCGGACTTAAGACGGCGTCTCGTGATGTGGACAGTCTACGAGAAGGTGACATACGTCTTCATCTATCAATCCGCATTCGCATTCGGGACTTTCAGCTCTGCCGTGTCTGTGCAAAGAAAAAAAAAAAAACAAATGTTTTTGTGTATGCCGTGCCTAGCCTCAATCGGTCAATTAGAGTTTCCGATATTCTATCTAATGCCAGCGTAATTTTTAATTCAATAAATGGATCGATGTGGTATAAATCGCACCTCTTTGTACTTTGGTCAAACCAAGCAGTTTTGCTCATTCTGAAAGTTGTATTCTTTATAATACTACGCAATTCACTTTTTTCGAAATATTGGTTGCCACGATGTGTAGACCTACTTTGTGTGCTCTGGACGGCTCTGGAAGGCCAACTGCAAATCTTCTTTGCACAGCTGATGCCGTCCGGATAGTCGTTGATAGATTACTTAACAGGTTGTCAGCCTCCGAAGGTATTATGTAAGCGAAAGTACGCATGCGTAAAACATGCAGCGAACGAACACTCTTCCAACGCTGTAAAGAAGAAAGAATGCATAAAGGGTGGTGCATTTTACGCTCCAATCTCGTCCTATGTAAGGCGCTTTAGAGTTAGGGCTGTTTTGCCTGTAATTGCGTGACCCTTGCAGGGTTCCTCACAGTGCAACCGTGCACTTGAAACGGGCAGGTGTTGAACCACCCCGCAAGGAGATGGGGAAACTTCGCTGCGACCGGACCGCTTGACAGTCCGTGTTTACGGGAGGAGAGGCGCGCCCGAGAGGAGGTGCGCTCTCACTCTCTGCCGTCCCCGTGAATGCTGAAATGAGCGCGGTCGCGTTGCGTGGCTTCGGTGAAACTGCCGTATCGCGATATGTAGTGGAGCTGCCACAGTAAAATTTGAGACACGCGTAGCCAGCCAAAGGTGCTGTTACTTTGCCGAATTTCACGTGCCGGCGTCCACAACAACGCGAGCACGCTTTGTTTAGAAATTTCCGGCCATGAGGCCGTGCCCGGACCGCGTGTGTTAGTCCCTTGGTTTGGCGACAAGGATGGCGTCAAAGTGACGCCGTGAAACGGGTTTCGTGCGTGCAAATGAGGCATTGATGTGATTAGAGAGAAAGCGAGAACATAGAAAAGAAAAAAAAAAAGAGGGGGGGGGGCACACGCCGGGGACGAGTAGTCGCAAAGTGTTAAGTGTGCAGTTTATTTACGTGCGGCACACAGGTGAGCTGTTGCAGCTGTGAGTTTTGACAAATATTGCGTGTGTCATGTTCAGTGGACACGATGAAACGTTTTTTAGCGAACGCGTTGTATCCGCTGGGCTTGTACGTACGCGTACATGAATTGTCGCTTACTCGGTTTGATGTCTCCTTGCCGCTGGGGCAGCTGATACGACTGATACGCCATTTTGCAGCAGTGAAGGGTGCGTGAATGAATGGGCAAGAAACTTAGCAACAGTAACGAGAAAAGAATTAAAAACAAACAAACAAACGAAAGCATGTTTGCCGTGTATATTCAATCTTGTAGTGCAGAAAAATAGTCAGTGCAGCAACCTGCGCGGCCAACGCGCTCCTCGCGAAGAAAAGAGGGAGAGAGAGACGAGCTGGCCGCCGACCAACCGGCGTGCGCCGTTCGCCTTCCTCCTCAGTCTCGCGGGCCGGCGCCGACACCGCGACTCGATCGTGTCGAGCATTCGCTTTCCGGGCGCGTTTCGAAGCAGAAGCAGAAACTTCGGAAGCCGTCATGTCTGGCCGTGGCAAAGGTGGCAAAGGGCTGGGGAAGGGTGGCGCCAAGCGTCATCGAAAGGTGTTGCGTGACAACATCCAGGGCATAACCAAGCCGGCCATCCGTCGTCTGGCGCGCCGTGGCGGTGTCAAGCGCATCTCTGGCCTCATCTACGAGGAAACTCGCGGCGTTCTCAAGGTGTTCCTCGAGAACGTGATCCGCGATGCCGTCACTTACACCGAGCACGCCAAAAGGAAGACCGTGACAGCCATGGACGTCGTGTACGCCCTCAAGCGTCAGGGCCGCACCCTGTACGGATTCGGAGGCTAAGAAGCCAGCGGCGTCGCCTGCAGCCAGCCAACGAGAACACAACAGCCCTCTTCAGGGCTACCCACTTGATGCTTCGGCAGTGTGATCCCAGCGGTTCGCCATACCCGTCCGTCCCTCTTTGCAATATCATTGCGTCATCGCTCAGGTGAGCAGCACCTCGTGTAGTAGTAGCTTGATCGCGCTGGGTACTTGTCACGTTCACCGCATTTCGTTCGCGTCGTCGTCTTTCTCCTGGGTCTGCATGCACGAATCAATCGCCGCATCTGCGAGTTCTTCCTCTCCTTCCTGCAAGCCAAGCTGCTAAAACGGGCCCGTCAAGCGAACGTCGCCTAGTTACCTTATCGCGCGAAGGAAGAAGCCGAGCGCAGCGTTCTACCCTGGTCACTGCATTCTTGGAGACACGACTATGCTCAGGAAGCACGAACTCGCTTTTTTCTTTGGAATGCCCACTACACGATCGCGTCACGTTGTGTCAAAATAAATAAAAACGCACTATGTTCTACCGTGGGGCACCCAGACGAAGAAAGGGATGTGTACTTACAAATGAAAAAATTGATTGTGACAGGTTGGTCGTGTTTACCGCGCCCGCTGTGCACTCAGAAGTGCCCCATTCAATAACACATTGTGTACATTGTCACGCCTAATAATTTTTGTTTGTTTTTTTTTTTTCACACCTGGCGCTGCCGAGCTGCAAAATACAAAAAAAAAAAGAAAGAAAAGTGGAAGGGGATGTTTAAACAGAATTTCTGCGCAAGTCAGAAGCAAGTACACAATAAGCGCTGCCCATGCAGCGTGCTGAGGGAAGCTGCACTTGATAGAAGTGGCACTCATGTACTGTACTGGTGCTGCGAACACTGCAGTTGTGAAAGCTTTACTTGGACGGACAGCTACGCAACAAGTGTTTCCATTTCGCCGGCAGAGGTGGTCACTCTAGGGAGGCTGGCTTCGCCGCCCACGCGAGAGGGGGGGGGGGGGGGGGGACTAGCCCATGATGTAAACGCGAGAGGTTCGAGCGCGGGAAATTCGAAAGCAAGGCGCGCTCGCGTGAGCCTGCCGTCAGATGGCGACAGCAACCCACGAGCATTGCATTTTCAAGTGCACCCTTGGTTTCCCACCCACCTCCGCACAGGACGAGGCGTGTCGAATGTGTAACCAAGGCGCACGACAGTGGTTCTGCTCAGGCAAGCCTACCTATAACAAAAATTGTTCTCCATGTGTGTACCTTCATTTTCTCGTGAAAATGTGAAAGAGGAGTGAATGGGGCTTTTTGAGGCGCGTGTTGATCTTCGTTTCTATTATGATTATTATTTTTCACCCTTTCATTGAGTCCATTTCCTGCTTTTTGTGCCACATATTTAGCACTTAGAGGTTGGGGGGGGGGGGGGATTGCTGATGTGTAAGATGGAAAAGAAGAGGAAAGTGAGCCCCGAAACTGTCTGCATCAGGATGCGACACCTCAGCGGTAGCTCACAAGGGATGGGGGGTGAGGGGGGATTAAAAGGGTGGGAATAAAAGTGTAGAGAAAGAGACATGAGGGAAGCCAGAGTGAGACGACATATCGAGGGAATAGGAGTAAAAATGAAACAAAACATTCGAACGCAAACACCCCGTACATCCAACCGCCATTGAGCGCACCTAGTAGTTTGGCAAGTATGTATGAGTGATTCTTAAGAGGGAAAGGAAGATAAAATTGAGTCCCGTTACTGTCTGCGATTGAGCAAGTAGGCGCGCTCAGTGGCAGTTGGATGTACGGGGTGTTTGTGTTAGAATGTTTTGTTGCGTTTTACTCCTTGTCGTTGCGCGGACGTGTATGCATATACCAACACTGCCGGTGGTCTCTCGTCGTCTTCGCCCATCTACGTAATGGTCGCAAATAAGCGACAACGCAAGGAGCAAGTTTTTTTGGCGTGGCAGTGCGCATTTGCCCTCGGTGATGCGAGGCGCTCTAGTGCGATGCGCGCTGTTGGCGTGAATGGTGGCGTCTCGCACTCCGTCGCGCCGCTTCGGGAAGCGACGAGCTACAGCGTCGATTGATGTGTTGCCTGGAAGGCGAAAGAAATGCGCAGCAGGCTGTATTGTACAGCGGTAGTGGTTTCGTTTCGGTGTACCTCTTTGCAGCCGCGAACTGCACGGTTGCCCGAAAATGAGCGCCAGCCAGCATCCTGGCGTACGCTTCCGCGCTCGCACGCGGACGGGTTCTCACGCTTCGGCCAATGGGAGGGAGAGAGATGGGTCGTGCGGCGAAGCCGCTTTTGCCGATCTCCGGCAGGAGCGCAGTTTCGCTCCGTCAGTCGAGGTGATCGGACGCACGCAGCATGGCCCGAACTAAACAAACCGCGCGCAAGAGTACTGGAGGCAAGGCTCCGCGTAAGCAGCTTGCTACCAAGGCTGCTCGCAAGAGTGCCCCTGCCACAGGCGGGGTGAAGAAACCTCACCGTTACAGGCCTGGAACCGTGGCCCTGCGTGAAATTCGCCGATACCAGAAGTCGACCGAACTGCTGATCCGCAAGCTTCCCTTTCAGCGCCTGGTGCGGGAAATCGCTCAGGACTTCAAGACGGACCTCCGTTTCCAGAGTTCTGCCGTGATGGCCCTACAGGAAGCTAGCGAGGCCTACCTCGTTGGTCTTTTCGAAGACACCAACCTGTGCGCCATCCACGCTAAGCGCGTCACCATCATGCCAAAGGACATCCAGCTGGCTCGGCGCATTCGCGGTGAGCGCGCCTAAGTTGGGCTGCTCCCTGCGCTTCGGTCGACAGGCAAGCAACAACAAACGGTCCTTCTCAGGACCACCAACGTGTCTGCTTTGGCTACGAGACCACTCCAGGCCACGTACTCCGGCCGCACCCTCTTTTGCTGTCATGTTTTGTACGTACGTGGCTGCCGTTGTCTAGCGCGCGGAAGAACGGAACGTCGGCGCGTCGTTATTACGAAGAAATGGCTCAGCTTTGACAAATTCAAGGTAAAAGTGTGTATCATTATGAGTAGACAGAGAAAAGGTAGGCTAGCTTCAGTCGGTGTGTGTGCAGCAGCCGTGCTGCGACCCTGTGGTGTGTCAATTTCATTTATGTGTTTACCTTTTTGCCCGCCGCTTGTAAGGTGTTTTTGAGGGCTTCTGTTTGCGTAACGCCATGGTGACTTGGGCTGCTGGACCCCGGCGCAACTTTTGGGTGCACTCGTAGGAGGTGATGAAGTTTTACCGAGAGACGAAATAAACAATTGTATCGGGCCAGTTGGTAAGGATCCATCTCGCTAGGAAGCGCAGCCACTATTACACAGACCTCACAACACAAGCGCTTAACTTCAACTGAACTTTCATTGCAAACGTCAGAGTTTATAAAGGGGGTGAACAGAGAAAAAGAATAGTAAAAGGTAGACAACAAAAAGCACACGTGCCAGTCCCGCACATTACTGTCTGTTATTCTCTATCACCCCATCCAAAAAACAGTTCTTTCCGCGTGAGCGCGATAGAGAGTGCACTAACACACTCGAAATCATCGCGTGTCATTTCCTTTCATTTCTTTTGAAGCTGAACAAGTTTTTGTGCCATATTCTGGACAATTTTTTTTTTTTTTTTTTGCAATAAACGTTTAGTTGAAGTTAAGCGCTTGTGTTGTGTGTTCTGTGTAATAGTGGCTGCGCTGCCTAGCAAGATAGACGAAATAAATTGTGTTAGAAGCACCAAATGGAATGCGCTAACGGCGGGTTCTCTCTCTCTCTCTCTCTTTTTTTTTTTTTACCTTACGTTTGTTTTTCTATTCAAAGGTATTAAATTTACTCTGTCCCTGTGCTGACCCGTTCAGGTGTCATCGTAAGGATAGACGGTTACGTGTGGAGCTTTTTTTTTTTTTTTTTAATGAGAAATGACAACGCTTACATGCTCTTTTCTGTCTTTTTCGGTGCCGAGCTGCGTGATTTGGTTGTCTCTTTGCAGCATTTGGCGTCGCGCACTTGTGGCTAACTGATGTCGCGAGGAAATATATATAAAGTATAGAAAAACAAACACGCTTGAGGGTACGAACAGAGCCATCGTGACTGCGAAGCGAAACACGGCCGCGTCACCTGTTTGGGTGGTCCTTAGAAGGACCGTTTGGGGAATGCGGCGAGCGCGCGGAAGGGGTGCTCGCTTACGCCTTCTTCTCCGTCTTCTTTGGAAGAAGCACGGCTTGAATGTTGGGCAACACACCGCCCTGCGCGATGGTGACGCCGGAAAGCAGTTTGTTCAGCTCCTCGTCGTTGCGGATGGCGAGCTGCAAGTGACGGGGGATGATCCGGGTCTTCTTGTTGTCACGAGCGGCGTTGCCCGCCAGCTCGAGCACCTCGGCGGCCAGGTACTCGAGTACGGCAGCCAGGTAGACCGGAGCGCCAGCTCCGACGCGCTCGGCGTAGTTTCCCTTGCGTAGGAGGCGGTGAATACGGCCCACGGGGAACTGAAGCCCCGCGCGGCTAGAACGGGTCTTGCTCTTGCCTTTCGCCTTGCCGCCCTTGCCACGTCCGGACATGGTGTTGCTTTTCGCTTGGTACGACGCCGGTTGCCGAAAACAAGAAAGCTGCTGCCTTCTGAGATGAGAGCCGTGCTCGAATGGTTTCCGTTGCCACCATCGCGCGCCGCCGCTCGCGGGGAACGGATGAGAGTGTGAGAGAGAGAAGCCGTGCGAACCAATGGGGCGCGCGCGTTGTGCTGATCTCGTCAACACCCCTCGCTCATATTTAAGCGCGGCGAGACGGGGGGACACGCGCATTCGACTCTGGTCTCGCGTGCGTGTTGTGTGAAATCATGCCTCCCCAACCGTCTGGCAAAGCCGTCAAGAAGGCCGGCAAGGCGCAGAAGAATGTGCGCGCCACGGACAAGAAGAAGAAGAAGCGCCGCAGGAAGGAGAGCTTCTCCATCTACATCTATAAGGTGCTGAAGCAGGTGCACCCCGACACTGGTGTCTCCAGCAAGGCCATGTCCATCATGAACAGCTTCGTGAACGACATCTTCGAGCGTATCGCCGCCGAGTCGTCACGCCTTGCTCACTACAACAAGCGCTCGACCATCACGAGCCGGGAGATCCAGACCGCGGTGCGCCTGCTGCTGCCCGGAGAGCTGGCCAAGCACGCGGTGTCCGAGGGTACAAAAGCCGTCACCAAGTACACCAGCTCCAAGTAGGCGTGCGTCGTGGGCCACAGCGAGCAACGACAAATCAACGGCTCTTCTCAGAGCCACCCAAATTGTCTGCGTCGGCATAGGGGTTGTGCTGAGAGATTCGGCTCCGAATCCATCCTCTTCTCTCTGTTGAACACCGCTAGCAGGAGCGTTGGTGTGCCGCGCTCGACGTGTGTGCTCGGGGAGGTTGAACAGGTAAATTAGAGAAGACCGAGTGCGCGGAGAAAAGTGCCACAAGTACGGTAATGGAGGGAAAACAAAACCAGGAGCGTGGTAATTAAAAAAAAAAAAAAAAAACAGGGGGAAGGTGGCCGCTTCTCTCAAAAAAAGGTAACATGAACTCGAGTGTGTTCAGCTCTTGGGAAATGATAGAATAGGAAACTCGCGTCAGCGCTTGCCCGAGCAACTCCGACATGTCGGGCCAAATATGAAGGGGTATACACGGTATGCAGTGCATGCGGAGAGAAGGAAACTGCCGAACACTTGATAATGCTATGTAAAGGGCTTCACCTTATAGTTTAGAATGATGGCGCAGAGTTTTTCAAAAGCACCGGGGTTTAGAGACGGGGGAGGGCAAAATAGACTTTAGGCGGGTAGAATTAACTAGAAGGTGGTTATCTTATTGGTGGCTAAAGTCAAGGCAAGAGTGAAAACTAAACCATTCACTGCAAAGCACCGCGGTCCTATACTTCACTATTTAAAGAGAGAAAAAAAACAAGATAAATGTAGCTGTTTGTTAGGTCAGCATTATGGCTAGGTGGTGATAGCTGCCGCCCGATGTGAAGGGTACAGCCACATTCATCAGACAGCGCAGAGTTCCTTCTCTGCCACGCCATTCATTTGTTTACGAAATTGGGGCATTTATTTCTTGAGAGCGCAGGGCAGGCCCGTTTCGAGACTGTAGGAGGAGTGAATGTAGCTTAAAGTGCGTGGCGCGGTGAAAAATGTGCGGAAGCATTGATGCAAGAAAAGATAGGGGAGAAATATATAGACGCATGTGACAATAGCTGTAGAAGCAGAAAAGCGTGGCGGCGGACTGCATGCTAATTATTGTCCGAAAGCAAAGTATCGACAGCCCGAGTGAAGGAAAAAACAAAACTGTGCGTACGCATGACAGGGGTACCACGCAGGTGATTTATATAGTGCACAAAGAAGTACGAAATCCAGTAAAGAAAGGCGGTCGACACGAGGTATGGGCATTTCCCGTTTTCGCACCGAGTGCTCCGTTTGCGCGTCGCCGAAAGAAACATAGCCAGGCCGGCCAGCAAACGACACTGCTCGGCTTGACGTTTACATAATCACACGGTGTAGCGGAACACTGTGTTCTCTTCGAAAGAACAAATGCGCCTGTGCTAGGCACAAATGAGTGGTACGTTCCATTCGGAATGTGGTGGGAAACTTACCTTAAATGAATGAGCGGACGCACCGTTTATTTCCGCTTTGTTTTAGATTACTGACTATGTTCGGCGGGTCGACAGTGCATTTGTATGAAGCTTTCAAGCGCGATCATTTTGTAATTTCGCATCGTGCGTCCCTGCCACAAGTTCGGGGAAGGAATACTTTCAATATGGGAACCCTCATGATTGTGAAAGATGAAACTGCGACTACTTAAACACACTTGCACCACAGAAATGGCACGCGCAGTTTGGTATTGGGGCACGTGAGAAGGGAATACAATAGATGGGCATTGGCGCGCATCTTTTTTTCTTATTGATATGATATGTAAGGAGATGTCGGCGCACCATTATGGCGCCGGCTACTCCTTGGCCGTTGAGTTAAACTTGAACACGTATCTTGAAGCAAAACGTACAAAGCAGTGCATGGAAAGTAGAAAACTCGGGCAGAGATATGCAAAGACACACTTACACTTATACGCACATATCAGAACACAATGGTAAGTAAATGTTCGAAAGTCAATGAATGAAGTCTCTGATATAATGTCCCTCGATAATATTCGGTCCACCAGCACAAAACAGTAGAGCACACGTCTGGTCCGTATAAAGATGCATTCGCTCGTGTGTACATAATTGTCGACACGTCATTCATTTCACAACACACACATGATGAGAGTCACGTGATACTGTACATAATAAGTACATTTGTTACAAATGAAAGTTCGTTATTTCTTAATACTTATCAGCAATCCCGCTGTCTTGTAAAGAACGTGTTGATGCTTTTAAAGCGTGCGACTGTAAAACTCGAGTAGGCCACGGACCCAGAAGTTTCTTCATGTTAAACGGTCTGCGGTCTAATGCCAACTGTTCGGACTTAAGACGGCGTCTCGTGATGTGGACAGTCTACGAGAAGGTGACATACGTCTTCATCTATCAATCCGCATTCGCATTCGGGACTTTCAGCTCTGCCGTGTCTGTGCAAAGAAAAAAAAAAAAACAAATGTTTTTGTGTATGCCGTGCCTAGCCTCAATCGGTCAATTAGAGTTTCCGATATTCTATCTAATGCCAGCGTAATTTTTAATTCAATAAATGGATCGATGTGGTATAAATCGCACCTCTTTGTACTTTGGTCAAACCAAGCAGTTTTGCTCATTCTGAAAGTTGTATTCTTTATAATACTACGCAATTCACTTTTTTCGAAATATTGGTTGCCACGATGTGTAGACCTACTTTGTGTGCTCTGGACGGCTCTGGAAGGCCAACTGCAAATCTTCTTTGCACAGCTGATGCCGTCCGGATAGTCGTTGATAGATTACTTAACAGGTTGTCAGCCTCCGAAGGTATTATGTAAGCGAAAGTACGCATGCGTAAAACATGCAGCGAACGAACACTCTTCCAACGCTGTAAAGAAGAAAGAATGCATAAAGGGTGGTGCATTTTACGCTCCAATCTCGTCCTATGTAAGGCGCTTTAGAGTTAGGGCTGTTTTGCCTGTAATTGCGTGACCCTTGCAGGGTTCCTCACAGTGCAACCGTGCACTTGAAACGGGCAGGTGTTGAACCACCCCGCAAGGAGATGGGGAAACTTCGCTGCGACCGGACCGCTTGACAGTCCGTGTTTACGGGAGGAGAGGCGCGCCCGAGAGGAGGTGCGCTCTCACTCTCTGCCGTCCCCGTGAATGCTGAAATGAGCGCGGTCGCGTTGCGTGGCTTCGGTGAAACTGCCGTATCGCGATATGTAGTGGAGCTGCCACAGTAAAATTTGAGACACGCGTAGCCAGCCAAAGGTGCTGTTACTTTGCCGAATTTCACGTGCCGGCGTCCACAACAACGCGAGCACGCTTTGTTTAGAAATTTCCGGCCATGAGGCCGTGCCCGGACCGCGTGTGTTAGTCCCTTGGTTTGGCGACAAGGATGGCGTCAAAGTGACGCCGTGAAACGGGTTTCGTGCGTGCAAATGAGGCATTGATGTGATTAGAGAGAAAGCGAGAACATAGAAAAGAAAAAAAAAAAAGAGGGGGGGGGGCACACGCCGGGGACGAGTAGTCGCAAAGTGTTAAGTGTGCAGTTTATTTACGTGCGGCACACAGGTGAGCTGTTGCAGCTGTGAGTTTTGACAAATATTGCGTGTGTCATGTTCAGTGGACACGATGAAACGTTTTTTAGCGAACGCGTTGTATCCGCTGGGCTTGTACGTACGCGTACATGAATTGTCGCTTACTCGGTTTGATGTCTCCTTGCCGCTGGGGCAGCTGATACGACTGATACGCCATTTTGCAGCAGTGAAGGGTGCGTGAATGAATGGGCAAGAAACTTAGCAACAGTAACGAGAAAAGAATTAAAAACAAACAAACAAACGAAAGCATGTTTGCCGTGTATATTCAATCTTGTAGTGCAGAAAAATAGTCAGTGCAGCAACCTGCGCGGCCAACGCGCTCCTCGCGAAGAAAAGAGGGAGAGAGAGACGAGCTGGCCGCCGACCAACCGGCGTGCGCCGTTCGCCTTCCTCCTCAGTCTCGCGGGCCGGCGCCGACACCGCGACTCGATCGTGTCGAGCATTCGCTTTCCGGGCGCGTTTCGAAGCAGAAGCAGAAACTTCGGAAGCCGTCATGTCTGGCCGTGGCAAAGGTGGCAAAGGGCTGGGGAAGGGTGGCGCCAAGCGTCATCGAAAGGTGTTGCGTGACAACATCCAGGGCATAACCAAGCCGGCCATCCGTCGTCTGGCGCGCCGTGGCGGTGTCAAGCGCATCTCTGGCCTCATCTACGAGGAAACTCGCGGCGTTCTCAAGGTGTTCCTCGAGAACGTGATCCGCGATGCCGTCACTTACACCGAGCACGCCAAAAGGAAGACCGTGACAGCCATGGACGTCGTGTACGCCCTCAAGCGTCAGGGCCGCACCCTGTACGGATTCGGAGGCTAAGAAGCCAGCGGCGTCGCCTGCAGCCAGCCAACGAGAACACAACAGCCCTCTTCAGGGCTACCCACTTGATGCTTCGGCAGTGTGATCCCAGCGGTTCGCCATACCCGTCCGTCCCTCTTTGCAATATCATTGCGTCATCGCTCAGGTGAGCAGCACCTCGTGTAGTAGTAGCTTGATCGCGCTGGGTACTTGTCACGTTCACCGCATTTCGTTCGCGTCGTCGTCTTTCTCCTGGGTCTGCATGCACGAATCAATCGCCGCATCTGCGAGTTCTTCCTCTCCTTCCTGCAAGCCAAGCTGCTAAAACGGGCCCGTCAAGCGAACGTCGCCTAGTTACCTTATCGCGCGAAGGAAGAAGCCGAGCGCAGCGTTCTACCCTGGTCACTGCATTCTTGGAGACACGACTATGCTCAGGAAGCACGAACTCGCTTTTTTCTTTGGAATGCCCACTACACGATCGCGTCACGTTGTGTCAAAATAAATAAAAACGCACTATGTTCTACCGTGGGGCACCCAGACGAAGAAGGGATGTGTACTTACAAATGAAAAAATTGATTGTGACAGGTTGGTCGTGTTTACCGCGCCCGCTGTGCACTCAGAAGTGCCCCATTCAATAACACATTGTGTACATTGTCACGCCTAATAATTTTTGTTTGTTTTTTTTTTTCACACCTGGCGCTGCCGAGCTGCAAAATACAAAAAAAAAAGAAAGAAAAGTGGAAGGGGATGTTTAAACAGAATTTCTGCGCAAGTCAGAAGCAAGTACACAATAAGCGCTGCCCATGCAGCGTGCTGAGGGAAGCTGCACTTGATAGAAGTGGCACTCATGTACTGTACTGGTGCTGCGAACACTGCAGTTGTGAAAGCTTTACTTGGACGGACAGCTACGCAACAAGTGTTTCCATTTCGCCGGCAGAGGTGGTCACTCTAGGGAGGCTGGCTTCGCCGCCCACGCGAGAGGGGGGGGGGGACTAGCCCATGATGTAAACGCGAGAGGTTCGAGCGCGGGAAATTCGAAAGCAAGGCGCGCTCGCGTGAGCCTGCCGTCAGATGGCGACACCAACCCACGAGCATTGCATTTTCAAGTGCACCCTTGGTTTCCCACCCACCTCCGCACAGGACGAGGCGTGTCGAATGTGTAACCAAGGCGCACGACAGTGGTTCTGCTCAGGCAAGCCTACCTATAACAAAAATTGTTCTCCATGTGTGTACCTTCATTTTCTCGTGAAAATGTGAAAGAGGAGTGAATGGGGCTTTTTGAGGCGCGTGTTGATCTTCGTTTCTATTATGATTATTATTTTTCACCCTTTCATTGAGTCCATTTCCTGCTTTTTGTGCCACATATTTAGCACTTAGAGGTTGGGGGGGGGGGGGGATTGCTGATGTGTAAGATGGAAAAGAAGAGGAAAGTGAGCCCCGAAACTGTCTGCATCAGGATGCGACACCTCAGCGGTAGCTCACAAGGGATGGGGGGTGAGGGGGGATTAAAAGGGTGGGAATAAAAGTGTAGAGAAAGAGACATGAGGGAAGCCAGAGTGAGACGACATATCGAGGGAATAGGAGTAAAAATGAAACAAAACATTCGAACGCAAACACCCCGTACATCCAACCGCCATTGAGCGCACCTAGTAGTTTGGCAAGTATGTATGAGTGATTCTTAAGAGGGAAAGGAAGATAAAATTGAGTCCCGTTACTGTCTGCGATTGAGCAAGTAGGCGCGCTCAGTGGCAGTTGGATGTACGGGGTGTTTGTGTTAGAATGTTTTGTTGCGTTTTACTCCTTGTCGTTGCGCGGACGTGTATGCATATACCAACACTGCCGGTGGTCTCTCGTCGTCTTCGCCCATCTACGTAATGGTCGCAAATAAGCGACAACGCAAGGAGCAAGTTTTTTTGGCGTGGCAGTGCGCATTTGCCCTCGGTGATGCGAGGCGCTCTAGTGCGATGCGCGCTGTTGGCGTGAATGGTGGCGTCTCGCACTCCGTCGCGCCGCTTCGGGAAGCGACGAGCTACAGCGTCGATTGATGTGTTGCCTGGAAGGCGAAAGAAATGCGCAGCAGGCTGTATTGTACAGCGGTAGTGGTTTCGTTTCGGTGTACCTCTTTGCAGCCGCGAACTGCACGGTTGCCCGAAAATGAGCGCCAGCCAGCATCCTGGCGTACGCTTCCGCGCTCGCACGCGGACGGGTTCTCACGCTTCGGCCAATGGGAGGGAGAGAGATGGGTCGTGCGGCGAAGCCGCTTTTGCCGATCTCCGGCAGGAGCGCAGTTTCGCTCCGTCAGTCGAGGTGATCGGACGCACGCAGCATGGCCCGAACTAAACAAACCGCGCGCAAGAGTACTGGAGGCAAGGCTCCGCGTAAGCAGCTTGCTACCAAGGCTGCTCGCAAGAGTGCCCCTGCCACAGGCGGGGTGAAGAAACCTCACCGTTACAGGCCTGGAACCGTGGCCCTGCGTGAAATTCGCCGATACCAGAAGTCGACCGAACTGCTGATCCGCAAGCTTCCCTTTCAGCGCCTGGTGCGGGAAATCGCTCAGGACTTCAAGACGGACCTCCGTTTCCAGAGTTCTGCCGTGATGGCCCTACAGGAAGCTAGCGAGGCCTACCTCGTTGGTCTTTTCGAAGACACCAACCTGTGCGCCATCCACGCTAAGCGCGTCACCATCATGCCAAAGGACATCCAGCTGGCTCGGCGCATTCGCGGTGAGCGCGCCTAAGTTGGGCTGCTCCCTGCGCTTCGGTCGACAGGCAAGCAACAACAAACGGTCCTTCTCAGGACCACCAACGTGTCTGCTTTGGCTACGAGACCACTCCAGGCCACGTACTCCGGCCGCACCCTCTTTTGCTGTCATGTTTTGTACGTACGTGGCTGCCGTTGTCTAGCGCGCGGAAGAACGGAACGTCGGCGCGTCGTTATTACGAAGAAATGGCTCAGCTTTGACAAATTCAAGGTAAAAGTGTGTATCATTATGAGTAGACAGAGAAAAGGTAGGCTAGCTTCAGTCGGTGTGTGTGCAGCAGCCGTGCTGCGACCCTGTGGTGTGTCAATTTCATTTATGTGTTTACCTTTTTGCCCGCCGCTTGTAAGGTGTTTTTGAGGGCTTCTGTTTGCGTAACGCCATGGTGACTTGGGCTGCTGGACCCCGGCGCAACTTTTGGGTGCACTCGTAGGAGGTGATGAAGTTTTACCGAGAGACGAAATAAACAATTGTATCGGGCCAGTTGGTAAGGATCCATCTCGCTAGGAAGCGCAGCCACTATTACACAGACCTCACAACACAAGCGCTTAACTTCAACTGAACTTTCATTGCAAACGTCAGAGTTTATAAAGGGGGTGAACAGAGAAAAAGAATAGTAAAAGGTAGACAACAAAAAGCACACGTGCCAGTCCCGCACATTACTGTCTGTTATTCTCTATCACCCCATCCAAAAAACAGTTCTTTCCGCGTGAGCGCGATAGAGAGTGCACTAACACACTCGAAATCATCGCGTGTCATTTCCTTTCATTTCTTTTGAAGCTGAACAAGTTTTTGTGCCATATTCTGGACAATTTTTTTTTTTTTTTTTTTGCAATAAACGTTTAGTTGAAGTTAAGCGCTTGTGTTGTGTGTTCTGTGTAATAGTGGCTGCGCTGCCTAGCAAGATAGACGAAATAAATTGTGTTAGAAGCACCAAATGGAATGCGCTAACGGCGGGTTCTCTCTCTCTCTCTCTCTTTTTTTTTTTTACCTTACGTTTGTTTTTCTATTCAAAGGTATTAAATTTACTCTGTCCCTGTGCTGACCCGTTCAGGTGTCATCGTAAGGATAGACGGTTACGTGTGGAGCTTTTTTTTTTTTTTTTTTAATGAGAAATGACAACGCTTACATGCTCTTTTCTGTCTTTTTCGGTGCCGAGCTGCGTGATTTGGTTGTCTCTTTGCAGCATTTGGCGTCGCGCACTTGTGGCTAACTGATGTCGCGAGGAAATATATATAAAGTATAGAAAAACAAACACGCTTGAGGGTACGAACAGAGCCATCGTGACTGCGAAGCGAAACACGGCCGCGTCACCTGTTTGGGTGGTCCTTAGAAGGACCGTTTGGGGAATGCGGCGAGCGCGCGGAAGGGGTGCTCGCTTACGCCTTCTTCTCCGTCTTCTTTGGAAGAAGCACGGCTTGAATGTTGGGCAACACACCGCCCTGCGCGATGGTGACGCCGGAAAGCAGTTTGTTCAGCTCCTCGTCGTTGCGGATGGCGAGCTGCAAGTGACGGGGGATGATCCGGGTCTTCTTGTTGTCACGAGCGGCGTTGCCCGCCAGCTCGAGCACCTCGGCGGCCAGGTACTCGAGTACGGCAGCCAGGTAGACCGGAGCGCCAGCTCCGACGCGCTCGGCGTAGTTTCCCTTGCGTAGGAGGCGGTGAATACGGCCCACGGGGAACTGAAGCCCCGCGCGGCTAGAACGGGTCTTGCTCTTGCCTTTCGCCTTGCCGCCCTTGCCACGTCCGGACATGGTGTTGCTTTTCGCTTGGTACGACGCCGGTTGCCGAAAACAAGAAAGCTGCTGCCTTCTGAGATGAGAGCCGTGCTCGAATGGTTTCCGTTGCCACCATCGCGCGCCGCCGCTCGCGGGGAACGGATGAGAGTGTGAGAGAGAGAAGCCGTGCGAACCAATGGGGCGCGCGCGTTGTGCTGATCTCGTCAACACCCCTCGCTCATATTTAAGCGCGGCGAGACGGGGGGACACGCGCATTCGACTCTGGTCTCGCGTGCGTGTTGTGTGAAATCATGCCTCCCCAACCGTCTGGCAAAGCCGTCAAGAAGGCCGGCAAGGCGCAGAAGAATGTGCGCGCCACGGACAAGAAGAAGAAGAAGCGCCGCAGGAAGGAGAGCTTCTCCATCTACATCTATAAGGTGCTGAAGCAGGTGCACCCCGACACTGGTGTCTCCAGCAAGGCCATGTCCATCATGAACAGCTTCGTGAACGACATCTTCGAGCGTATCGCCGCCGAGTCGTCACGCCTTGCTCACTACAACAAGCGCTCGACCATCACGAGCCGGGAGATCCAGACCGCGGTGCGCCTGCTGCTGCCCGGAGAGCTGGCCAAGCACGCGGTGTCCGAGGGTACAAAAGCCGTCACCAAGTACACCAGCTCCAAGTAGGCGTGCGTCGTGGGCCACAGCGAGCAACGACAAATCAACGGCTCTTCTCAGAGCCACCCAAATTGTCTGCGTCGGCATAGGGGTTGTGCTGAGAGATTCGGCTCCGAATCCATCCTCTTCTCTCTGTTGAACACCGCTAGCAGGAGCGTTGGTGTGCCGCGCTCGACGTGTGTGCTCGGGGAGGTTGAACAGGTAAATTAGAGAAGACCGAGTGCGCGGAGAAAAGTGCCACAAGTACGGTAATGGAGGGAAAACAAAACCAGGAGCGTGGTAATTAAAAAAAAAAAAAAAAAACAGGGGGAAGGTGGCCGCTTCTCTCAAAAAAAGGTAACATGAACTCGAGTGTGTTCAGCTCTTGGGAAATGATAGAATAGGAAACTCGCGTCAGCGCTTGCCCGAGCAACTCCGACATGTCGGGCCAAATATGAAGGGGTATACACGGTATGCAGTGCATGCGGAGAGAAGGAAACTGCCGAACACTTGATAATGCTATGTAAAGGGCTTCACCTTATAGTTTAGAATGATGGCGCAGAGTTTTTCAAAAGCACCGGGGTTTAGAGACGGGGGAGGGCAAAATAGACTTTAGGCGGGTAGAATTAACTAGAAGGTGGTTATCTTATTGGTGGCTAAAGTCAAGGCAAGAGTGAAAACTAAACCATTCACTGCAAAGCACCGCGGTCCTATACTTCACTATTTAAAGAGAGAAAAAAAACAAGATAAATGTAGCTGTTTGTTAGGTCAGCATTATGGCTAGGTGGTGATAGCTGCCGCCCGATGTGAAGGGTACAGCCACATTCATCAGACAGCGCAGAGTTCCTTCTCTGCCACGCCATTCATTTGTTTACGAAATTGGGGCATTTATTTCTTGAGAGCGCAGGGCAGGCCCGTTTCGAGACTGTAGGAGGAGTGAATGTAGCTTAAAGTGCGTGGCGCGGTGAAAAATGTGCGGAAGCATTGATGCAAGAAAAGATAGGGGAGAAATATATAGACGCATGTGACAATAGCTGTAGAAGCAGAAAAGCGTGGCGGCGGACTGCATGCTAATTATTGTCCGAAAGCAAAGTATCGACAGCCCGAGTGAAGGAAAAAACAAAACTGTGCGTACGCATGACAGGGGTACCACGCAGGTGATTTATATAGTGCACAAAGAAGTACGAAATCCAGTAAAGAAAGGCGGTCGACACGAGGTATGGGCATTTCCCGTTTTCGCACCGAGTGCTCCGTTTGCGCGTCGCCGAAAGAAACATAGCCAGGCCGGCCAGCAAACGACACTGCTCGGCTTGACGTTTACATAATCACACGGTGTAGCGGAACACTGTGTTCTCTTCGAAAGAACAAATGCGCCTGTGCTAGGCACAAATGAGTGGTACGTTCCATTCGGAATGTGGTGGGAAACTTACCTTAAATGAATGAGCGGACGCACCGTTTATTTCCGCTTTGTTTTAGATTACTGACTATGTTCGGCGGGTCGACAGTGCATTTGTATGAAGCTTTCAAGCGCGATCATTTTGTAATTTCGCATCGTGCGTCCCTGCCACAAGTTCGGGGAAGGAATACTTTCAATATGGGAACCCTCATGATTGTGAAAGATGAAACTGCGACTACTTAAACACACTTGCACCACAGAAATGGCACGCGCAGTTTGGTATTGGGGCACGTGAGAAGGGAATACAATAGATGGGCATTGGCGCGCATCTTTTTTTCTTATTGATATGATATGTAAGGAGATGTCGGCGCACCATTATGGCGCCGGCTACTCCTTGGCCGTTGAGTTAAACTTGAACACGTATCTTGAAGCAAAACGTACAAAGCAGTGCATGGAAAGTAGAAAACTCGGGCAGAGATATGCAAAGACACACTTACACTTATACGCACATATCAGAACACAATGGTAAGTAAATGTTCGAAAGTCAATGAATGAAGTCTCTGATATAATGTCCCTCGATAATATTCGGTCCACCAGCACAAAACAGTAGAGCACACGTCTGGTCCGTATAAAGATGCATTCGCTCGTGTGTACATAATTGTCGACACGTCATTCATTTCACAACACACACATGATGAGAGTCACGTGATACTGTACATAATAAGTACATTTGTTACAAATGAAAGTTCGTTATTTCTTAATACTTATCAGCAATCCCGCTGTCTTGTAAAGAACGTGTTGATGCTTTTAAAGCGTGCGACTGTAAAACTCGAGTAGGCCACGGACCCAGAAGTTTCTTCATGTTAAACGGTCTGCGGTCTAATGCCAACTGTTCGGACTTAAGACGGCGTCTCGTGATGTGGACAGTCTACGAGAAGGTGACATACGTCTTCATCTATCAATCCGCATTCGCATTCGGGACTTTCAGCTCTGCCGTGTCTGTGCAAAGAAAAAAAAAAAAACAAATGTTTTTGTGTATGCCGTGCCTAGCCTCAATCGGTCAATTAGAGTTTCCGATATTCTATCTAATGCCAGCGTAATTTTTAATTCAATAAATGGATCGATGTGGTATAAATCGCACCTCTTTGTACTTTGGTCAAACCAAGCAGTTTTGCTCATTCTGAAAGTTGTATTCTTTATAATACTACGCAATTCACTTTTTTCGAAATATTGGTTGCCACGATGTGTAGACCTACTTTGTGTGCTCTGGACGGCTCTGGAAGGCCAACTGCAAATCTTCTTTGCACAGCTGATGCCGTCCGGATAGTCGTTGATAGATTACTTAACAGGTTGTCAGCCTCCGAAGGTATTATGTAAGCGAAAGTACGCATGCGTAAAACATGCAGCGAACGAACACTCTTCCAACGCTGTAAAGAAGAAAGAATGCATAAAGGGTGGTGCATTTTACGCTCCAATCTCGTCCTATGTAAGGCGCTTTAGAGTTAGGGCTGTTTTGCCTGTAATTGCGTGACCCTTGCAGGGTTCCTCACAGTGCAACCGTGCACTTGAAACGGGCAGGTGTTGAACCACCCCGCAAGGAGATGGGGAAACTTCGCTGCGACCGGACCGCTTGACAGTCCGTGTTTACGGGAGGAGAGGCGCGCCCGAGAGGAGGTGCGCTCTCACTCTCTGCCGTCCCCGTGAATGCTGAAATGAGCGCGGTCGCGTTGCGTGGCTTCGGTGAAACTGCCGTATCGCGATATGTAGTGGAGCTGCCACAGTAAAATTTGAGACACGCGTAGCCAGCCAAAGGTGCTGTTACTTTGCCGAATTTCACGTGCCGGCGTCCACAACAACGCGAGCACGCTTTGTTTAGAAATTTCCGGCCATGAGGCCGTGCCCGGACCGCGTGTGTTAGTCCCTTGGTTTGGCGACAAGGATGGCGTCAAAGTGACGCCGTGAAACGGGTTTCGTGCGTGCAAATGAGGCATTGATGTGATTAGAGAGAAAGCGAGAACATAGAAAAGAAAAAAAAAAAGAGGGGGGGGGGCACACGCCGGGGACGAGTAGTCGCAAAGTGTTAAGTGTGCAGTTTATTTACGTGCGGCACACAGGTGAGCTGTTGCAGCTGTGAGTTTTGACAAATATTGCGTGTGTCATGTTCAGTGGACACGATGAAACGTTTTTTAGCGAACGCGTTGTATCCGCTGGGCTTGTACGTACGCGTACATGAATTGTCGCTTACTCGGTTTGATGTCTCCTTGCCGCTGGGGCAGCTGATACGACTGATACGCCATTTTGCAGCAGTGAAGGGTGCGTGAATGAATGGGCAAGAAACTTAGCAACAGTAACGAGAAAAGAATTAAAAACAAACAAACAAACGAAAGCATGTTTGCCGTGTATATTCAATCTTGTAGTGCAGAAAAATAGTCAGTGCAGCAACCTGCGCGGCCAACGCGCTCCTCGCGAAGAAAAGAGGGAGAGAGAGACGAGCTGGCCGCCGACCAACCGGCGTGCGCCGTTCGCCTTCCTCCTCAGTCTCGCGGGCCGGCGCCGACACCGCGACTCGATCGTGTCGAGCATTCGCTTTCCGGGCGCGTTTCGAAGCAGAAGCAGAAACTTCGGAAGCCGTCATGTCTGGCCGTGGCAAAGGTGGCAAAGGGCTGGGGAAGGGTGGCGCCAAGCGTCATCGAAAGGTGTTGCGTGACAACATCCAGGGCATAACCAAGCCGGCCATCCGTCGTCTGGCGCGCCGTGGCGGTGTCAAGCGCATCTCTGGCCTCATCTACGAGGAAACTCGCGGCGTTCTCAAGGTGTTCCTCGAGAACGTGATCCGCGATGCCGTCACTTACACCGAGCACGCCAAAAGGAAGACCGTGACAGCCATGGACGTCGTGTACGCCCTCAAGCGTCAGGGCCGCACCCTGTACGGATTCGGAGGCTAAGAAGCCAGCGGCGTCGCCTGCAGCCAGCCAACGAGAACACAACAGCCCTCTTCAGGGCTACCCACTTGATGCTTCGGCAGTGTGATCCCAGCGGTTCGCCATACCCGTCCGTCCCTCTTTGCAATATCATTGCGTCATCGCTCAGGTGAGCAGCACCTCGTGTAGTAGTAGCTTGATCGCGCTGGGTACTTGTCACGTTCACCGCATTTCGTTCGCGTCGTCGTCTTTCTCCTGGGTCTGCATGCACGAATCAATCGCCGCATCTGCGAGTTCTTCCTCTCCTTCCTGCAAGCCAAGCTGCTAAAACGGGCCCGTCAAGCGAACGTCGCCTAGTTACCTTATCGCGCGAAGGAAGAAGCCGAGCGCAGCGTTCTACCCTGGTCACTGCATTCTTGGAGACACGACTATGCTCAGGAAGCACGAACTCGCTTTTTTCTTTGGAATGCCCACTACACGATCGCGTCACGTTGTGTCAAAATAAATAAAAACGCACTATGTTCTACCGTGGGGCACCCAGACGAAGAAGGGATGTGTACTTACAAATGAAAAAATTGATTGTGACAGGTTGGTCGTGTTTACCGCGCCCGCTGTGCACTCAGAAGTGCCCCATTCAATAACACATTGTGTACATTGTCACGCCTAATAATTTTTGTTTGTTTTTTTTTTTTCACACCTGGCGCTGCCGAGCTGCAAAATACAAAAAAAAAAGAAAGAAAAGTGGAAGGGGATGTTTAAACAGAATTTCTGCGCAAGTCAGAAGCAAGTACACAATAAGCGCTGCCCATGCAGCGTGCTGAGGGAAGCTGCACTTGATAGAAGTGGCACTCATGTACTGTACTGGTGCTGCGAACACTGCAGTTGTGAAAGCTTTACTTGGACGGACAGCTACGCAACAAGTGTTTCCATTTCGCCGGCAGAGGTGGTCACTCTAGGGAGGCTGGCTTCGCCGCCCACGCGAGAGGGGGGGGGGGACTAGCCCATGATGTAAACGCGAGAGGTTCGAGCGCGGGAAATTCGAAAGCAAGGCGCGCTCGCGTGAGCCTGCCGTCAGATGGCGACACCAACCCACGAGCATTGCATTTTCAAGTGCACCCTTGGTTTCCCACCCACCTCCGCACAGGACGAGGCGTGTCGAATGTGTAACCAAGGCGCACGACAGTGGTTCTGCTCAGGCAAGCCTACCTATAACAAAAATTGTTCTCCATGTGTGTACCTTCATTTTCTCGTGAAAATGTGAAAGAGGAGTGAATGGGGCTTTTTGAGGCGCGTGTTGATCTTCGTTTCTATTATGATTATTATTTTTCACCCTTTCATTGAGTCCATTTCCTGCTTTTTGTGCCACATATTTAGCACTTAGAGGTTGGGGGGGGGGGGGGGATTGCTGATGTGTAAGATGGAAAAGAAGAGGAAAGTGAGCCCCGAAACTGTCTGCATCAGGATGCGACACCTCAGCGGTAGCTCACAAGGGATGGGGGGTGAGGGGGGATTAAAAGGGTGGGAATAAAAGTGTAGAGAAAGAGACATGAGGGAAGCCAGAGTGAGACGACATATCGAGGGAATAGGAGTAAAAATGAAACAAAACATTCGAACGCAAACACCCCGTACATCCAACCGCCATTGAGCGCACCTAGTAGTTTGGCAAGTATGTATGAGTGATTCTTAAGAGGGAAAGGAAGATAAAATTGAGTCCCGTTACTGTCTGCGATTGAGCAAGTAGGCGCGCTCAGTGGCAGTTGGATGTACGGGGTGTTTGTGTTAGAATGTTTTGTTGCGTTTTACTCCTTGTCGTTGCGCGGACGTGTATGCATATACCAACACTGCCGGTGGTCTCTCGTCGTCTTCGCCCATCTACGTAATGGTCGAAAATAAGCGACAACGCAAGGAGCAAGTTTTTTTGGCGTGGCAGTGCGCATTTGCCCTCGGTGATGCGAGGCGCTCTAGTGCGATGCGCGCTGTTGGCGTGAATGGTGGCGTCTCGCACTCCGTCGCGCCGCTTCGGGAAGCGACGAGCTACAGCGTCGATTGATGTGTTGCCTGGAAGGCGAAAGAAATGCGCAGCAGGCTGTATTGTACAGCGGTAGTGGTTTCGTTTCGGTGTACCTCTTTGCAGCCGCGAACTGCACGGTTGCCCGAAAATGAGCGCCAGCCAGCATCCTGGCGTACGCTTCCGCGCTCGCACGCGGACGGGTTCTCACGCTTCGGCCAATGGGAGGGAGAGAGATGGGTCGTGCGGCGAAGCCGCTTTTGCCGATCTCCGGCAGGAGCGCAGTTTCGCTCCGTCAGTCGAGGTGATCGGACGCACGCAGCATGGCCCGAACTAAACAAACCGCGCGCAAGAGTACTGGAGGCAAGGCTCCGCGTAAGCAGCTTGCTACCAAGGCTGCTCGCAAGAGTGCCCCTGCCACAGGCGGGGTGAAGAAACCTCACCGTTACAGGCCTGGAACCGTGGCCCTGCGTGAAATTCGCCGATACCAGAAGTCGACCGAACTGCTGATCCGCAAGCTTCCCTTTCAGCGCCTGGTGCGGGAAATCGCTCAGGACTTCAAGACGGACCTCCGTTTCCAGAGTTCTGCCGTGATGGCCCTACAGGAAGCTAGCGAGGCCTACCTCGTTGGTCTTTTCGAAGACACCAACCTGTGCGCCATCCACGCTAAGCGCGTCACCATCATGCCAAAGGACATCCAGCTGGCTCGGCGCATTCGCGGTGAGCGCGCCTAAGTTGGGCTGCTCCCTGCGCTTCGGTCGACAGGCAAGCAACAACAAACGGTCCTTCTCAGGACCACCAACGTGTCTGCTTTGGCTACGAGACCACTCCAGGCCACGTACTCCGGCCGCACCCTCTTTTGCTGTCATGTTTTGTACGTACGTGGCTGCCGTTGTCTAGCGCGCGGAAGAACGGAACGTCGGCGCGTCGTTATTACGAAGAAATGGCTCAGCTTTGACAAATTCAAGGTAAAAGTGTGTATCATTATGAGTAGACAGAGAAAAGGTAGGCTAGCTTCAGTCGGTGTGTGTGCAGCAGCCGTGCTGCGACCCTGTGGTGTGTCAATTTCATTTATGTGTTTACCTTTTTGCCCGCCGCTTGTAAGGTGTTTTTGAGGGCTTCTGTTTGCGTAACGCCATGGTGACTTGGGCTGCTGGACCCCGGCGCAACTTTTGGGTGCACTCGTAGGAGGTGATGAAGTTTTACCGAGAGACGAAATAAACAATTGTATCGGGCCAGTTGGTAAGGATCCATCTCGCTAGGAAGCGCAGCCACTATTACACAGACCTCACAACACAAGCGCTTAACTTCAACTGAACTTTCATTGCAAACGTCAGAGTTTATAAAGGGGGTGAACAGAGAAAAAGAATAGTAAAAGGTAGACAACAAAAAGCACACGTGCCAGTCCCGCACATTACTGTCTGTTATTCTCTATCACCCCATCCAAAAAACAGTTCTTTCCGCGTGAGCGCGATAGAGAGTGCACTAACACACTCGAAATCATCGCGTGTCATTTCCTTTCATTTCTTTTGAAGCTGAACAAGTTTTTGTGCCATATTCTGGACAATTTTTTTTTTTTTTTTTTTGCAATAAACGTTTAGTTGAAGTTAAGCGCTTGTGTTGTGTGTTCTGTGTAATAGTGGCTGCGCTGCCTAGCAAGATAGACGAAATAAATTGTGTTAGAAGCACCAAATGGAATGCGCTAACGGCGGGTTCTCTCTCTCTCTCTCTCTTTTTTTTTTTTTACCTTACGTTTGTTTTTCTATTCAAAGGTATTAAATTTACTCTGTCCCTGTGCTGACCCGTTCAGGTGTCATCGTAAGGATAGACGGTTACGTGTGGAGCTTTTTTTTTTTTTTTTTTAATGAGAAATGACAACGCTTACATGCTCTTTTCTGTCTTTTTCGGTGCCGAGCTGCGTGATTTGGTTGTCTCTTTGCAGCATTTGGCGTCGCGCACTTGTGGCTAACTGATGTCGCGAGGAAATATATATAAAGTATAGAAAAACAAACACGCTTGAGGGTACGAACAGAGCCATCGTGACTGCGAAGCGAAACACGGCCGCGTCACCTGTTTGGGTGGTCCTTAGAAGGACCGTTTGGGGAATGCGGCGAGCGCGCGGAAGGGGTGCTCGCTTACGCCTTCTTCTCCGTCTTCTTTGGAAGAAGCACGGCTTGAATGTTGGGCAACACACCGCCCTGCGCGATGGTGACGCCGGAAAGCAGTTTGTTCAGCTCCTCGTCGTTGCGGATGGCGAGCTGCAAGTGACGGGGGATGATCCGGGTCTTCTTGTTGTCACGAGCGGCGTTGCCCGCCAGCTCGAGCACCTCGGCGGCCAGGTACTCGAGTACGGCAGCCAGGTAGACCGGAGCGCCAGCTCCGACGCGCTCGGCGTAGTTTCCCTTGCGTAGGAGGCGGTGAATACGGCCCACGGGGAACTGAAGCCCCGCGCGGCTAGAACGGGTCTTGCTCTTGCCTTTCGCCTTGCCGCCCTTGCCACGTCCGGACATGGTGTTGCTTTTCGCTTGGTACGACGCCGGTTGCCGAAAACAAGAAAGCTGCTGCCTTCTGAGATGAGAGCCGTGCTCGAATGGTTTCCGTTGCCACCATCGCGCGCCGCCGCTCGCGGGGAACGGATGAGAGTGTGAGAGAGAGAAGCCGTGCGAACCAATGGGGCGCGCGCGTTGTGCTGATCTCGTCAACACCCCTCGCTCATATTTAAGCGCGGCGAGACGGGGGGACACGCGCATTCGACTCTGGTCTCGCGTGCGTGTTGTGTGAAATCATGCCTCCCCAACCGTCTGGCAAAGCCGTCAAGAAGGCCGGCAAGGCGCAGAAGAATGTGCGCGCCACGGACAAGAAGAAGAAGAAGCGCCGCAGGAAGGAGAGCTTCTCCATCTACATCTATAAGGTGCTGAAGCAGGTGCACCCCGACACTGGTGTCTCCAGCAAGGCCATGTCCATCATGAACAGCTTCGTGAACGACATCTTCGAGCGTATCGCCGCCGAGTCGTCACGCCTTGCTCACTACAACAAGCGCTCGACCATCACGAGCCGGGAGATCCAGACCGCGGTGCGCCTGCTGCTGCCCGGAGAGCTGGCCAAGCACGCGGTGTCCGAGGGTACAAAAGCCGTCACCAAGTACACCAGCTCCAAGTAGGCGTGCGTCGTGGGCCACAGCGAGCAACGACAAATCAACGGCTCTTCTCAGAGCCACCCAAATTGTCTGCGTCGGCATAGGGGTTGTGCTGAGAGATTCGGCTCCGAATCCATCCTCTTCTCTCTGTTGAACACCGCTAGCAGGAGCGTTGGTGTGCCGCGCTCGACGTGTGTGCTCGGGGAGGTTGAACAGGTAAATTAGAGAAGACCGAGTGCGCGGAGAAAAGTGCCACAAGTACGGTAATGGAGGGAAAACAAAACCAGGAGCGTGGTAATTAAAAAAAAAAAAAAAAAAACAGGGGGAAGGTGGCCGCTTCTCTCAAAAAAAGGTAACATGAACTCGAGTGTGTTCAGCTCTTGGGAAATGATAGAATAGGAAACTCGCGTCAGCGCTTGCCCGAGCAACTCCGACATGTCGGGCCAAATATGAAGGGGTATACACGGTATGCAGTGCATGCGGAGAGAAGGAAACTGCCGAACACTTGATAATGCTATGTAAAGGGCTTCACCTTATAGTTTAGAATGATGGCGCAGAGTTTTTCAAAAGCACCGGGGTTTAGAGACGGGGGAGGGCAAAATAGACTTTAGGCGGGTAGAATTAACTAGAAGGTGGTTATCTTATTGGTGGCTAAAGTCAAGGCAAGAGTGAAAACTAAACCATTCACTGCAAAGCACCGCGGTCCTATACTTCACTATTTAAAGAGAGAAAAAAAACAAGATAAATGTAGCTGTTTGTTAGGTCAGCATTATGGCTAGGTGGTGATAGCTGCCGCCCGATGTGAAGGGTACAGCCACATTCATCAGACAGCGCAGAGTTCCTTCTCTGCCACGCCATTCATTTGTTTACGAAATTGGGGCATTTATTTATTGAGAGCGCAGGGCAGGCCCGTTTCGAGACTGTAGGAGGAGTGAATGTAGCTTAAAGTGCGTGGCGCGGTGAAAAATGTGCGGAAGCATTGATGCAAGAAAAGATAGGGGAGAAATATATAGACGCATGTGACAATAGCTGTAGAAGCAGAAAAGCGTGGCGGCGGACTGCATGCTAATTATTGTCCGAAAGCAAAGTATCGACAGCCCGAGTGAAGGAAAAAACAAAACTGTGCGTACGCATGACAGGGGTACCACGCAGGTGATTTATATAGTGCACAAAGAAGTACGAAATCCAGTAAAGAAAGGCGGTCGACACGAGGTATGGGCATTTCCCGTTTTCGCACCGAGTGCTCCGTTTGCGCGTCGCCGAAAGAAACATAGCCAGGCCGGCCAGCAAACGACACTGCTCGGCTTGACGTTTACATAATCACACGGTGTAGCGGAACACTGTGTTCTCTTCGAAAGAACAAATGCGCCTGTGCTAGGCACAAATGAGTGGTACGTTCCATTCGGAATGTGGTGGGAAACTTACCTTAAATGAATGAGCGGACGCACCGTTTATTTCCGCTTTGTTTTAGATTACTGACTATGTTCGGCGGGTCGACAGTGCATTTGTATGAAGCTTTCAAGCGCGATCATTTTGTAATTTCGCATCGTGCGTCCCTGCCACAAGTTCGGGGAAGGAATACTTTCAATATGGGAACCCTCATGATTGTGAAAGATGAAACTGCGACTACTTAAACACACTTGCACCACAGAAATGGCACGCGCAGTTTGGTATTGGGGCACGTGAGAAGGGAATACAATAGATGGGCATTGGCGCGCATCTTTTTTTCTTATTGATATGATATGTAAGGAGATGTCGGCGCACCATTATGGCGCCGGCTACTCCTTGGCCGTTGAGTTAAACTTGAACACGTATCTTGAAGCAAAACGTACAAAGCAGTGCATGGAAAGTAGAAAACTCGGGCAGAGATATGCAAAGACACACTTACACTTATACGCACATATCAGAACACAATGGTAAGTAAATGTTCGAAAGTCAATGAATGAAGTCTCTGATATAATGTCCCTCGATAATATTCGGTCCACCAGCACAAAACAGTAGAGCACACGTCTGGTCCGTATAAAGATGCATTCGCTCGTGTGTACATAATTGTCGACACGTCATTCATTTCACAACACACACATGATGAGAGTCACGTGATACTGTACATAATAAGTACATTTGTTACAAATGAAAGTTCGTTATTTCTTAATACTTATCAGCAATCCCGCTGTCTTGTAAAGAACGTGTTGATGCTTTTAAAGCGTGCGACTGTAAAACTCGAGTAGGCCACGGACCCAGAAGTTTCTTCATGTTAAACGGTCTGCGGTCTAATGCCAACTGTTCGGACTTAAGACGGCGTCTCGTGATGTGGACAGTCTACGAGAAGGTGACATACGTCTTCATCTATCAATCCGCATTCGCATTCGGGACTTTCAGCTCTGCCGTGTCTGTGCAAAGAAAAAAAAAAACAAATGTTTTTGTGTATGCCGTGCCTAGCCTCAATCGGTCAATTAGAGTTTCCGATATTCTATCTAATGCCAGCGTAATTTTTAATTCAATAAATGGATCGATGTGGTATAAATCGCACCTCTTTGTACTTTGGTCAAACCAAGCAGTTTTGCTCATTCTGAAAGTTGTATTCTTTATAATACTACGCAATTCACTTTTTTCGAAATATTGGTTGCCACGATGTGTAGACCTACTTTGTGTGCTCTGGACGGCTCTGGAAGGCCAACTGCAAATCTTCTTTGCACAGCTGATGCCGTCCGGATAGTCGTTGATAGATTACTTAACAGGTTGTCAGCCTCCGAAGGTATTATGTGAGCGAAAGTACGCATGCGTAAAACATGCAGCGAACGAACACTCTTCCAACGCTGTAAAGAAGAAAGAATGCATAAAGGGTGGTGCATTTTACGCTCCAATCTCGTCCTATGTAAGGCGCTTTAGAGTTAGGGCTGTTTTGCCTGTAATTGCGTGACCCTTGCAGGGTTCCTCACAGTGCAACCGTGCACTTGAAACGGGCAGGTGTTGAACCACCCCGCAAGGAGATGGGGAAACTTCGCTGCGACCGGACCGCTTGACAGTCCGTGTTTACGGGAGGAGAGGCGCGCCCGAGAGGAGGTGCGCTCTCACTCTCTGCCGTCCCCGTGAATGCTGAAATGAGCGCGGTCGCGTTGCGTGGCTTCGGTGAAACTGCCGTATCGCGATATGTAGTGGAGCTGCCACAGTAAAATTTGAGACACGCGTAGCCAGCCAAAGGTGCTGTTACTTTGCCGAATTTCACGTGCCGGCGTCCACAACAACGCGAGCACGCTTTGTTTAGAAATTTCCGGCCATGAGGCCGTGCCCGGACCGCGTGTGTTAGTCCCTTGGTTTGGCGACAAGGATGGCGTCAAAGTGACGCCGTGAAACGGGTTTCGTGCGTGCAAATGAGGCATTGATGTGATTAGAGAGAAAGCGAGAACATAGAAAAGAAAAAAAAAAAGAGGGGGGGGGGCACACGCCGGGGACGAGTAGTCGCAAAGTGTTAAGTGTGCAGTTTATTTACGTGCGGCACACAGGTGAGCTGTTGCAGCTGTGAGTTTTGACAAATATTGCGTGTGTCATGTTCAGTGGACACGATGAAACGTTTTTTAGCGAACGCGTTGTATCCGCTGGGCTTGTACGTACGCGTACATGAATTGTCGCTTACTCGGTTTGATGTCTCCTTGCCGCTGGGGCAGCTGATACGACTGATACGCCATTTTGCAGCAGTGAAGGGTGCGTGAATGAATGGGCAAGAAACTTAGCAACAGTAACGAGAAAAGAATTAAAAACAAACAAACAAACGAAAGCATGTTTGCCGTGTATATTCAATCTTGTAGTGCAGAAAAATAGTCAGTGCAGCAACCTGCGCGGCCAACGCGCTCCTCGCGAAGAAAAGAGGGAGAGAGAGACGAGCTGGCCGCCGACCAACCGGCGTGCGCCGTTCGCCTTCCTCCTCAGTCTCGCGGGCCGGCGCCGACACCGCGACTCGATCGTGTCGAGCATTCGCTTGATTTCGCTCGCAGGATTTCAAGCTGGACGGTTGTGCCCTCGCGATCTCCGACTTCAGCGTAGCTCCCGCCGACTGGTTCGCCCTCCGCGGTCTCCTGATGCCGTGTAGCTCTCGCATTGTGGCACCCCGCCCTTGGACTGCTTCGACCGGATCCCCACTTTCCTATCTCCTTCTTTTTCCTCTCGTTGGCTGTCTTCTTCTGCTTCTACTTTCCTTCTATCCTTTTTATCCCTCCTTAACCCCACCCCTATAAGGCACTGCGCCGTGTCGCCTGAAGGCAGACAGAAATTAGGTGCCTTTTTCCTCTTCATTGTAACCACTACCACCACCACCATTCGCTTTCCGGGCGCGTTTCGAAGCAGAAGCAGAAACTTCGGAAGCCGTCATGTCTGGCCGTGGCAAAGGTGGCAAAGGGCTGGGGAAGGGTGGCGCCAAGCGTCATCGAAAGGTGTTGCGTGACAACATCCAGGGCATAACCAAGCCGGCCATCCGTCGTCTGGCGCGCCGTGGCGGTGTCAAGCGCATCTCTGGCCTCATCTACGAGGAAACTCGCGGCGTTCTCAAGGTGTTCCTCGAGAACGTGATCCGCGATGCCGTCACTTACACCGAGCACGCCAAAAGGAAGACCGTGACAGCCATGGACGTCGTGTACGCCCTCAAGCGTCAGGGCCGCACCCTGTACGGATTCGGAGGCTAAGAAGCCAGCGGCGTCGCCTGCAGCCAGCCAACGAGAACACAACAGCCCTCTTCAGGGCTACCCACTTGATGCTTCGGCAGTGTGATCCCAGCGGTTCGCCATACCCGTCCGTCCCTCTTTGCAATATCATTGCGTCATCGCTCAGGTGAGCAGCACCTCGTGTAGTAGTAGCTTGATCGCGCTGGGTACTTGTCACGTTCACCGCATTTCGTTCGCGTCGTCGTCTTTCTCCTGGGTCTGCATGCACGAATCAATCGCCGCATCTGCGAGTTCTTCCTCTCCTTCCTGCAAGCCAAGCTGCTAAAACGGGCCCGTCAAGCGAACGTCGCCTAGTTACCTTATCGCGCGAAGGAAGAAGCCGAGCGCAGCGTTCTACCCTGGTCACTGCATTCTTGGAGACACGACTATGCTCAGGAAGCACGAACTCGCTTTTTTCTTTGGAATGCCCACTACACGATCGCGTCACGTTGTGTCAAAATAAATAAAAACGCACTATGTTCTACCGTGGGGCACCCAGACGAAGAAGGGATGTGTACTTACAAATGAAAAAATTGATTGTGACAGGTTGGTCGTGTTTACCGCGCCCGCTGTGCACTCAGAAGTGCCCCATTCAATAACACATTGTGTACATTGTCACGCCTAATAATTTTTGTTTGTTTTTTTTTTTCACACCTGGCGCTGCCGAGCTGCAAAATACAAAAAAAAAAGAAAGAAAAGTGGAAGGGGATGTTTAAACAGAATTTCTGCGCAAGTCAGAAGCAAGTACACAATAAGCGCTGCCCATGCAGCGTGCTGAGGGAAGCTGCACTTGATAGAAGTGGCACTCATGTACTGTACTGGTGCTGCGAACACTGCAGTTGTGAAAGCTTTACTTGGACGGACAGCTACGCAACAAGTGTTTCCATTTCGCCGGCAGAGGTGGTCACTCTAGGGAGGCTGGCTTCGCCGCCCACGCGAGAGGGGGGGGGGGGGGGGACTAGCCCATGATGTAAACGCGAGAGGTTCGAGCGCGGGAAATTCGAAAGCAAGGCGCGCTCGCGTGAGCCTGCCGTCAGATGGCGACACCAACCCACGAGCATTGCATTTTCAAGTGCACCCTTGGTTTCCCACCCACCTCCGCACAGGACGAGGCGTGTCGAATGTGTAACCAAGGCGCACGACAGTGGTTCTGCTCAGGCAAGCCTACCTATAACAAAAATTGTTCTCCATGTGTGTACCTTCATTTTCTCGTGAAAATGTGAAAGAGGAGTGAATGGGGCTTTTTGAGGCGCGTGTTGATCTTCGTTTCTATTATGATTATTATTTTTCACCCTTTCATTGAGTCCATTTCCTGCTTTTTGTGCCACATATTTAGCACTTAGAGGTTGGGGGGGGGGGGGGGGGGGGATTGCTGATGTGTAAGATGGAAAAGAAGAGGAAAGTGAGCCCCGAAACTGTCTGCATCAGGATGCGACACCTCAGCGGTAGCTCACAAGGGATGGGGGGTGAGGGGGGATTAAAAGGGTGGGAATAAAAGTGTAGAGAAAGAGACATGAGGGAAGCCAGAGTGAGACGACATATCGAGGGAATAGGAGTAAAAATGAAACAAAACATTCGAACGCAAACACCCCGTACATCCAACCGCCATTGAGCGCACCTAGTAGTTTGGCAAGTATGTATGAGTGATTCTTAAGAGGGAAAGGAAGATAAAATTGAGTCCCGTTACTGTCTGCGATTGAGCAAGTAGGCGCGCTCAGTGGCAGTTGGATGTACGGGGTGTTTGTGTTAGAATGTTTTGTTGCGTTTTACTCCTTGTCGTTGCGCGGACGTGTATGCATATACCAACACTGCCGGTGGTCTCTCGTCGTCTTCGCCCATCTACGTAATGGTCGCAAATAAGCGACAACGCAAGGAGCAAGTTTTTTTGGCGTGGCAGTGCGCATTTGCCCTCGGTGATGCGAGGCGCTCTAGTGCGATGCGCGCTGTTGGCGTGAATGGTGGCGTCTCGCACTCCGTCGCGCCGCTTCGGGAAGCGACGAGCTACAGCGTCGATTGATGTGTTGCCTGGAAGGCGAAAGAAATGCGCAGCAGGCTGTATTGTACAGCGGTAGTGGTTTCGTTTCGGTGTACCTCTTTGCAGCCGCGAACTGCACGGTTGCCCGAAAATGAGCGCCAGCCAGCATCCTGGCGTACGCTTCCGCGCTCGCACGCGGACGGGTTCTCACGCTTCGGCCAATGGGAGGGAGAGAGATGGGTCGTGCGGCGAAGCCGCTTTTGCCGATCTCCGGCAGGAGCGCAGTTTCGCTCCGTCAGTCGAGGTGATCGGACGCACGCAGCATGGCCCGAACTAAACAAACCGCGCGCAAGAGTACTGGAGGCAAGGCTCCGCGTAAGCAGCTTGCTACCAAGGCTGCTCGCAAGAGTGCCCCTGCCACAGGCGGGGTGAAGAAACCTCACCGTTACAGGCCTGGAACCGTGGCCCTGCGTGAAATTCGCCGATACCAGAAGTCGACCGAACTGCTGATCCGCAAGCTTCCCTTTCAGCGCCTGGTGCGGGAAATCGCTCAGGACTTCAAGACGGACCTCCGTTTCCAGAGTTCTGCCGTGATGGCCCTACAGGAAGCTAGCGAGGCCTACCTCGTTGGTCTTTTCGAAGACACCAACCTGTGCGCCATCCACGCTAAGCGCGTCACCATCATGCCAAAGGACATCCAGCTGGCTCGGCGCATTCGCGGTGAGCGCGCCTAAGTTGGGCTGCTCCCTGCGCTTCGGTCGACAGGCAAGCAACAACAAACGGTCCTTCTCAGGACCACCAACGTGTCTGCTTTGGCTACGAGACCACTCCAGGCCACGTACTCCGGCCGCACCCTCTTTTGCTGTCATGTTTTGTACGTACGTGGCTGCCGTTGTCTAGCGCGCGGAAGAACGGAACGTCGGCGCGTCGTTATTACGAAGAAATGGCTCAGCTTTGACAAATTCAAGGTAAAAGTGTGTATCATTATGAGTAGACAGAGAAAAGGTAGGCTAGCTTCAGTCGGTGTGTGTGCAGCAGCCGTGCTGCGACCCTGTGGTGTGTCAATTTCATTTATGTGTTTACCTTTTTGCCCGCCGCTTGTAAGGTGTTTTTGAGGGCTTCTGTTTGCGTAACGCCATGGTGACTTGGGCTGCTGGACCCCGGCGCAACTTTTGGGTGCACTCGTAGGAGGTGATGAAGTTTTACCGAGAGACGAAATAAACAATTGTATCGGGCCAGTTGGTAAGGATCCATCTCGCTAGGAAGCGCAGCCACTATTACACAGACCTCACAACACAAGCGCTTAACTTCAACTGAACTTTCATTGCAAACGTCAGAGTTTATAAAGGGGGTGAACAGAGAAAAAGAATAGTAAAAGGTAGACAACAAAAAGCACACGTGCCAGTCCCGCACATTACTGTCTGTTATTCTCTATCACCCCATCCAAAAAACAGTTCTTTCCGCGTGAGCGCGATAGAGAGTGCACTAACACACTCGAAATCATCGCGTGTCATTTCCTTTCATTTCTTTTGAAGCTGAACAAGTTTTTGTGCCATATTCTGGACAATTTTTTTTTTTTTTTTTTTTGCAATAAACGTTTAGTTGAAGTTAAGCGCTTGTGTTGTGTGTTCTGTGTAATAGTGGCTGCGCTGCCTAGCAAGATAGACGAAATAAATTGTGTTAGAAGCACCAAATGGAATGCGCTAACGGCGGGTTCTCTCTCTCTCTCTCTCTTTTTTTTTTTACCTTACGTTTGTTTTTCTATTCAAAGGTATTAAATTTACTCTGTCCCTGTGCTGACCCGTTCAGGTGTCATCGTAAGGATAGACGGTTACGTGTGGAGCTTTTTTTTTTTTTTTTTTTAATGAGAAATGACAACGCTTACATGCTCTTTTCTGTCTTTTTCGGTGCCGAGCTGCGTGATTTGGTTGTCTCTTTGCAGCATTTGGCGTCGCGCACTTGTGGCTAACTGATGTCGCGAGGAAATATATATAAAGTATAGAAAAACAAACACGCTTGAGGGTACGAACAGAGCCATCGTGACTGCGAAGCGAAACACGGCCGCGTCACCTGTTTGGGTGGTCCTTAGAAGGACCGTTTGGGGAATGCGGCGAGCGCGCGGAAGGGGTGCTCGCTTACGCCTTCTTCTCCGTCTTCTTTGGAAGAAGCACGGCTTGAATGTTGGGCAACACACCGCCCTGCGCGATGGTGACGCCGGAAAGCAGTTTGTTCAGCTCCTCGTCGTTGCGGATGGCGAGCTGCAAGTGACGGGGGATGATCCGGGTCTTCTTGTTGTCACGAGCGGCGTTGCCCGCCAGCTCGAGCACCTCGGCGGCCAGGTACTCGAGTACGGCAGCCAGGTAGACCGGAGCGCCAGCTCCGACGCGCTCGGCGTAGTTTCCCTTGCGTAGGAGGCGGTGAATACGGCCCACGGGGAACTGAAGCCCCGCGCGGCTAGAACGGGTCTTGCTCTTGCCTTTCGCCTTGCCGCCCTTGCCACGTCCGGACATGGTGTTGCTTTTCGCTTGGTACGACGCCGGTTGCCGAAAACAAGAAAGCTGCTGCCTTCTGAGATGAGAGCCGTGCTCGAATGGTTTCCGTTGCCACCATCGCGCGCCGCCGCTCGCGGGGAACGGATGAGAGTGTGAGAGAGAGAAGCCGTGCGAACCAATGGGGCGCGCGCGTTGTGCTGATCTCGTCAACACCCCTCGCTCATATTTAAGCGCGGCGAGACGGGGGGACACGCGCATTCGACTCTGGTCTCGCGTGCGTGTTGTGTGAAATCATGCCTCCCCAACCGTCTGGCAAAGCCGTCAAGAAGGCCGGCAAGGCGCAGAAGAATGTGCGCGCCACGGACAAGAAGAAGAAGAAGCGCCGCAGGAAGGAGAGCTTCTCCATCTACATCTATAAGGTGCTGAAGCAGGTGCACCCCGACACTGGTGTCTCCAGCAAGGCCATGTCCATCATGAACAGCTTCGTGAACGACATCTTCGAGCGTATCGCCGCCGAGTCGTCACGCCTTGCTCACTACAACAAGCGCTCGACCATCACGAGCCGGGAGATCCAGACCGCGGTGCGCCTGCTGCTGCCCGGAGAGCTGGCCAAGCACGCGGTGTCCGAGGGTACAAAAGCCGTCACCAAGTACACCAGCTCCAAGTAGGCGTGCGTCGTGGGCCACAGCGAGCAACGACAAATCAACGGCTCTTCTCAGAGCCACCCAAATTGTCTGCGTCGGCATAGGGGTTGTGCTGAGAGATTCGGCTCCGAATCCATCCTCTTCTCTCTGTTGAACACCGCTAGCAGGAGCGTTGGTGTGCCGCGCTCGACGTGTGTGCTCGGGGAGGTTGAACAGGTAAATTAGAGAAGACCGAGTGCGCGGAGAAAAGTGCCACAAGTACGGTAATGGAGGGAAAACAAAACCAGGAGCGTGGTAATTAAAAAAAAAAAAAAAAAACAGGGGGAAGGTGGCCGCTTCTCTCAAAAAAAGGTAACATGAACTCGAGTGTGTTCAGCTCTTGGGAAATGATAGAATAGGAAACTCGCGTCAGCGCTTGCCCGAGCAACTCCGACATGTCGGGCCAAATATGAAGGGGTATACACGGTATGCAGTGCATGCGGAGAGAAGGAAACTGCCGAACACTTGATAATGCTATGTAAAGGGCTTCACCTTATAGTTTAGAATGATGGCGCAGAGTTTTTCAAAAGCACCGGGGTTTAGAGACGGGGGAGGGCAAAATAGACTTTAGGCGGGTAGAATTAACTAGAAGGTGGTTATCTTATTGGTGGCTAAAGTCAAGGCAAGAGTGAAAACTAAACCATTCACTGCAAAGCACCGCGGTCCTATACTTCACTATTTAAAGAGAGAAAAAAAACAAGATAAATGTAGCTGTTTGTTAGGTCAGCATTATGGCTAGGTGGTGATAGCTGCCGCCCGATGTGAAGGGTACAGCCACATTCATCAGACAGCGCAGAGTTCCTTCTCTGCCACGCCATTCATTTGTTTACGAAATTGGGGCATTTATTTCTTGAGAGCGCAGGGCAGGCCCGTTTCGAGACTGTAGGAGGAGTGAATGTAGCTTAAAGTGCGTGGCGCGGTGAAAAATGTGCGGAAGCATTGATGCAAGAAAAGATAGGGGAGAAATATATAGACGCATGTGACAATAGCTGTAGAAGCAGAAAAGCGTGGCGGCGGACTGCATGCTAATTATTGTCCGAAAGCAAAGTATCGACAGCCCGAGTGAAGGAAAAAACAAAACTGTGCGTACGCATGACAGGGGTACCACGCAGGTGATTTATATAGTGCACAAAGAAGTACGAAATCCAGTAAAGAAAGGCGGTCGACACGAGGTATGGGCATTTCCCGTTTTCGCACCGAGTGCTCCGTTTGCGCGTCGCCGAAAGAAACATAGCCAGGCCGGCCAGCAAACGACACTGCTCGGCTTGACGTTTACATAATCACACGGTGTAGCGGAACACTGTGTTCTCTTCGAAAGAACAAATGCGCCTGTGCTAGGCACAAATGAGTGGTACGTTCCATTCGGAATGTGGTGGGAAACTTACCTTAAATGAATGAGCGGACGCACCGTTTATTTCCGCTTTGTTTTAGATTACTGACTATGTTCGGCGGGTCGACAGTGCATTTGTATGAAGCTTTCAAGCGCGATCATTTTGTAATTTCGCATCGTGCGTCCCTGCCACAAGTTCGGGGAAGGAATACTTTCAATATGGGAACCCTCATGATTGTGAAAGATGAAACTGCGACTACTTAAACACACTTGCACCACAGAAATGGCACGCGCAGTTTGGTATTGGGGCACGTGAGAAGGGAATACAATAGATGGGCATTGGCGCGCATCTTTTTTTCTTATTGATATGATATGTAAGGAGATGTCGGCGCACCATTATGGCGCCGGCTACTCCTTGGCCGTTGAGTTAAACTTGAACACGTATCTTGAAGCAAAACGTACAAAGCAGTGCATGGAAAGTAGAAAACTCGGGCAGAGATATGCAAAGACACACTTACACTTATACGCACATATCAGAACACAATGGTAAGTAAATGTTCGAAAGTCAATGAATGAAGTCTCTGATATAATGTCCCTCGATAATATTCGGTCCACCAGCACAAAACAGTAGAGCACACGTCTGGTCCGTATAAAGATGCATTCGCTCGTGTGTACATAATTGTCGACACGTCATTCATTTCACAACACACACATGATGAGAGTCACGTGATACTGTACATAATAAGTACATTTGTTACAAATGAAAGTTCGTTATTTCTTAATACTTATCAGCAATCCCGCTGTCTTGTAAAGAACGTGTTGATGCTTTTAAAGCGTGCGACTGTAAAACTCGAGTAGGCCACGGACCCAGAAGTTTCTTCATGTTAAACGGTCTGCGGTCTAATGCCAACTGTTCGGACTTAAGACGGCGTCTCGTGATGTGGACAGTCTACGAGAAGGTGACATACGTCTTCATCTATCAATCCGCATTCGCATTCGGGACTTTCAGCTCTGCCGTGTCTGTGCAAAGAAAAAAAAAAAACAAATGTTTTTGTGTATGCCGTGCCTAGCCTCAATCGGTCAATTAGAGTTTCCGATATTCTATCTAATGCCAGCGTAATTTTTAATTCAATAAATGGATCGATGTGGTATAAATCGCACCTCTTTGTACTTTGGTCAAACCAAGCAGTTTTGCTCATTCTGAAAGTTGTATTCTTTATAATACTACGCAATTCACTTTTTTCGAAATATTGGTTGCCACGATGTGTAGACCTACTTTGTGTGCTCTGGACGGCTCTGGAAGGCCAACTGCAAATCTTCTTTGCACAGCTGATGCCGTCCGGATAGTCGTTGATAGATTACTTAACAGGTTGTCAGCCTCCGAAGGTATTATGTAAGCGAAAGTACGCATGCGTAAAACATGCAGCGAACGAACACTCTTCCAACGCTGTAAAGAAGAAAGAATGCATAAAGGGTGGTGCATTTTACGCTCCAATCTCGTCCTATGTAAGGCGCTTTAGAGTTAGGGCTGTTTTGCCTGTAATTGCGTGACCCTTGCAGGGTTCCTCACAGTGCAACCGTGCACTTGAAACGGGCAGGTGTTGAACCACCCCGCAAGGAGATGGGGAAACTTCGCTGCGACCGGACCGCTTGACAGTCCGTGTTTACGGGAGGAGAGGCGCGCCCGAGAGGAGGTGCGCTCTCACTCTCTGCCGTCCCCGTGAATGCTGAAATGAGCGCGGTCGCGTTGCGTGGCTTCGGTGAAACTGCCGTATCGCGATATGTAGTGGAGCTGCCACAGTAAAATTTGAGACACGCGTAGCCAGCCAAAGGTGCTGTTACTTTGCCGAATTTCACGTGCCGGCGTCCACAACAACGCGAGCACGCTTTGTTTAGAAATTTCCGGCCATGAGGCCGTGCCCGGACCGCGTGTGTTAGTCCCTTGGTTTGGCGACAAGGATGGCGTCAAAGTGACGCCGTGAAACGGGTTTCGTGCGTGCAAATGAGGCATTGATGTGATTAGAGAGAAAGCGAGAACATAGAAAAGAAAAAAAAAAAGAGGGGGGGGGGCACACGCCGGGGACGAGTAGTCGCAAAGTGTTAAGTGTGCAGTTTATTTACGTGCGGCACACAGGTGAGCTGTTGCAGCTGTGAGTTTTGACAAATATTGCGTGTGTCATGTTCAGTGGACACGATGAAACGTTTTTTAGCGAACGCGTTGTATCCGCTGGGCTTGTACGTACGCGTACATGAATTGTCGCTTACTCGGTTTGATGTCTCCTTGCCGCTGGGGCAGCTGATACGACTGATACGCCATTTTGCAGCAGTGAAGGGTGCGTGAATGAATGGGCAAGAAACTTAGCAACAGTAACGAGAAAAGAATTAAAAACAAACAAACAAACGAAAGCATGTTTGCCGTGTATATTCAATCTTGTAGTGCAGAAAAATAGTCAGTGCAGCAACCTGCGCGGCCAACGCGCTCCTCGCGAAGAAAAGAGGGAGAGAGAGACGAGCTGGCCGCCGACCAACCGGCGTGCGCCGTTCGCCTTCCTCCTCAGTCTCGCGGGCCGGCGCCGACACCGCGACTCGATCGTGTCGAGCATTCGCTTTCCGGGCGCGTTTCGAAGCAGAAGCAGAAACTTCGGAAGCCGTCATGTCTGGCCGTGGCAAAGGTGGCAAAGGGCTGGGGAAGGGTGGCGCCAAGCGTCATCGAAAGGTGTTGCGTGACAACATCCAGGGCATAACCAAGCCGGCCATCCGTCGTCTGGCGCGCCGTGGCGGTGTCAAGCGCATCTCTGGCCTCATCTACGAGGAAACTCGCGGCGTTCTCAAGGTGTTCCTCGAGAACGTGATCCGCGATGCCGTCACTTACACCGAGCACGCCAAAAGGAAGACCGTGACAGCCATGGACGTCGTGTACGCCCTCAAGCGTCAGGGCCGCACCCTGTACGGATTCGGAGGCTAAGAAGCCAGCGGCGTCGCCTGCAGCCAGCCAACGAGAACACAACAGCCCTCTTCAGGGCTACCCACTTGATGCTTCGGCAGTGTGATCCCAGCGGTTCGCCATACCCGTCCGTCCCTCTTTGCAATATCATTGCGTCATCGCTCAGGTGAGCAGCACCTCGTGTAGTAGTAGCTTGATCGCGCTGGGTACTTGTCACGTTCACCGCATTTCGTTCGCGTCGTCGTCTTTCTCCTGGGTCTGCATGCACGAATCAATCGCCGCATCTGCGAGTTCTTCCTCTCCTTCCTGCAAGCCAAGCTGCTAAAACGGGCCCGTCAAGCGAACGTCGCCTAGTTACCTTATCGCGCGAAGGAAGAAGCCGAGCGCAGCGTTCTACCCTGGTCACTGCATTCTTGGAGACACGACTATGCTCAGGAAGCACGAACTCGCTTTTTTCTTTGGAATGCCCACTACACGATCGCGTCACGTTGTGTCAAAATAAATAAAAACGCACTATGTTCTACCGTGGGGCACCCAGACGAAGAAGGGATGTGTACTTACAAATGAAAAAATTGATTGTGACAGGTTGGTCGTGTTTACCGCGCCCGCTGTGCACTCAGAAGTGCCCCATTCAATAACACATTGTGTACATTGTCACGCCTAATAATTTTTGTTTGTTTTTTTTTTTCACACCTGGCGCTGCCGAGCTGCAAAATACAAAAAAAAAAGAAAGAAAAGTGGAAGGGGATGTTTAAACAGAATTTCTGCGCAAGTCAGAAGCAAGTACACAATAAGCGCTGCCCATGCAGCGTGCTGAGGGAAGCTGCACTTGATAGAAGTGGCACTCATGTACTGTACTGGTGCTGCGAACACTGCAGTTGTGAAAGCTTTACTTGGACGGACAGCTACGCAACAAGTGTTTCCATTTCGCCGGCAGAGGTGGTCACTCTAGGGAGGCTGGCTTCGCCGCCCACGCGAGAGGGGGGGGGGGGGGGGACTAGCCCATGATGTAAACGCGAGAGGTTCGAGCGCGGGAAATTCGAAAGCAAGGCGCGCTCGCGTGAGCCTGCCGTCAGATGGCGACACCAACCCACGAGCATTGCATTTTCAAGTGCACCCTTGGTTTCCCACCCACCTCCGCACAGGACGAGGCGTGTCGAATGTGTAACCAAGGCGCACGACAGTGGTTCTGCTCAGGCAAGCCTACCTATAACAAAAATTGTTCTCCATGTGTGTACCTTCATTTTCTCGTGAAAATGTGAAAGAGGAGTGAATGGGGCTTTTTGAGGCGCGTGTTGATCTTCGTTTCTATTATGATTATTATTTTTCACCCTTTCATTGAGTCCATTTCCTGCTTTTTGTGCCACATATTTAGCACTTAGAGGTTGGGGGGGGGGGGGGGATTGCTGATGTGTAAGATGGAAAAGAAGAGGAAAGTGAGCCCCGAAACTGTCTGCATCAGGATGCGACACCTCAGCGGTAGCTCACAAGGGATGGGGGGTGAGGGGGGATTAAAAGGGTGGGAATAAAAGTGTAGAGAAAGAGACATGAGGGAAGCCAGAGTGAGACGACATATCGAGGGAATAGGAGTAAAAATGAAACAAAACATTCGAACGCAAACACCCCGTACATCCAACCGCCATTGAGCGCACCTAGTAGTTTGGCAAGTATGTATGAGTGATTCTTAAGAGGGAAAGGAAGATAAAATTGAGTCCCGTTACTGTCTGCGATTGAGCAAGTAGGCGCGCTCAGTGGCAGTTGGATGTACGGGGTGTTTGTGTTAGAATGTTTTGTTGCGTTTTACTCCTTGTCGTTGCGCGGACGTGTATGCATATACCAACACTGCCGGTGGTCTCTCGTCGTCTTCGCCCATCTACGTAATGGTCGCAAATAAGCGACAACGCAAGGAGCAAGTTTTTTTGGCGTGGCAGTGCGCATTTGCCCTCGGTGATGCGAGGCGCTCTAGTGCGATGCGCGCTGTTGGCGTGAATGGTGGCGTCTCGCACTCCGTCGCGCCGCTTCGGGAAGCGACGAGCTACAGCGTCGATTGATGTGTTGCCTGGAAGGCGAAAGAAATGCGCAGCAGGCTGTATTGTACAGCGGTAGTGGTTTCGTTTCGGTGTACCTCTTTGCAGCCGCGAACTGCACGGTTGCCCGAAAATGAGCGCCAGCCAGCATCCTGGCGTACGCTTCCGCGCTCGCACGCGGACGGGTTCTCACGCTTCGGCCAATGGGAGGGAGAGAGATGGGTCGTGCGGCGAAGCCGCTTTTGCCGATCTCCGGCAGGAGCGCAGTTTCGCTCCGTCAGTCGAGGTGATCGGACGCACGCAGCATGGCCCGAACTAAACAAACCGCGCGCAAGAGTACTGGAGGCAAGGCTCCGCGTAAGCAGCTTGCTACCAAGGCTGCTCGCAAGAGTGCCCCTGCCACAGGCGGGGTGAAGAAACCTCACCGTTACAGGCCTGGAACCGTGGCCCTGCGTGAAATTCGCCGATACCAGAAGTCGACCGAACTGCTGATCCGCAAGCTTCCCTTTCAGCGCCTGGTGCGGGAAATCGCTCAGGACTTCAAGACGGACCTCCGTTTCCAGAGTTCTGCCGTGATGGCCCTACAGGAAGCTAGCGAGGCCTACCTCGTTGGTCTTTTCGAAGACACCAACCTGTGCGCCATCCACGCTAAGCGCGTCACCATCATGCCAAAGGACATCCAGCTGGCTCGGCGCATTCGCGGTGAGCGCGCCTAAGTTGGGCTGCTCCCTGCGCTTCGGTCGACAGGCAAGCAACAACAAACGGTCCTTCTCAGGACCACCAACGTGTCTGCTTTGGCTACGAGACCACTCCAGGCCACGTACTCCGGCCGCACCCTCTTTTGCTGTCATGTTTTGTACGTACGTGGCTGCCGTTGTCTAGCGCGCGGAAGAACGGAACGTCGGCGCGTCGTTATTACGAAGAAATGGCTCAGCTTTGACAAATTCAAGGTAAAAGTGTGTATCATTATGAGTAGACAGAGAAAAGGTAGGCTAGCTTCAGTCGGTGTGTGTGCAGCAGCCGTGCTGCGACCCTGTGGTGTGTCAATTTCATTTATGTGTTTACCTTTTTGCCCGCCGCTTGTAAGGTGTTTTTGAGGGCTTCTGTTTGCGTAACGCCATGGTGACTTGGGCTGCTGGACCCCGGCGCAACTTTTGGGTGCACTCGTAGGAGGTGATGAAGTTTTACCGAGAGACGAAATAAACAATTGTATCGGGCCAGTTGGTAAGGATCCATCTCGCTAGGAAGCGCAGCCACTATTACACAGACCTCACAACACAAGCGCTTAACTTCAACTGAACTTTCATTGCAAACGTCAGAGTTTATAAAGGGGGTGAACAGAGAAAAAGAATAGTAAAAGGTAGACAACAAAAAGCACACGTGCCAGTCCCGCACATTACTGTCTGTTATTCTCTATCACCCCATCCAAAAAACAGTTCTTTCCGCGTGAGCGCGATAGAGAGTGCACTAACACACTCGAAATCATCGCGTGTCATTTCCTTTCATTTCTTTTGAAGCTGAACAAGTTTTTGTGCCATATTCTGGACAATTTTTTTTTTTTTTTTTGCAATAAACGTTTAGTTGAAGTTAAGCGCTTGTGTTGTGTGTTCTGTGTAATAGTGGCTGCGCTGCCTAGCAAGATAGACGAAATAAATTGTGTTAGAAGCACCAAATGGAATGCGCTAACGGCGGGTTCTCTCTCTCTCTCTCTCTTTTTTTTTTTTTACCTTACGTTTGTTTTTCTATTCAAAGGTATTAAATTTACTCTGTCCCTGTGCTGACCCGTTCAGGTGTCATCGTAAGGATAGACGGTTACGTGTGGAGCTTTTTTTTTTTTTTTTTTTAATGAGAAATGACAACGCTTACATGCTCTTTTCTGTCTTTTTCGGTGCCGAGCTGCGTGATTTGGTTGTCTCTTTGCAGCATTTGGCGTCGCGCACTTGTGGCTAACTGATGTCGCGAGGAAATATATATAAAGTATAGAAAAACAAACACGCTTGAGGGTACGAACAGAGCCATCGTGACTGCGAAGCGAAACACGGCCGCGTCACCTGTTTGGGTGGTCCTTAGAAGGACCGTTTGGGGAATGCGGCGAGCGCGCGGAAGGGGTGCTCGCTTACGCCTTCTTCTCCGTCTTCTTTGGAAGAAGCACGGCTTGAATGTTGGGCAACACACCGCCCTGCGCGATGGTGACGCCGGAAAGCAGTTTGTTCAGCTCCTCGTCGTTGCGGATGGCGAGCTGCAAGTGACGGGGGATGATCCGGGTCTTCTTGTTGTCACGAGCGGCGTTGCCCGCCAGCTCGAGCACCTCGGCGGCCAGGTACTCGAGTACGGCAGCCAGGTAGACCGGAGCGCCAGCTCCGACGCGCTCGGCGTAGTTTCCCTTGCGTAGGAGGCGGTGAATACGGCCCACGGGGAACTGAAGCCCCGCGCGGCTAGAACGGGTCTTGCTCTTGCCTTTCGCCTTGCCGCCCTTGCCACGTCCGGACATGGTGTTGCTTTTCGCTTGGTACGACGCCGGTTGCCGAAAACAAGAAAGCTGCTGCCTTCTGAGATGAGAGCCGTGCTCGAATGGTGGTGGTGGTAGTGGTTACAATGAAGAGGAAAAAGGCACCTAATTTCTGTCTGCCTTCAGGCGACACGGCGCAGTGCCTTATAGGGGTGGGGTGAAGGAGGGATAAAAAGGATAGAAGGAAAGTAGAAGCAGAAGAAGACAGCCAACGAGAGGAAAAAGAAGGAGATAGGAAAGTGGGGATCCGGTCGAAGCAGTCCAAGGGCGGGGTGCCACAATGCGAGAGCTACACGGCGTCAGGAGACCGCGGAGGGCGAACCAGTCGGCGGGAGCTACGCTGAAGTCGGAGATCGCGAGGGCACAACCGTCCAGCTTGAAATCCTGCGAGCGAATCCTCGAATGGTTTCCGTTGGTGGTAGTGATTAGAATGAAGAGGAAAAAGGCACCTAATTTCTGTCTGCCTTCAGGCGACACGGCGCAGTGCCTTATAGGGGTGGGGTGAAGGAGGGATAAAAAGAATAGAAGGAAAGTAGAAGCAGAAGAAGACAGCCAACGAGAGGAAAAAGAAGGAGATAGGAAAGTGGGGATCCGGTCGAAGCAGTCCAAGGGCGGGGTGCCACAATGCGAGAGCTACACGGCGTCAGGAGACCGCGGAGGGCGAACCAGTCGGCGGGAGCTACGCTGAAGTCGGAGATCGCGAGGGCACAACCGTCCAGCTTGAAATCCTGCGAGCGAATCCGTTTCCGTTGCCACCATCGCGCGCCGCCGCTCGCGGGGAACGGATGAGAGTGTGAGAGAGAGAAGCCGTGCGAACCAATGGGGCGCGCGCGTTGTGCTGATCTCGTCAACACCCCTCGCTCATATTTAAGCGCGGCGAGACGGGGGGACACGCGCATTCGACTCTGGTCTCGCGTGCGTGTTGTGTGAAATCATGCCTCCCCAACCGTCTGGCAAAGCCGTCAAGAAGGCCGGCAAGGCGCAGAAGAATGTGCGCGCCACGGACAAGAAGAAGAAGAAGCGCCGCAGGAAGGAGAGCTTCTCCATCTACATCTATAAGGTGCTGAAGCAGGTGCACCCCGACACTGGTGTCTCCAGCAAGGCCATGTCCATCATGAACAGCTTCGTGAACGACATCTTCGAGCGTATCGCCGCCGAGTCGTCACGCCTTGCTCACTACAACAAGCGCTCGACCATCACGAGCCGGGAGATCCAGACCGCGGTGCGCCTGCTGCTGCCCGGAGAGCTGGCCAAGCACGCGGTGTCCGAGGGTACAAAAGCCGTCACCAAGTACACCAGCTCCAAGTAGGCGTGCGTCGTGGGCCACAGCGAGCAACGACAAATCAACGGCTCTTCTCAGAGCCACCCAAATTGTCTGCGTCGGCATAGGGGTTGTGCTGAGAGATTCGGCTCCGAATCCATCCTCTTCTCTCTGTTGAACACCGCTAGCAGGAGCGTTGGTGTGCCGCGCTCGACGTGTGTGCTCGGGGAGGTTGAACAGGTAAATTAGAGAAGACCGAGTGCGCGGAGAAAAGTGCCACAAGTACGGTAATGGAGGGAAAACAAAACCAGGAGCGTGGTAATTAAAAAAAAAAAAAAAACAGGGGGAAGGTGGCCGCTTCTCTCAAAAAAAGGTAACATGAACTCGAGTGTGTTCAGCTCTTGGGAAATGATAGAATAGGAAACTCGCGTCAGCGCTTGCCCGAGCAACTCCGACATGTCGGGCCAAATATGAAGGGGTATACACGGTATGCAGTGCATGCGGAGAGAAGGAAACTGCCGAACACTTGATAATGCTATGTAAAGGGCTTCACCTTATAGTTTAGAATGATGGCGCAGAGTTTTTCAAAAGCACCGGGGTTTAGAGACGGGGGAGGGCAAAATAGACTTTAGGCGGGTAGAATTAACTAGAAGGTGGTTATCTTATTGGTGGCTAAAGTCAAGGCAAGAGTGAAAACTAAACCATTCACTGCAAAGCACCGCGGTCCTATACTTCACTATTTAAAGAGAGAAAAAAAACAAGATAAATGTAGCTGTTTGTTAGGTCAGCATTATGGCTAGGTGGTGATAGCTGCCGCCCGATGTGAAGGGTACAGCCACATTCATCAGACAGCGCAGAGTTCCTTCTCTGCCACGCCATTCATTTGTTTACGAAATTGGGGCATTTATTTCTTGAGAGCGCAGGGCAGGCCCGTTTCGAGACTGTAGGAGGAGTGAATGTAGCTTAAAGTGCGTGGCGCGGTGAAAAATGTGCGGAAGCATTGATGCAAGAAAAGATAGGGGAGAAATATATAGACGCATGTGACAATAGCTGTAGAAGCAGAAAAGCGTGGCGGCGGACTGCATGCTAATTATTGTCCGAAAGCAAAGTATCGACAGCCCGAGTGAAGGAAAAAACAAAACTGTGCGTACGCATGACAGGGGTACCACGCAGGTGATTTATATAGTGCACAAAGAAGTACGAAATCCAGTAAAGAAAGGCGGTCGACACGAGGTATGGGCATTTCCCGTTTTCGCACCGAGTGCTCCGTTTGCGCGTCGCCGAAAGAAACATAGCCAGGCCGGCCAGCAAACGACACTGCTCGGCTTGACGTTTACATAATCACACGGTGTAGCGGAACACTGTGTTCTCTTCGAAAGAACAAATGCGCCTGTGCTAGGCACAAATGAGTGGTACGTTCCATTCGGAATGTGGTGGGAAACTTACCTTAAATGAATGAGCGGACGCACCGTTTATTTCCGCTTTGTTTTAGATTACTGACTATGTTCGGCGGGTCGACAGTGCATTTGTATGAAGCTTTCAAGCGCGATCATTTTGTAATTTCGCATCGTGCGTCCCTGCCACAAGTTCGGGGAAGGAATACTTTCAATATGGGAACCCTCATGATTGTGAAAGATGAAACTGCGACTACTTAAACACACTTGCACCACAGAAATGGCACGCGCAGTTTGGTATTGGGGCACGTGAGAAGGGAATACAATAGATGGGCATTGGCGCGCATCTTTTTTTCTTATTGATATGATATGTAAGGAGATGTCGGCGCACCATTATGGCGCCGGCTACTCCTTGGCCGTTGAGTTAAACTTGAACACGTATCTTGAAGCAAAACGTACAAAGCAGTGCATGGAAAGTAGAAAACTCGGGCAGAGATATGCAAAGACACACTTACACTTATACGCACATATCAGAACACAATGGTAAGTAAATGTTCGAAAGTCAATGAATGAAGTCTCTGATATAATGTCCCTCGATAATATTCGGTCCACCAGCACAAAACAGTAGAGCACACGTCTGGTCCGTATAAAGATGCATTCGCTCGTGTGTACATAATTGTCGACACGTCATTCATTTCACAACACACACATGATGAGAGTCACGTGATACTGTACATAATAAGTACATTTGTTACAAATGAAAGTTCGTTATTTCTTAATACTTATCAGCAATCCCGCTGTCTTGTAAAGAACGTGTTGATGCTTTTAAAGCGTGCGACTGTAAAACTCGAGTAGGCCACGGACCCAGAAGTTTCTTCATGTTAAACGGTCTGCGGTCTAATGCCAACTGTTCGGACTTAAGACGGCGTCTCGTGATGTGGACAGTCTACGAGAAGGTGACATACGTCTTCATCTATCAATCCGCATTCGCATTCGGGACTTTCAGCTCTGCCGTGTCTGTGCAAAGAAAAAAAAAAAACAAATGTTTTTGTGTATGCCGTGCCTAGCCTCAATCGGTCAATTAGAGTTTCCGATATTCTATCTAATGCCAGCGTAATTTTTAATTCAATAAATGGATCGATGTGGTATAAATCGCACCTCTTTGTACTTTGGTCAAACCAAGCAGTTTTGCTCATTCTGAAAGTTGTATTCTTTATAATACTACGCAATTCACTTTTTTCGAAATATTGGTTGCCACGATGTGTAGACCTACTTTGTGTGCTCTGGACGGCTCTGGAAGGCCAACTGCAAATCTTCTTTGCACAGCTGATGCCGTCCGGATAGTCGTTGATAGATTACTTAACAGGTTGTCAGCCTCCGAAGGTATTATGTAAGCGAAAGTACGCATGCGTAAAACATGCAGCGAACGAACACTCTTCCAACGCTGTAAAGAAGAAAGAATGCATAAAGGGTGGTGCATTTTACGCTCCAATCTCGTCCTATGTAAGGCGCTTTAGAGTTAGGGCTGTTTTGCCTGTAATTGCGTGACCCTTGCAGGGTTCCTCACAGTGCAACCGTGCACTTGAAACGGGCAGGTGTTGAACCACCCCGCAAGGAGATGGGGAAACTTCGCTGCGACCGGACCGCTTGACAGTCCGTGTTTACGGGAGGAGAGGCGCGCCCGAGAGGAGGTGCGCTCTCACTCTCTGCCGTCCCCGTGAATGCTGAAATGAGCGCGGTCGCGTTGCGTGGCTTCGGTGAAACTGCCGTATCGCGATATGTAGTGGAGCTGCCACAGTAAAATTTGAGACACGCGTAGCCAGCCAAAGGTGCTGTTACTTTGCCGAATTTCACGTGCCGGCGTCCACAACAACGCGAGCACGCTTTGTTTAGAAATTTCCGGCCATGAGGCCGTGCCCGGACCGCGTGTGTTAGTCCCTTGGTTTGGCGACAAGGATGGCGTCAAAGTGACGCCGTGAAACGGGTTTCGTGCGTGCAAATGAGGCATTGATGTGATTAGAGAGAAAGCGAGAACATAGAAAAGAAAAAAAAAAAGAGGGGGGGGGGCACACGCCGGGGACGAGTAGTCGCAAAGTGTTAAGTGTGCAGTTTATTTACGTGCGGCACACAGGTGAGCTGTTGCAGCTGTGAGTTTTGACAAATATTGCGTGTGTCATGTTCAGTGGACACGATGAAACGTTTTTTAGCGAACGCGTTGTATCCGCTGGGCTTGTACGTACGCGTACATGAATTGTCGCTTACTCGGTTTGATGTCTCCTTGCCGCTGGGGCAGCTGATACGACTGATACGCCATTTTGCAGCAGTGAAGGGTGCGTGAATGAATGGGCAAGAAACTTAGCAACAGTAACGAGAAAAGAATTAAAAACAAACAAACAAACGAAAGCATGTTTGCCGTGTATATTCAATCTTGTAGTGCAGAAAAATAGTCAGTGCAGCAACCTGCGCGGCCAACGCGCTCCTCGCGAAGAAAAGAGGGAGAGAGAGACGAGCTGGCCGCCGACCAACCGGCGTGCGCCGTTCGCCTTCCTCCTCAGTCTCGCGGGCCGGCGCCGACACCGCGACTCGATCGTGTCGAGCATTCGCTTGGATTCGCTCGCAGGATTTCAAGCTGGACGGTTGTGCCCTCGCGATCTCCGACTTCAGCGTAGCTCCCGCCGACTGGTTCGCCCTCCGCGGTCTCCAGATGCCGTGTAGCTCTCGCATTGTGGCACCCCGCCCTTGGACTGCTTCGACCGGATCCCCACTTTCCTATCTCCTTCTTTTTCCTCTCGTTGGCTGTCTTCTTCTGCTTCTACTTTCCTTCTATTCTTTTTATCCCTCCTTCCCCCCACCCCTATAAGGCACTGCGCCGTGTCGCCTGAAGGCAGACAGAAATTAGGTGCCTTTTTCCTCTTCATTGTAACCACTACCACCACCACCACCATTCGCTTTGGATTCGCTCGCAGGATTTCAAGCTGGACGGTTGTGCCCTCGCGATCTCCGACTTCAGCGTAGCTCCCGCCGACTGGTTCGCCCTCCGCGGTCTCCTGATGCCGTGTAGCTCTCGCATTGTGGCACCCCGCCCTTGGACTGCTTCGACCGGATCCCCACTTTCCTATCTCCTTCTTTTTCCTCTCGTTGGCTGTCTTCTTCTGCTTCTACTTTCCTTCTATCCTTTTTATCCCTCCTTAACCCCACCCCTATAAGGCACTGCGCCGTGTCGCCTGAAGGCAGACAGAAATTAGGTGCCTTTTTCCTCTTCATTGTAACCACTACCACCACCACCATTCGCTTTCCGGGCGCGTTTCGAAGCAGAAGCAGAAACTTCGGAAGCCGTCATGTCTGGCCGTGGCAAAGGTGGCAAAGGGCTGGGGAAGGGTGGCGCCAAGCGTCATCGAAAGGTGTTGCGTGACAACATCCAGGGCATAACCAAGCCGGCCATCCGTCGTCTGGCGCGCCGTGGCGGTGTCAAGCGCATCTCTGGCCTCATCTACGAGGAAACTCGCGGCGTTCTCAAGGTGTTCCTCGAGAACGTGATCCGCGATGCCGTCACTTACACCGAGCACGCCAAAAGGAAGACCGTGACAGCCATGGACGTCGTGTACGCCCTCAAGCGTCAGGGCCGCACCCTGTACGGATTCGGAGGCTAAGAAGCCAGCGGCGTCGCCTGCAGCCAGCCAACGAGAACACAACAGCCCTCTTCAGGGCTACCCACTTGATGCTTCGGCAGTGTGATCCCAGCGGTTCGCCATACCCGTCCGTCCCTCTTTGCAATATCATTGCGTCATCGCTCAGGTGAGCAGCACCTCGTGTAGTAGTAGCTTGATCGCGCTGGGTACTTGTCACGTTCACCGCATTTCGTTCGCGTCGTCGTCTTTCTCCTGGGTCTGCATGCACGAATCAATCGCCGCATCTGCGAGTTCTTCCTCTCCTTCCTGCAAGCCAAGCTGCTAAAACGGGCCCGTCAAGCGAACGTCGCCTAGTTACCTTATCGCGCGAAGGAAGAAGCCGAGCGCAGCGTTCTACCCTGGTCACTGCATTCTTGGAGACACGACTATGCTCAGGAAGCACGAACTCGCTTTTTTCTTTGGAATGCCCACTACACGATCGCGTCACGTTGTGTCAAAATAAATAAAAACGCACTATGTTCTACCGTGGGGCACCCAGACGAAGAAGGGATGTGTACTTACAAATGAAAAAATTGATTGTGACAGGTTGGTCGTGTTTACCGCGCCCGCTGTGCACTCAGAAGTGCCCCATTCAATAACACATTGTGTACATTGTCACGCCTAATAATTTTTGTTTGTTTTTTTTTTCACACCTGGCGCTGCCGAGCTGCAAAATACAAAAAAAAAAGAAAGAAAAGTGGAAGGGGATGTTTAAACAGAATTTCTGCGCAAGTCAGAAGCAAGTACACAATAAGCGCTGCCCATGCAGCGTGCTGAGGGAAGCTGCACTTGATAGAAGTGGCACTCATGTACTGTACTGGTGCTGCGAACACTGCAGTTGTGAAAGCTTTACTTGGACGGACAGCTACGCAACAAGTGTTTCCATTTCGCCGGCAGAGGTGGTCACTCTAGGGAGGCTGGCTTCGCCGCCCACGCGAGAGGGGGGGGGGGGGGACTAGCCCATGATGTAAACGCGAGAGGTTCGAGCGCGGGAAATTCGAAAGCAAGGCGCGCTCGCGTGAGCCTGCCGTCAGATGGCGACACCAACCCACGAGCATTGCATTTTCAAGTGCACCCTTGGTTTCCCACCCACCTCCGCACAGGACGAGGCGTGTCGAATGTGTAACCAAGGCGCACGACAGTGGTTCTGCTCAGGCAAGCCTACCTATAACAAAAATTGTTCTCCATGTGTGTACCTTCATTTTCTCGTGAAAATGTGAAAGAGGAGTGAATGGGGCTTTTTGAGGCGCGTGTTGATCTTCGTTTCTATTATGATTATTATTTTTCACCCTTTCATTGAGTCCATTTCCTGCTTTTTGTGCCACATATTTAGCACTTAGAGGTTGGGGGGGGGGGGGGGGGGGATTGCTGATGTGTAAGATGGAAAAGAAGAGGAAAGTGAGCCCCGAAACTGTCTGCATCAGGATGCGACACCTCAGCGGTAGCTCACAAGGGATGGGGGGTGAGGGGGGATTAAAAGGGTGGGAATAAAAGTGTAGAGAAAGAGACATGAGGGAAGCCAGAGTGAGACGACATATCGAGGGAATAGGAGTAAAAATGAAACAAAACATTCGAACGCAAACACCCCGTACATCCAACCGCCATTGAGCGCACCTAGTAGTTTGGCAAGTATGTATGAGTGATTCTTAAGAGGGAAAGGAAGATAAAATTGAGTCCCGTTACTGTCTGCGATTGAGCAAGTAGGCGCGCTCAGTGGCAGTTGGATGTACGGGGTGTTTGTGTTAGAATGTTTTGTTGCGTTTTACTCCTTGTCGTTGCGCGGACGTGTATGCATATACCAACACTGCCGGTGGTCTCTCGTCGTCTTCGCCCATCTACGTAATGGTCGCAAATAAGCGACAACGCAAGGAGCAAGTTTTTTTGGCGTGGCAGTGCGCATTTGCCCTCGGTGATGCGAGGCGCTCTAGTGCGATGCGCGCTGTTGGCGTGAATGGTGGCGTCTCGCACTCCGTCGCGCCGCTTCGGGAAGCGACGAGCTACAGCGTCGATTGATGTGTTGCCTGGAAGGCGAAAGAAATGCGCAGCAGGCTGTATTGTACAGCGGTAGTGGTTTCGTTTCGGTGTACCTCTTTGCAGCCGCGAACTGCACGGTTGCCCGAAAATGAGCGCCAGCCAGCATCCTGGCGTACGCTTCCGCGCTCGCACGCGGACGGGTTCTCACGCTTCGGCCAATGGGAGGGAGAGAGATGGGTCGTGCGGCGAAGCCGCTTTTGCCGATCTCCGGCAGGAGCGCAGTTTCGCTCCGTCAGTCGAGGTGATCGGACGCACGCAGCATGGCCCGAACTAAACAAACCGCGCGCAAGAGTACTGGAGGCAAGGCTCCGCGTAAGCAGCTTGCTACCAAGGCTGCTCGCAAGAGTGCCCCTGCCACAGGCGGGGTGAAGAAACCTCACCGTTACAGGCCTGGAACCGTGGCCCTGCGTGAAATTCGCCGATACCAGAAGTCGACCGAACTGCTGATCCGCAAGCTTCCCTTTCAGCGCCTGGTGCGGGAAATCGCTCAGGACTTCAAGACGGACCTCCGTTTCCAGAGTTCTGCCGTGATGGCCCTACAGGAAGCTAGCGAGGCCTACCTCGTTGGTCTTTTCGAAGACACCAACCTGTGCGCCATCCACGCTAAGCGCGTCACCATCATGCCAAAGGACATCCAGCTGGCTCGGCGCATTCGCGGTGAGCGCGCCTAAGTTGGGCTGCTCCCTGCGCTTCGGTCGACAGGCAAGCAACAACAAACGGTCCTTCTCAGGACCACCAACGTGTCTGCTTTGGCTACGAGACCACTCCAGGCCACGTACTCCGGCCGCACCCTCTTTTGCTGTCATGTTTTGTACGTACGTGGCTGCCGTTGTCTAGCGCGCGGAAGAACGGAACGTCGGCGCGTCGTTATTACGAAGAAATGGCTCAGCTTTGACAAATTCAAGGTAAAAGTGTGTATCATTATGAGTAGACAGAGAAAAGGTAGGCTAGCTTCAGTCGGTGTGTGTGCAGCAGCCGTGCTGCGACCCTGTGGTGTGTCAATTTCATTTATGTGTTTACCTTTTTGCCCGCCGCTTGTAAGGTGTTTTTGAGGGCTTCTGTTTGCGTAACGCCATGGTGACTTGGGCTGCTGGACCCCGGCGCAACTTTTGGGTGCACTCGTAGGAGGTGATGAAGTTTTACCGAGAGACGAAATAAACAATTGTATCGGGCCAGTTGGTAAGGATCCATCTCGCTAGGAAGCGCAGCCACTATTACACAGACCTCACAACACAAGCGCTTAACTTCAACTGAACTTTCATTGCAAACGTCAGAGTTTATAAAGGGGGTGAACAGAGAAAAAGAATAGTAAAAGGTAGACAACAAAAAGCACACGTGCCAGTCCCGCACATTACTGTCTGTTATTCTCTATCACCCCATCCAAAAAACAGTTCTTTCCGCGTGAGCGCGATAGAGAGTGCACTAACACACTCGAAATCATCGCGTGTCATTTCCTTTCATTTCTTTTGAAGCTGAACAAGTTTTTGTGCCATATTCTGGACAATTTTTTTTTTTTTTTGCAATAAACGTTTAGTTGAAGTTAAGCGCTTGTGTTGTGTGTTCTGTGTAATAGTGGCTGCGCTGCCTAGCAAGATAGACGAAATAAATTGTGTTAGAAGCACCAAATGGAATGCGCTAACGGCGGGTTCTCTCTCTCTCTCTCTCTTTTTTTTTTTTTACCTTACGTTTGTTTTTCTATTCAAAGGTATTAAATTTACTCTGTCCCTGTGCTGACCCGTTCAGGTGTCATCGTAAGGATAGACGGTTACGTGTGGAGCTTTTTTTTTTTTTTTTAATGAGAAATGACAACGCTTACATGCTCTTTTCTGTCTTTTTCGGTGCCGAGCTGCGTGATTTGGTTGTCTCTTTGCAGCATTTGGCGTCGCGCACTTGTGGCTAACTGATGTCGCGAGGAAATATATATAAAGTATAGAAAAACAAACACGCTTGAGGGTACGAACAGAGCCATCGTGACTGCGAAGCGAAACACGGCCGCGTCACCTGTTTGGGTGGTCCTTAGAAGGACCGTTTGGGGAATGCGGCGAGCGCGCGGAAGGGGTGCTCGCTTACGCCTTCTTCTCCGTCTTCTTTGGAAGAAGCACGGCTTGAATGTTGGGCAACACACCGCCCTGCGCGATGGTGACGCCGGAAAGCAGTTTGTTCAGCTCCTCGTCGTTGCGGATGGCGAGCTGCAAGTGACGGGGGATGATCCGGGTCTTCTTGTTGTCACGAGCGGCGTTGCCCGCCAGCTCGAGCACCTCGGCGGCCAGGTACTCGAGTACGGCAGCCAGGTAGACCGGAGCGCCAGCTCCGACGCGCTCGGCGTAGTTTCCCTTGCGTAGGAGGCGGTGAATACGGCCCACGGGGAACTGAAGCCCCGCGCGGCTAGAACGGGTCTTGCTCTTGCCTTTCGCCTTGCCGCCCTTGCCACGTCCGGACATGGTGTTGCTTTTCGCTTGGTACGACGCCGGTTGCCGAAAACAAGAAAGCTGCTGCCTTCTGAGATGAGAGCCGTGCTCGAATGGTGGTGGTGGTAGTGATTAGAATGAAGAGGAAAAAGGCACCTAATTTCTGTCTGCCTTCAGGCGACACGGCGCAGTGCCTTATAGGGGTGGGGGGAAGGAGGGATAAAAAGAATAGAAGGAAAGTAGAAGCAGAAGAAGACAGCCAACGAGAGGAAAAAAGAAGGAGATAGGAAAGTGGGGATCCGGTCGAAGAAGTCCAAGGGCGGGGTGCCACAATGCGAGAGCTACACGGCGTCAGGAGACCGCGGAGGGCGAACCAGTCGGCGGGAGCTACGCTGAAGTCGGAGATCGCGAGGGCACAACCGTCCAGCTTGAAATCCTGCGAGCGAATCTCGAATGGTTTCCGTTGCCGTTGCCACCATCGCGCGCCGCCGCTCGCGGGGAACGGATGAGAGTGTGAGAGAGAGAAGCCGTGCGAACCAATGGGGCGCGCGCGTTGTGCTGATCTCGTCAACACCCCTCGCTCATATTTAAGCGCGGCGAGACGGGGGGACACGCGCATTCGACTCTGGTCTCGCGTGCGTGTTGTGTGAAATCATGCCTCCCCAACCGTCTGGCAAAGCCGTCAAGAAGGCCGGCAAGGCGCAGAAGAATGTGCGCGCCACGGACAAGAAGAAGAAGAAGCGCCGCAGGAAGGAGAGCTTCTCCATCTACATCTATAAGGTGCTGAAGCAGGTGCACCCCGACACTGGTGTCTCCAGCAAGGCCATGTCCATCATGAACAGCTTCGTGAACGACATCTTCGAGCGTATCGCCGCCGAGTCGTCACGCCTTGCTCACTACAACAAGCGCTCGACCATCACGAGCCGGGAGATCCAGACCGCGGTGCGCCTGCTGCTGCCCGGAGAGCTGGCCAAGCACGCGGTGTCCGAGGGTACAAAAGCCGTCACCAAGTACACCAGCTCCAAGTAGGCGTGCGTCGTGGGCCACAGCGAGCAACGACAAATCAACGGCTCTTCTCAGAGCCACCCAAATTGTCTGCGTCGGCATAGGGGTTGTGCTGAGAGATTCGGCTCCGAATCCATCCTCTTCTCTCTGTTGAACACCGCTAGCAGGAGCGTTGGTGTGCCGCGCTCGACGTGTGTGCTCGGGGAGGTTGAACAGGTAAATTAGAGAAGACCGAGTGCGCGGAGAAAAGTGCCACAAGTACGGTAATGGAGGGAAAACAAAACCAGGAGCGTGGTAATTAAAAAAAAAAAAAAAAAAAAAAAAAAAAAAAAAAAAAAAAAAAAACAGGGGGAAGGTGGCCGCTTCTCTCAAAAAAAAAAAAAAAAAAAAAAAAAAAAAAAAAAAAAAAAAAAAAAAAGGTAACATGAACTCGAGTGTGTTCAGCTCTTGGGAAATGATAGAATAGGAAACTCGCGTCAGCGCTTGCCCGAGCAACTCCGACATGTCGGGCCAAATATGAAGGGGTATACACGGTATGCAGTGCATGCGGAGAGAAGGAAACTGCCGAACACTTGATAATGCTATGTAAAGGGCTTCACCTTATAGTTTAGAATGATGGCGCAGAGTTTTTCAAAAGCACCGGGGTTTAGAGACGGGGGAGGGCAAAATAGACTTTAGGCGGGTAGAATTAACTAGAAGGTGGTTATCTTATTGGTGGCTAAAGTCAAGGCAAGAGTGAAAACTAAACCATTCACTGCAAAGCACCGCGGTCCTATACTTCACTATTTAAAGAGAGAAAAAAAACAAGATAAATGTAGCTGTTTGTTAGGTCAGCATTATGGCTAGGTGGTGATAGCTGCCGCCCGATGTGAAGGGTACAGCCACATTCATCAGACAGCGCAGAGTTCCTTCTCTGCCACGCCATTCATTTGTTTACGAAATTGGGGCATTTATTTCTTGAGAGCGCAGGGCAGGCCCGTTTCGAGACTGTAGGAGGAGTGAATGTAGCTTAAAGTGCGTGGCGCGGTGAAAAATGTGCGGAAGCATTGATGCAAGAAAAGATAGGGGAGAAATATATAGACGCATGTGACAATAGCTGTAGAAGCAGAAAAGCGTGGCGGCGGACTGCATGCTAATTATTGTCCGAAAGCAAAGTATCGACAGCCCGAGTGAAGGAAAAAACAAAACTGTGCGTACGCATGACAGGGGTACCACGCAGGTGATTTATATAGTGCACAAAGAAGTACGAAATCCAGTAAAGAAAGGCGGTCGACACGAGGTATGGGCATTTCCCGTTTTCGCACCGAGTGCTCCGTTTGCGCGTCGCCGAAAGAAACATAGCCAGGCCGGCCAGCAAACGACACTGCTCGGCTTGACGTTTACATAATCACACGGTGTAGCGGAACACTGTGTTCTCTTCGAAAGAACAAATGCGCCTGTGCTAGGCACAAATGAGTGGTACGTTCCATTCGGAATGTGGTGGGAAACTTACCTTAAATGAATGAGCGGACGCACCGTTTATTTCCGCTTTGTTTTAGATTACTGACTATGTTCGGCGGGTCGACAGTGCATTTGTATGAAGCTTTCAAGCGCGATCATTTTGTAATTTCGCATCGTGCGTCCCTGCCACAAGTTCGGGGAAGGAATACTTTCAATATGGGAACCCTCATGATTGTGAAAGATGAAACTGCGACTACTTAAACACACTTGCACCACAGAAATGGCACGCGCAGTTTGGTATTGGGGCACGTGAGAAGGGAATACAATAGATGGGCATTGGCGCGCATCTTTTTTTCTTATTGATATGATATGTAAGGAGATGTCGGCGCACCATTATGGCGCCGGCTACTCCTTGGCCGTTGAGTTAAACTTGAACACGTATCTTGAAGCAAAACGTACAAAGCAGTGCATGGAAAGTAGAAAACTCGGGCAGAGATATGCAAAGACACACTTACACTTATACGCACATATCAGAACACAATGGTAAGTAAATGTTCGAAAGTCAATGAATGAAGTCTCTGATATAATGTCCCTCGATAATATTCGGTCCACCAGCACAAAACAGTAGAGCACACGTCTGGTCCGTATAAAGATGCATTCGCTCGTGTGTACATAATTGTCGACACGTCATTCATTTCACAACACACACATGATGAGAGTCACGTGATACTGTACATAATAAGTACATTTGTTACAAATGAAAGTTCGTTATTTCTTAATACTTATCAGCAATCCCGCTGTCTTGTAAAGAACGTGTTGATGCTTTTAAAGCGTGCGACTGTAAAACTCGAGTAGGCCACGGACCCAGAAGTTTCTTCATGTTAAACGGTCTGCGGTCTAATGCCAACTGTTCGGACTTAAGACGGCGTCTCGTGATGTGGACAGTCTACGAGAAGGTGACATACGTCTTCATCTATCAATCCGCATTCGCATTCGGGACTTTCAGCTCTGCCGTGTCTGTGCAAAGAAAAAAAAAAAACAAATGTTTTTGTGTATGCCGTGCCTAGCCTCAATCGGTCAATTAGAGTTTCCGATATTCTATCTAATGCCAGCGTAATTTTTAATTCAATAAATGGATCGATGTGGTATAAATCGCACCTCTTTGTACTTTGGTCAAACCAAGCAGTTTTGCTCATTCTGAAAGTTGTATTCTTTATAATACTACGCAATTCACTTTTTTCGAAATATTGGTTGCCACGATGTGTAGACCTACTTTGTGTGCTCTGGACGGCTCTGGAAGGCCAACTGCAAATCTTCTTTGCACAGCTGATGCCGTCCGGATAGTCGTTGATAGATTACTTAACAGGTTGTCAGCCTCCGAAGGTATTATGTAAGCGAAAGTACGCATGCGTAAAACATGCAGCGAACGAACACTCTTCCAACGCTGTAAAGAAGAAAGAATGCATAAAGGGTGGTGCATTTTACGCTCCAATCTCGTCCTATGTAAGGCGCTTTAGAGTTAGGGCTGTTTTGCCTGTAATTGCGTGACCCTTGCAGGGTTCCTCACAGTGCAACCGTGCACTTGAAACGGGCAGGTGTTGAACCACCCCGCAAGGAGATGGGGAAACTTCGCTGCGACCGGACCGCTTGACAGTCCGTGTTTACGGGAGGAGAGGCGCGCCCGAGAGGAGGTGCGCTCTCACTCTCTGCCGTCCCCGTGAATGCTGAAATGAGCGCGGTCGCGTTGCGTGGCTTCGGTGAAACTGCCGTATCGCGATATGTAGTGGAGCTGCCACAGTAAAATTTGAGACACGCGTAGCCAGCCAAAGGTGCTGTTACTTTGCCGAATTTCACGTGCCGGCGTCCACAACAACGCGAGCACGCTTTGTTTAGAAATTTCCGGCCATGAGGCCGTGCCCGGACCGCGTGTGTTAGTCCCTTGGTTTGGCGACAAGGATGGCGTCAAAGTGACGCCGTGAAACGGGTTTCGTGCGTGCAAATGAGGCATTGATGTGATTAGAGAGAAAGCGAGAACATAGAAAAGAAAAAAAAAAAGAGGGGGGGGGGCACACGCCGGGGACGAGTAGTCGCAAAGTGTTAAGTGTGCAGTTTATTTACGTGCGGCACACAGGTGAGCTGTTGCAGCTGTGAGTTTTGACAAATATTGCGTGTGTCATGTTCAGTGGACACGATGAAACGTTTTTTAGCGAACGCGTTGTATCCGCTGGGCTTGTACGTACGCGTACATGAATTGTCGCTTACTCGGTTTGATGTCTCCTTGCCGCTGGGGCAGCTGATACGACTGATACGCCATTTTGCAGCAGTGAAGGGTGCGTGAATGAATGGGCAAGAAACTTAGCAACAGTAACGAGAAAAGAATTAAAAACAAACAAACAAACGAAAGCATGTTTGCCGTGTATATTCAATCTTGTAGTGCAGAAAAATAGTCAGTGCAGCAACCTGCGCGGCCAACGCGCTCCTCGCGAAGAAAAGAGGGAGAGAGAGACGAGCTGGCCGCCGACCAACCGGCGTGCGCCGTTCGCCTTCCTCCTCAGTCTCGCGGGCCGGCGCCGACACCGCGACTCGATCGTGTCGAGCATTCGCTTTCCGGGCGCGTTTCGAAGCAGAAGCAGAAACTTCGGAAGCCGTCATGTCTGGCCGTGGCAAAGGTGGCAAAGGGCTGGGGAAGGGTGGCGCCAAGCGTCATCGAAAGGTGTTGCGTGACAACATCCAGGGCATAACCAAGCCGGCCATCCGTCGTCTGGCGCGCCGTGGCGGTGTCAAGCGCATCTCTGGCCTCATCTACGAGGAAACTCGCGGCGTTCTCAAGGTGTTCCTCGAGAACGTGATCCGCGATGCCGTCACTTACACCGAGCACGCCAAAAGGAAGACCGTGACAGCCATGGACGTCGTGTACGCCCTCAAGCGTCAGGGCCGCACCCTGTACGGATTCGGAGGCTAAGAAGCCAGCGGCGTCGCCTGCAGCCAGCCAACGAGAACACAACAGCCCTCTTCAGGGCTACCCACTTGATGCTTCGGCAGTGTGATCCCAGCGGTTCGCCATACCCGTCCGTCCCTCTTTGCAATATCATTGCGTCATCGCTCAGGTGAGCAGCACCTCGTGTAGTAGTAGCTTGATCGCGCTGGGTACTTGTCACGTTCACCGCATTTCGTTCGCGTCGTCGTCTTTCTCCTGGGTCTGCATGCACGAATCAATCGCCGCATCTGCGAGTTCTTCCTCTCCTTCCTGCAAGCCAAGCTGCTAAAACGGGCCCGTCAAGCGAACGTCGCCTAGTTACCTTATCGCGCGAAGGAAGAAGCCGAGCGCAGCGTTCTACCCTGGTCACTGCATTCTTGGAGACACGACTATGCTCAGGAAGCACGAACTCGCTTTTTTCTTTGGAATGCCCACTACACGATCGCGTCACGTTGTGTCAAAATAAATAAAAACGCACTATGTTCTACCGTGGGGCACCCAGACGAAGAAGGGATGTGTACTTACAAATGAAAAAATTGATTGTGACAGGTTGGTCGTGTTTACCGCGCCCGCTGTGCACTCAGAAGTGCCCCATTCAATAACACATTGTGTACATTGTCACGCCTAATAATTTTTGTTTGTTTTTTTTTTTCACACCTGGCGCTGCCGAGCTGCAAAATACAAAAAAAAAAAGAAAGAAAAGTGGAAGGGGATGTTTAAACAGAATTTCTGCGCAAGTCAGAAGCAAGTACACAATAAGCGCTGCCCATGCAGCGTGCTGAGGGAAGCTGCACTTGATAGAAGTGGCACTCATGTACTGTACTGGTGCTGCGAACACTGCAGTTGTGAAAGCTTTACTTGGACGGACAGCTACGCAACAAGTGTTTCCATTTCGCCGGCAGAGGTGGTCACTCTAGGGAGGCTGGCTTCGCCGCCCACGCGAGAGGGGGGGGGGGGGGGGACTAGCCCATGATGTAAACGCGAGAGGTTCGAGCGCGGGAAATTCGAAAGCAAGGCGCGCTCGCGTGAGCCTGCCGTCAGATGGCGACACCAACCCACGAGCATTGCATTTTCAAGTGCACCCTTGGTTTCCCACCCACCTCCGCACAGGACGAGGCGTGTCGAATGTGTAACCAAGGCGCACGACAGTGGTTCTGCTCAGGCAAGCCTACCTGTAACAAAAATTGTTCTCCATGTGTGTACCTTCATTTTCTCGTGAAAATGTGAAAGAGGAGTGAATGGGGCTTTTTGAGGCGCGTGTTGATCTTCGTTTCTATTATGATTATTATTTTTCACCCTTTCATTGAGTCCATTTCCTGCTTTTTGTGCCACATATTTAGCACTTAGAGGTTGGGGGGGGGGGGGGGGATTGCTGATGTGTAAGATGGAAAAGAAGAGGAAAGTGAGCCCCGAAACTGTCTGCATCAGGATGCGACACCTCAGCGGTAGCTCACAAGGGATGGGGGGTGAGGGGGGATTAAAAGGGTGGGAATAAAAGTGTAGAGAAAGAGACATGAGGGAAGCCAGAGTGAGACGACATATCGAGGGAATAGGAGTAAAAATGAAACAAAACATTCGAACGCAAACACCCCGTACATCCAACCGCCATTGAGCGCACCTAGTAGTTTGGCAAGTATGTATGAGTGATTCTTAAGAGGGAAAGGAAGATAAAATTGAGTCCCGTTACTGTCTGCGATTGAGCAAGTAGGCGCGCTCAGTGGCAGTTGGATGTACGGGGTGTTTGTGTTAGAATGTTTTGTTGCGTTTTACTCCTTGTCGTTGCGCGGACGTGTATGCATATACCAACACTGCCGGTGGTCTCTCGTCGTCTTCGCCCATCTACGTAATGGTCGCAAATAAGCGACAACGCAAGGAGCAAGTTTTTTTGGCGTGGCAGTGCGCATTTGCCCTCGGTGATGCGAGGCGCTCTAGTGCGATGCGCGCTGTTGGCGTGAATGGTGGCGTCTCGCACTCCGTCGCGCCGCTTCGGGAAGCGACGAGCTACAGCGTCGATTGATGTGTTGCCTGGAAGGCGAAAGAAATGCGCAGCAGGCTGTATTGTACAGCGGTAGTGGTTTCGTTTCGGTGTACCTCTTTGCAGCCGCGAACTGCACGGTTGCCCGAAAATGAGCGCCAGCCAGCATCCTGGCGTACGCTTCCGCGCTCGCACGCGGACGGGTTCTCACGCTTCGGCCAATGGGAGGGAGAGAGATGGGTCGTGCGGCGAAGCCGCTTTTGCCGATCTCCGGCAGGAGCGCAGTTTCGCTCCGTCAGTCGAGGTGATCGGACGCACGCAGCATGGCCCGAACTAAACAAACCGCGCGCAAGAGTACTGGAGGCAAGGCTCCGCGTAAGCAGCTTGCTACCAAGGCTGCTCGCAAGAGTGCCCCTGCCACAGGCGGGGTGAAGAAACCTCACCGTTACAGGCCTGGAACCGTGGCCCTGCGTGAAATTCGCCGATACCAGAAGTCGACCGAACTGCTGATCCGCAAGCTTCCCTTTCAGCGCCTGGTGCGGGAAATCGCTCAGGACTTCAAGACGGACCTCCGTTTCCAGAGTTCTGCCGTGATGGCCCTACAGGAAGCTAGCGAGGCCTACCTCGTTGGTCTTTTCGAAGACACCAACCTGTGCGCCATCCACGCTAAGCGCGTCACCATCATGCCAAAGGACATCCAGCTGGCTCGGCGCATTCGCGGTGAGCGCGCCTAAGTTGGGCTGCTCCCTGCGCTTCGGTCGACAGGCAAGCAACAACAAACGGTCCTTCTCAGGACCACCAACGTGTCTGCTTTGGCTACGAGACCACTCCAGGCCACGTACTCCGGCCGCACCCTCTTTTGCTGTCATGTTTTGTACGTACGTGGCTGCCGTTGTCTAGCGCGCGGAAGAACGGAACGTCGGCGCGTCGTTATTACGAAGAAATGGCTCAGCTTTGACAAATTCAAGGTAAAAGTGTGTATCATTATGAGTAGACAGAGAAAAGGTAGGCTAGCTTCAGTCGGTGTGTGTGCAGCAGCCGTGCTGCGACCCTGTGGTGTGTCAATTTCATTTATGTGTTTACCTTTTTGCCCGCCGCTTGTAAGGTGTTTTTGAGGGCTTCTGTTTGCGTAACGCCATGGTGACTTGGGCTGCTGGACCCCGGCGCAACTTTTGGGTGCACTCGTAGGAGGTGATGAAGTTTTACCGAGAGACGAAATAAACAATTGTATCGGGCCAGTTGGTAAGGATCCATCTCGCTAGGAAGCGCAGCCACTATTACACAGACCTCACAACACAAGCGCTTAACTTCAACTGAACTTTCATTGCAAACGTCAGAGTTTATAAAGGGGGTGAACAGAGAAAAAGAATAGTAAAAGGTAGACAACAAAAAGCACACGTGCCAGTCCCGCACATTACTGTCTGTTATTCTCTATCACCCCATCCAAAAAACAGTTCTTTCCGCGTGAGCGCGATAGAGAGTGCACTAACACACTCGAAATCATCGCGTGTCATTTCCTTTCATTTCTTTTGAAGCTGAACAAGTTTTTGTGCCATATTCTGGACATTTTTTTTTTTTTTTTTTTTTGCAATAAACGTTTAGTTGAAGTTAAGCGCTTGTGTTGTGTGTTCTGTGTAATAGTGGCTGCGCTGCCTAGCAAGATAGACGAAATAAATTGTGTTAGAAGCACCAAATGGAATGCGCTAACGGCGGGTTCTCTCTCTCTCTCTCTCTTTTTTTTTTTTTACCTTACGTTTGTTTTTCTATTCAAAGGTATTAAATTTACTCTGTCCCTGTGCTGACCCGTTCAGGTGTCATCGTAAGGATAGACGGTTACGTGTGGAGCTTTTTTTTTTTTTTTTTTAATGAGAAATGACAACGCTTACATGCTCTTTTCTGTCTTTTTCGGTGCCGAGCTGCGTGATTTGGTTGTCTCTTTGCAGCATTTGGCGTCGCGCACTTGTGGCTAACTGATGTCGCGAGGAAATATATATAAAGTATAGAAAAACAAACACGCTTGAGGGTACGAACAGAGCCATCGTGACTGCGAAGCGAAACACGGCCGCGTCACCTGTTTGGGTGGTCCTTAGAAGGACCGTTTGGGGAATGCGGCGAGCGCGCGGAAGGGGTGCTCGCTTACGCCTTCTTCTCCGTCTTCTTTGGAAGAAGCACGGCTTGAATGTTGGGCAACACACCGCCCTGCGCGATGGTGACGCCGGAAAGCAGTTTGTTCAGCTCCTCGTCGTTGCGGATGGCGAGCTGCAAGTGACGGGGGATGATCCGGGTCTTCTTGTTGTCACGAGCGGCGTTGCCCGCCAGCTCGAGCACCTCGGCGGCCAGGTACTCGAGTACGGCAGCCAGGTAGACCGGAGCGCCAGCTCCGACGCGCTCGGCGTAGTTTCCCTTGCGTAGGAGGCGGTGAATACGGCCCACGGGGAACTGAAGCCCCGCGCGGCTAGAACGGGTCTTGCTCTTGCCTTTCGCCTTGCCGCCCTTGCCACGTCCGGACATGGTGTTGCTTTTCGCTTGGTACGACGCCGGTTGCCGAAAACAAGAAAGCTGCTGCCTTCTGAGATGAGAGCCGTGCTCGAATGGTGGTGGTGGTAGTGATTAGAATGAAGAGGAAAAAGGCACCTAATTTCTGTCTGCCTTCAGGCGACACGGCGCAGTGCCTTATAGGGGTGGGGGGAAGGAGGGATAAAAAGAATAGAAGGAAAGTAGAAGCAGAAGAAGACAGCCAACGAGAGGAAAAAGAAGGAGATAGGAAAGTGGGGATCCGGTCGAAGCAGTCCAAGGGCGGGGTGCCACAATGCGAGAGCTACACGGCGTCAGGAGACCGCGGAGGGCGAACCAGTCGGCGGGAGCTACGCTGAAGTCGGAGATCGCGAGGGCACAACCGTCCAGCTTGAAATCCTGCGAGCGAATCCGCTCGAATGGTTTCCGTTGCCACCATCGCGCGCCGCCGCTCGCGGGGAACGGATGAGAGTGTGAGAGAGAGAAGCCGTGCGAACCAATGGGGCGCGCGCGTTGTGCTGATCTCGTCAACACCCCTCGCTCATATTTAAGCGCGGCGAGACGGGGGGACACGCGCATTCGACTCTGGTCTCGCGTGCGTGTTGTGTGAAATCATGCCTCCCCAACCGTCTGGCAAAGCCGTCAAGAAGGCCGGCAAGGCGCAGAAGAATGTGCGCGCCACGGACAAGAAGAAGAAGAAGCGCCGCAGGAAGGAGAGCTTCTCCATCTACATCTATAAGGTGCTGAAGCAGGTGCACCCCGACACTGGTGTCTCCAGCAAGGCCATGTCCATCATGAACAGCTTCGTGAACGACATCTTCGAGCGTATCGCCGCCGAGTCGTCACGCCTTGCTCACTACAACAAGCGCTCGACCATCACGAGCCGGGAGATCCAGACCGCGGTGCGCCTGCTGCTGCCCGGAGAGCTGGCCAAGCACGCGGTGTCCGAGGGTACAAAAGCCGTCACCAAGTACACCAGCTCCAAGTAGGCGTGCGTCGTGGGCCACAGCGAGCAACGACAAATCAACGGCTCTTCTCAGAGCCACCCAAATTGTCTGCGTCGGCATAGGGGTTGTGCTGAGAGATTCGGCTCCGAATCCATCCTCTTCTCTCTGTTGAACACCGCTAGCAGGAGCGTTGGTGTGCCGCGCTCGACGTGTGTGCTCGGGGAGGTTGAACAGGTAAATTAGAGAAGACCGAGTGCGCGGAGAAAAGTGCCACAAGTACGGTAATGGAGGGAAAACAAAACCAGGAGCGTGGTAATTAAAAAAAAAAAAAAAAAACAGGGGGAAGGTGGCCGCTTCTCTCAAAAAAAGGTAACATGAACTCGAGTGTGTTCAGCTCTTGGGAAATGATAGAATAGGAAACTCGCGTCAGCGCTTGCCCGAGCAACTCCGACATGTCGGGCCAAATATGAAGGGGTATACACGGTATGCAGTGCATGCGGAGAGAAGGAAACTGCCGAACACTTGATAATGCTATGTAAAGGGCTTCACCTTATAGTTTAGAATGATGGCGCAGAGTTTTTCAAAAGCACCGGGGTTTAGAGACGGGGGAGGGCAAAATAGACTTTAGGCGGGTAGAATTAACTAGAAGGTGGTTATCTTATTGGTGGCTAAAGTCAAGGCAAGAGTGAAAACTAAACCATTCACTGCAAAGCACCGCGGTCCTATACTTCACTATTTAAAGAGAGAAAAAAAACAAGATAAATGTAGCTGTTTGTTAGGTCAGCATTATGGCTAGGTGGTGATAGCTGCCGCCCGATGTGAAGGGTACAGCCACATTCATCAGACAGCGCAGAGTTCCTTCTCTGCCACGCCATTCATTTGTTTACGAAATTGGGGCATTTATTTCTTGAGAGCGCAGGGCAGGCCCGTTTCGAGACTGTAGGAGGAGTGAATGTAGCTTAAAGTGCGTGGCGCGGTGAAAAATGTGCGGAAGCATTGATGCAAGAAAAGATAGGGGAGAAATATATAGACGCATGTGACAATAGCTGTAGAAGCAGAAAAGCGTGGCGGCGGACTGCATGCTAATTATTGTCCGAAAGCAAAGTATCGACAGCCCGAGTGAAGGAAAAAACAAAACTGTGCGTACGCATGACAGGGGTACCACGCAGGTGATTTATATAGTGCACAAAGAAGTACGAAATCCAGTAAAGAAAGGCGGTCGACACGAGGTATGGGCATTTCCCGTTTTCGCACCGAGTGCTCCGTTTGCGCGTCGCCGAAAGAAACATAGCCAGGCCGGCCAGCAAACGACACTGCTCGGCTTGACGTTTACATAATCACACGGTGTAGCGGAACACTGTGTTCTCTTCGAAAGAACAAATGCGCCTGTGCTAGGCACAAATGAGTGGTACGTTCCATTCGGAATGTGGTGGGAAACTTACCTTAAATGAATGAGCGGACGCACCGTTTATTTCCGCTTTGTTTTAGATTACTGACTATGTTCGGCGGGTCGACAGTGCATTTGTATGAAGCTTTCAAGCGCGATCATTTTGTAATTTCGCATCGTGCGTCCCTGCCACAAGTTCGGGGAAGGAATACTTTCAATATGGGAACCCTCATGATTGTGAAAGATGAAACTGCGACTACTTAAACACACTTGCACCACAGAAATGGCACGCGCAGTTTGGTATTGGGGCACGTGAGAAGGGAATACAATAGATGGGCATTGGCGCGCATCTTTTTTTCTTATTGATATGATATGTAAGGAGATGTCGGCGCACCATTATGGCGCCGGCTACTCCTTGGCCGTTGAGTTAAACTTGAACACGTATCTTGAAGCAAAACGTACAAAGCAGTGCATGGAAAGTAGAAAACTCGGGCAGAGATATGCAAAGACACACTTACACTTATACGCACATATCAGAACACAATGGTAAGTAAATGTTCGAAAGTCAATGAATGAAGTCTCTGATATAATGTCCCTCGATAATATTCGGTCCACCAGCACAAAACAGTAGAGCACACGTCTGGTCCGTATAAAGATGCATTCGCTCGTGTGTACATAATTGTCGACACGTCATTCATTTCACAACACACACATGATGAGAGTCACGTGATACTGTACATAATAAGTACATTTGTTACAAATGAAAGTTCGTTATTTCTTAATACTTATCAGCAATCCCGCTGTCTTGTAAAGAACGTGTTGATGCTTTTAAAGCGTGCGACTGTAAAACTCGAGTAGGCCACGGACCCAGAAGTTTCTTCATGTTAAACGGTCTGCGGTCTAATGCCAACTGTTCGGACTTAAGACGGCGTCTCGTGATGTGGACAGTCTACGAGAAGGTGACATACGTCTTCATCTATCAATCCGCATTCGCATTCGGGACTTTCAGCTCTGCCGTGTCTGTGCAAAGAAAAAAAAAAAAACAAATGTTTTTGTGTATGCCGTGCCTAGCCTCAATCGGTCAATTAGAGTTTCCGATATTCTATCTAATGCCAGCGTAATTTTTAATTCAATAAATGGATCGATGTGGTATAAATCGCACCTCTTTGTACTTTGGTCAAACCAAGCAGTTTTGCTCATTCTGAAAGTTGTATTCTTTATAATACTACGCAATTCACTTTTTTCGAAATATTGGTTGCCACGATGTGTAGACCTACTTTGTGTGCTCTGGACGGCTCTGGAAGGCCAACTGCAAATCTTCTTTGCACAGCTGATGCCGTCCGGATAGTCGTTGATAGATTACTTAACAGGTTGTCAGCCTCCGAAGGTATTATGTAAGCGAAAGTACGCATGCGTAAAACATGCAGCGAACGAACACTCTTCCAACGCTGTAAAGAAGAAAGAATGCATAAAGGGTGGTGCATTTTACGCTCCAATCTCGTCCTATGTAAGGCGCTTTAGAGTTAGGGCTGTTTTGCCTGTAATTGCGTGACCCTTGCAGGGTTCCTCACAGTGCAACCGTGCACTTGAAACGGGCAGGTGTTGAACCACCCCGCAAGGAGATGGGGAAACTTCGCTGCGACCGGACCGCTTGACAGTCCGTGTTTACGGGAGGAGAGGCGCGCCCGAGAGGAGGTGCGCTCTCACTCTCTGCCGTCCCCGTGAATGCTGAAATGAGCGCGGTCGCGTTGCGTGGCTTCGGTGAAACTGCCGTATCGCGATATGTAGTGGAGCTGCCACAGTAAAATTTGAGACACGCGTAGCCAGCCAAAGGTGCTGTTACTTTGCCGAATTTCACGTGCCGGCGTCCACAACAACGCGAGCACGCTTTGTTTAGAAATTTCCGGCCATGAGGCCGTGCCCGGACCGCGTGTGTTAGTCCCTTGGTTTGGCGACAAGGATGGCGTCAAAGTGACGCCGTGAAACGGGTTTCGTGCGTGCAAATGAGGCATTGATGTGATTAGAGAGAAAGCGAGAACATAGAAAAGAAAAAAAAAAAGAGGGGGGGGGGGCACACGCCGGGGACGAGTAGTCGCAAAGTGTTAAGTGTGCAGTTTATTTACGTGCGGCACACAGGTGAGCTGTTGCAGCTGTGAGTTTTGACAAATATTGCGTGTGTCATGTTCAGTGGACACGATGAAACGTTTTTTAGCGAACGCGTTGTATCCGCTGGGCTTGTACGTACGCGTACATGAATTGTCGCTTACTCGGTTTGATGTCTCCTTGCCGCTGGGGCAGCTGATACGACTGATACGCCATTTTGCAGCAGTGAAGGGTGCGTGAATGAATGGGCAAGAAACTTAGCAACAGTAACGAGAAAAGAATTAAAAACAAACAAACAAACGAAAGCATGTTTGCCGTGTATATTCAATCTTGTAGTGCAGAAAAATAGTCAGTGCAGCAACCTGCGCGGCCAACGCGCTCCTCGCGAAGAAAAGAGGGAGAGAGAGACGAGCTGGCCGCCGACCAACCGGCGTGCGCCGTTCGCCTTCCTCCTCAGTCTCGCGGGCCGGCGCCGACACCGCGACTCGATCGTGTCGAGCATTCGCTTTCCGGGCGCGTTTCGAAGCAGAAGCAGAAACTTCGGAAGCCGTCATGTCTGGCCGTGGCAAAGGTGGCAAAGGGCTGGGGAAGGGTGGCGCCAAGCGTCATCGAAAGGTGTTGCGTGACAACATCCAGGGCATAACCAAGCCGGCCATCCGTCGTCTGGCGCGCCGTGGCGGTGTCAAGCGCATCTCTGGCCTCATCTACGAGGAAACTCGCGGCGTTCTCAAGGTGTTCCTCGAGAACGTGATCCGCGATGCCGTCACTTACACCGAGCACGCCAAAAGGAAGACCGTGACAGCCATGGACGTCGTGTACGCCCTCAAGCGTCAGGGCCGCACCCTGTACGGATTCGGAGGCTAAGAAGCCAGCGGCGTCGCCTGCAGCCAGCCAACGAGAACACAACAGCCCTCTTCAGGGCTACCCACTTGATGCTTCGGCAGTGTGATCCCAGCGGTTCGCCATACCCGTCCGTCCCTCTTTGCAATATCATTGCGTCATCGCTCAGGTGAGCAGCACCTCGTGTAGTAGTAGCTTGATCGCGCTGGGTACTTGTCACGTTCACCGCATTTCGTTCGCGTCGTCGTCTTTCTCCTGGGTCTGCATGCACGAATCAATCGCCGCATCTGCGAGTTCTTCCTCTCCTTCCTGCAAGCCAAGCTGCTAAAACGGGCCCGTCAAGCGAACGTCGCCTAGTTACCTTATCGCGCGAAGGAAGAAGCCGAGCGCAGCGTTCTACCCTGGTCACTGCATTCTTGGAGACACGACTATGCTCAGGAAGCACGAACTCGCTTTTTTCTTTGGAATGCCCACTACACGATCGCGTCACGTTGTGTCAAAATAAATAAAAACGCACTATGTTCTACCGTGGGGCACCCAGACGAAGAAGGGATGTGTACTTACAAATGAAAAAATTGATTGTGACAGGTTGGTCGTGTTTACCGCGCCCGCTGTGCACTCAGAAGTGCCCCATTCAATAACACATTGTGTACATTGTCACGCCTAATAATTTTTGTTTGTTTTTTTTTTTTCACACCTGGCGCTGCCGAGCTGCAAAATACAAAAAAAAAAAGAAAGAAAAGTGGAAGGGGATGTTTAAACAGAATTTCTGCGCAAGTCAGAAGCAAGTACACAATAAGCGCTGCCCATGCAGCGTGCTGAGGGAAGCTGCACTTGATAGAAGTGGCACTCATGTACTGTACTGGTGCTGCGAACACTGCAGTTGTGAAAGCTTTACTTGGACGGACAGCTACGCAACAAGTGTTTCCATTTCGCCGGCAGAGGTGGTCACTCTAGGGAGGCTGGCTTCGCCGCCCACGCGAGAGGGGGGGGGGGGGGGGGGACTAGCCCATGATGTAAACGCGAGAGGTTCGAGCGCGGGAAATTCGAAAGCAAGGCGCGCTCGCGTGAGCCTGCCGTCAGATGGCGACACCAACCCACGAGCATTGCATTTTCAAGTGCACCCTTGGTTTCCCACCCACCTCCGCACAGGACGAGGCGTGTCGAATGTGTAACCAAGGCGCACGACAGTGGTTCTGCTCAGGCAAGCCTACCTATAACAAAAATTGTTCTCCATGTGTGTACCTTCATTTTCTCGTGAAAATGTGAAAGAGGAGTGAATGGGGCTTTTTGAGGCGCGTGTTGATCTTCGTTTCTATTATGATTATTATTTTTCACCCTTTCATTGAGTCCATTTCCTGCTTTTTGTGCCACATATTTAGCACTTAGAGGTTGGGGGGGGGGGGGGATTGCTGATGTGTAAGATGGAAAAGAAGAGGAAAGTGAGCCCCGAAACTGTCTGCATCAGGATGCGACACCTCAGCGGTAGCTCACAAGGGATGGGGGGTGAGGGGGGATTAAAAGGGTGGGAATAAAAGTGTAGAGAAAGAGACATGAGGGAAGCCAGAGTGAGACGACATATCGAGGGAATAGGAGTAAAAATGAAACAAAACATTCGAACGCAAACACCCCGTACATCCAACCGCCATTGAGCGCACCTAGTAGTTTGGCAAGTATGTATGAGTGATTCTTAAGAGGGAAAGGAAGATAAAATTGAGTCCCGTTACTGTCTGCGATTGAGCAAGTAGGCGCGCTCAGTGGCAGTTGGATGTACGGGGTGTTTGTGTTAGAATGTTTTGTTGCGTTTTACTCCTTGTCGTTGCGCGGACGTGTATGCATATACCAACACTGCCGGTGGTCTCTCGTCGTCTTCGCCCATCTACGTAATGGTCGCAAATAAGCGACAACGCAAGGAGCAAGTTTTTTTGGCGTGGCAGTGCGCATTTGCCCTCGGTGATGCGAGGCGCTCTAGTGCGATGCGCGCTGTTGGCGTGAATGGTGGCGTCTCGCACTCCGTCGCGCCGCTTCGGGAAGCGACGAGCTACAGCGTCGATTGATGTGTTGCCTGGAAGGCGAAAGAAATGCGCAGCAGGCTGTATTGTACAGCGGTAGTGGTTTCGTTTCGGTGTACCTCTTTGCAGCCGCGAACTGCACGGTTGCCCGAAAATGAGCGCCAGCCAGCATCCTGGCGTACGCTTCCGCGCTCGCACGCGGACGGGTTCTCACGCTTCGGCCAATGGGAGGGAGAGAGATGGGTCGTGCGGCGAAGCCGCTTTTGCCGATCTCCGGCAGGAGCGCAGTTTCGCTCCGTCAGTCGAGGTGATCGGACGCACGCAGCATGGCCCGAACTAAACAAACCGCGCGCAAGAGTACTGGAGGCAAGGCTCCGCGTAAGCAGCTTGCTACCAAGGCTGCTCGCAAGAGTGCCCCTGCCACAGGCGGGGTGAAGAAACCTCACCGTTACAGGCCTGGAACCGTGGCCCTGCGTGAAATTCGCCGATACCAGAAGTCGACCGAACTGCTGATCCGCAAGCTTCCCTTTCAGCGCCTGGTGCGGGAAATCGCTCAGGACTTCAAGACGGACCTCCGTTTCCAGAGTTCTGCCGTGATGGCCCTACAGGAAGCTAGCGAGGCCTACCTCGTTGGTCTTTTCGAAGACACCAACCTGTGCGCCATCCACGCTAAGCGCGTCACCATCATGCCAAAGGACATCCAGCTGGCTCGGCGCATTCGCGGTGAGCGCGCCTAAGTTGGGCTGCTCCCTGCGCTTCGGTCGACAGGCAAGCAACAACAAACGGTCCTTCTCAGGACCACCAACGTGTCTGCTTTGGCTACGAGACCACTCCAGGCCACGTACTCCGGCCGCACCCTCTTTTGCTGTCATGTTTTGTACGTACGTGGCTGCCGTTGTCTAGCGCGCGGAAGAACGGAACGTCGGCGCGTCGTTATTACGAAGAAATGGCTCAGCTTTGACAAATTCAAGGTAAAAGTGTGTATCATTATGAGTAGACAGAGAAAAGGTAGGCTAGCTTCAGTCGGTGTGTGTGCAGCAGCCGTGCTGCGACCCTGTGGTGTGTCAATTTCATTTATGTGTTTACCTTTTTGCCCGCCGCTTGTAAGGTGTTTTTGAGGGCTTCTGTTTGCGTAACGCCATGGTGACTTGGGCTGCTGGACCCCGGCGCAACTTTTGGGTGCACTCGTAGGAGGTGATGAAGTTTTACCGAGAGACGAAATAAACAATTGTATCGGGCCAGTTGGTAAGGATCCATCTCGCTAGGAAGCGCAGCCACTATTACACAGACCTCACAACACAAGCGCTTAACTTCAACTGAACTTTCATTGCAAACGTCAGAGTTTATAAAGGGGGTGAACAGAGAAAAAGAATAGTAAAAGGTAGACAACAAAAAGCACACGTGCCAGTCCCGCACATTACTGTCTGTTATTCTCTATCACCCCATCCAAAAAACAGTTCTTTCCGCGTGAGCGCGATAGAGAGTGCACTAACACACTCGAAATCATCGCGTGTCATTTCCTTTCATTTCTTTTGAAGCTGAACAAGTTTTTGTGCCATATTCTGGACAATTTTTTTTTTTTTTTTTTTGCAATAAACGTTTAGTTGAAGTTAAGCGCTTGTGTTGTGTGTTCTGTGTAATAGTGGCTGCGCTGCCTAGCAAGATAGACGAAATAAATTGTGTTAGAAGCACCAAATGGAATGCGCTAACGGCGGGTTCTCTCTCTCTCTCTCTCTTTTTTTTTTTTACCTTACGTTTGTTTTTCTATTCAAAGGTATTAAATTTACTCTGTCCCTGTGCTGACCCGTTCAGGTGTCATCGTAAGGATAGACGGTTACGTGTGGAGCTTTTTTTTTTTTTTTTTAATGAGAAATGACAACGCTTACATGCTCTTTTCTGTCTTTTTCGGTGCCGAGCTGCGTGATTTGGTTGTCTCTTTGCAGCATTTGGCGTCGCGCACTTGTGGCTAACTGATGTCGCGAGGAAATATATATAAAGTATAGAAAAACAAACACGCTTGAGGGTACGAACAGAGCCATCGTGACTGCGAAGCGAAACACGGCCGCGTCACCTGTTTGGGTGGTCCTTAGAAGGACCGTTTGGGGAATGCGGCGAGCGCGCGGAAGGGGTGCTCGCTTACGCCTTCTTCTCCGTCTTCTTTGGAAGAAGCACGGCTTGAATGTTGGGCAACACACCGCCCTGCGCGATGGTGACGCCGGAAAGCAGTTTGTTCAGCTCCTCGTCGTTGCGGATGGCGAGCTGCAAGTGACGGGGGATGATCCGGGTCTTCTTGTTGTCACGAGCGGCGTTGCCCGCCAGCTCGAGCACCTCGGCGGCCAGGTACTCGAGTACGGCAGCCAGGTAGACCGGAGCGCCAGCTCCGACGCGCTCGGCGTAGTTTCCCTTGCGTAGGAGGCGGTGAATACGGCCCACGGGGAACTGAAGCCCCGCGCGGCTAGAACGGGTCTTGCTCTTGCCTTTCGCCTTGCCGCCCTTGCCACGTCCGGACATGGTGTTGCTTTTCGCTTGGTACGACGCCGGTTGCCGAAAACAAGAAAGCTGCTGCCTTCTGAGATGAGAGCCGTGCTCGAATGGTTTCCGTTGCCACCATCGCGCGCCGCCGCTCGCGGGGAACGGATGAGAGTGTGAGAGAGAGAAGCCGTGCGAACCAATGGGGCGCGCGCGTTGTGCTGATCTCGTCAACACCCCTCGCTCATATTTAAGCGCGGCGAGACGGGGGGACACGCGCATTCGACTCTGGTCTCGCGTGCGTGTTGTGTGAAATCATGCCTCCCCAACCGTCTGGCAAAGCCGTCAAGAAGGCCGGCCCAGTGAGCTGACGTGTGTTCAGGATTATGGCTTAGGGAAGTTTGAGGTGACATTCGCGAATGACGAGGCGAATCGGCGGTTTTTAGACGATCCCGTCCTCGCCATTCGCGATGCGAGGATCAGGTTTCAGTACCGAGGTGTTCGGGTCAAGGTGGTGCGCATCATTGGCTTCCCGGCGGACGCGGATAAGCGCATCATAGTACAACTGTTGGAGAGGTTTGGAAAGGTTTTGGAAGTGGCGCGAGAGGAATCACCGTATCTGCCAGGGGTCTCGACCGGCGTCCTCATGATCAAAATGGAGATGCACAAGAGTGTCCCCAACCTGCTCGAGGTGAGGGACGTCATCGTCCAGTTTGAGTATGAGGGCGTCGCGCGGGTTTGCCGGCGCTGCTACAAGACTGGACACCATGCGGCGAAGTGCACTGTGCCACAGTGTGTGCGCTGTGGGGCTTTTGGTCACGACCAGTGCGCGGTAAAATGCAAGCACTGCGGCGGCGATCATGGCCCCTCACAGTGCAAGGCGCGGACGAATTCGTCGGCCGCCCCGCCTGTAGCCTCTTCTTCTTCCCAGGAGCAGGTGAGCGGCGTTGCGGAGGATCGGGAGGCTGCTCCGGGGGACGCCGAGGGCTCGACCCAGCCACAGCCGGAGCCCATTAGCGAACGGGCTCCAGGAGGGGAAGAGCAGGAGGCGGGGTCGGAATTAGCTGAGGCCCCCACCCTCTCTGCTGCCGCCGAGCCGTCGCCGGCCTCGCCTGCCGGTGCGCCCGGGACCAGCCCTGCTGACGCGCCTGCTGCCGAGGAGACACAGGAACCCATGAGCTGGACGGACGCTGTTCGGGGCAAGAAGCGGCGCGCCAACCGATCACCAGGGCCCTCCAAGGAGAGGCTGGCGGCGGCTCCGAGCGGCGGCCCCGGCAGCCCTAAGGACGACCTCCCGGTTCCGAAGCGAGCCGCAGCGACAGAGTCCGACGAGGAGTCCACCTCGTCGACTGTCACGGACGGTACCACGGGTGAGTTGAACAACAGTTCTTCTTGCCCTAACTGTGGACCAGGCAATTGCGAGTGTTCGTTAATGTCTAACACAGTGTACTCGTCCACGAACGAGGATTCCCTCTCCGAGGGGGACTCTCGTTCGTAGGTTTTATATTAGGTAGCTTTTCAGCAGCTGATACCTTCGAGTATCTGCTGTTTTCTTCTCTTCTGTGATTTTCTTTTCGCTTCTTGCCTATTCTAGAGTCTGTCTTCTCTCCTATCTTTCATCATGGCTTCTTCTCTAACTATTGCTACCTTTAATTGTCGGGGTATTACTAGAGCAGCGAAACAAGCTGAGGTCATTCATTTAGCTCGGTCTCGAAAAATAGACATTCTCCTTTTGCAGGAAACTTTTGTGTCTAAATTGCAACAGATTAAGAACTTTGACAGAACGTTTGGCACCAAATCCTACTGGAATTATGGTGGCGCACATTGCCGGGGAGTTGCTGTCATTTTAATGCCACGATTCACCGGTTCTGTGCTACGCTACGCCAGGGATTCGGACGGCCGTGTTCTGTCAGTGGATCTTGACTCTGGCGTTAGAATTGTGAATGTGTATGCTCCAGCAAAGCGCGGACAGCAGAAAGATTTCTTTAATTCCCTAGATTCTTATCTAGTTGGCCCTTCCCGTGTCATTTTAGTAGGCGATTTCAACTGTGTTTTAGAAAAAGCGGATCGCGTTTCCCTCAAAGGAACTCCAAAGTTTAGAGACGGAAACGGCGAGCTAGAGTTGCGGGAGCTTGTTAAAGAGCTGGGGCTTGTCGATGCTTGGCGGTCCCTCCGTCCTCTCCAGTCAGGCATGACTTGGACGGGGAGGGGGAGCCGCTCGAGGATCGATCGTTTTTATGTCTCGCCCTCGCTTGCTCCTGGCATGCACTCTAGCTGGCTGTGTTCTTCCGCGTTGAGTGACCATAGCCTTCTTGCACTGAGATTTGCCGACTCTAGTTTGGTGCCATGGGGCAAGCGACCGTGGCGTTTAAATCCACGGCTCCTTAAAGATAAGGACGCCACAAAAGATGTGGCGACCTATCTCATCGGTTCACTCCTTGGCGACCAAAACTTAGGCGGTAGCGATTGGGACACGGTGAAGGCCGGAGTCGCGGAGCGCTTTCGGGATTGGGGCAAGAGGCGGGCGCGGGAGGAGCGCGCCGAGATCAAAGCGGTCTCTGACGCGATCCTCCTGCTCTCAAAGCCATTGTCCTGCGGCCTGGGGGTAACCGCGGCTCTTACTTCACTGCGCAAAGAATATAGAGTCCTGCTCCAGCGACGCTGGGACCGCTTGCGGGCCACAGCACGCGCAGAGCAGTGGGAAATGGAGGCTTGGTGCAGCAGAAATGTCCTTCGCAGACACTTGGCTAGGAAGAGCTCAGCGATAACCTCTTTGGTCGATCCTAACACAGGCGGCTTAGTGGAAACGCAGGACGAAGTATTAGAGGTGGCAAGACAGTTCTACAAGAACCTTTACGCCGAACCACCTCCCACTCCGTACTCGTTTCCTTTCACCAAAACTTACGAGGACTTTGATATTTGTGACACTCCCTTCGTCGAAGAGGAGGTGTTTGCAGCCCTTAAATCCATGAAGCATAATCGCAGCCCAGGTTCAGATGGTTTGACAGTCGAGTTTTATGTCAAGTTTTGGAGAGTTTTGGGGGGGCCTTTTACCACATTGGCAAACAGGCTTCTCCGTGAGGGGACCCTGTCAGCAACTCAAAGAGAGGGGCGGATCACTCTCCTGTGCAAGGATGAGACGAGACGCACCGACCTGAGAGCCTGGCGGCCCATCACCCTCTTGAACTGTGATTACAAGCTCATAGCTAAGTGCCTGTCCGTTCGACTCACTCCAGTGCTCAGTACTGTTTTGGGTCCGTACCAGGCGTGTTGTGTCCAAAATAGGTCGTGCCAACTTCATGGTTTCGCTATCAGGGACCTCATAGAATGGTCGAATTCTCGCAACCTAAGTGGAATCCTTTGTTCTTTTGATCAAGAAAAGGCTTTTGATATTATCAGTCACAAGTACATCTTCAAAGTTTTAAAGCAGGCGGGCTTAAGTTCAAAGTTCATCAGCATGGTCAGGGCTCTCTACTTTCGTCCTAGTTCTGCTGTTGTCATACAAGATCGCGTCTCGGAGTCGTTCGGTGTGTGCCGTGGAGTCCGACAGGGTGACCCACTGTCGCCCGCTCTCTACGTGCTCGCATTCGAGCCGCTCTTGCAGAGGCTTTCTAAAGACACCAGCATAGGTAGATTTCCCCTTCCGCCAGGTTCCCCCCCGGTGGCAATGTTTGCCTATGCAGATGACCTCTCTATCGTCGTCCCGGACGAGGCAACTGTTTGCACCGTCTTGGACGTTATGGAGGGGTACTGCTCGGCGAGCGGCGCCAGAATAAATAAGTCAAAGAGCGCAGTCATGTATCTGAACTGTGCTCCCTCCAGTCCACGTCCTGTACATGGGCTCCCCATAAAGAAACGCCTACGTATATTAGGTTTCCATTTCGAGCCAGATGGCCTGACTACCGAAAACTGGCGGTTAGCAAGGCAAAAGCTTACTGATAGGATTGAGGAACTCGGTGCCTTGTCTTGTCCGCTTACAGCCAGGGCCACGATAATTCAATCACTGTTGTTCAGTTTCCTCACGTACATAGGTTCGGTTATGCCAGTTAAACCCCACACCAAAGTTATCTTGGAAAAGAAAGTTTTCAAATTCTTTTGGGGTCGTGCCGCTCCTTTTGTGGCGCGCCCCGTGTTGAAGTTGCGCAGGGACGAAGGAGGATTAGGTATTCCCGACCTTAGCGTTGTGACCACGGCATTACATGTTAAATGGACACGGGTAGCTCTTGAGTCAGATATGCTCCTTACTAGAAGCTTTGCGTCTTATTTCCTGAGTACCAGGCTGAGGTTGTTCTCGCCTGGGGCATTTTCGAATTCCGTGCCTCGGGCGGGAACGCCTTCTGCCTTCTATGCAGGGGCTGCTTCTACTTTGGCCCGTCTCCAAGAGGTCGACCCCGAGATAGATTTAGATTCAATCGAACTCCGCGAGTTAGTCGATAGACTCGCTCCGGAGTTACCCGAATGCTACAGAGAACACGACCTGTCCGAATACAGTCCTAACTGGCGGTTAATTACTGCCAGTTTCCTGGACGCCAAGCGCGCTACATTCATGTATCGCCTGGCCAGAGATCGCCTGCCTCTAAGCTTCAGGCCTTTCACAAGAATTGCTCAACGAGGAGTGTGCCCTTTTTGTGGCACTAAGGAGGACCTGGTTCACGTGTTCTCTCAGTGCGCACTACCAGCTGCCCTCCATCGAAGGATAGCTAGCTTGTTTGGCCACCCAGGTGTTCCTTTCAACACCGTTCGTTTTCTTCAACCCCTGTCGCGACAAGCGGCTAAGCAATACGTGCTTCTGCTTGTTGAGTGCTCGTACCAAGTGTGGGTTGCACGGTGCTGTGCCGTCTTTGATGGCAAGCGACCCGGGCTTCTCGAAGTGCTTGCAAAAGTACGGAAGGAGGTCTGGTTCGTTCTCCACCGAGAGTGGCAGCGCCTTGGTGCAAAGAAGTTCTACGAGACGTGGCACCGTCCGGCAGTGATTTTCAGTGAGGCAGGAGGGCAGATAACCATCAACTTTTAATGATGGCTTTCTCTAAGGCTCCACGACTAGGCCTAGTGAGCCAGTCGCCCCCGAGTTTGGTCTGTATGGTCTTTCACCCGAGTTTTGCATGTGCTAAGGTGATCCTGTCACCTTGTCGGGCTTTACCCGCAAGGTCCGTGTTGGCCCCTTCTGTAGGCTCGGCTACTTTACTCGTCGAGGCGGAAGGTGGTTCCCTTCTTCGAGAAGGACTAAGCCGGCTTTCAGCCGTGCCGGTTTCCGTGGGTACGTTTGGTTTGTGTGCAGCAGCACTGGCCTCTGCACCAAATAGTAGTCCCGTAGACCCCACAGGACGGATTGTGTCTCACTGCGCCCTTGTGGTGAGGAGACGGGCCATGACCGCAAAACGCCTCGCGCTGAGCGATAGCCCATCCGCACTGTGGGGGTGTTGTCGCAGGGTCTCAGCCGCGCGACAGTGTGAGGGCACGGGCACTTTGGTTGTGGTGACTGAAGTTACCGCGACCGAAGGCAGCACCGCTGCCACTTTTTTGGGTACGTCCGCTTTGCGTGTGGTGGCGAGAGCTACCGTGCCGAAGGGTAGCCCCTATGTCAAGTCTCGCTGGGCCCTAGTGGTCAGGAGACGGGCCATGACCGCAGCGCGCCCCATGCGCCGCGATAGCCCACCCTGCCAGGGTACGTTCACTTTGCGCGTTGCGACTGAAGTTGCTCCGCCGGAGGGTAGTCCCTTTGTCGGGCCTCCCTGGCTTGTATGCCGGGAGGCAGGCCGCGTCTGTTGGGCGCCTGGCGCCGAACGGTGGCCCCCTTGCCAGGGCATGGCCGTCTGCCCGAAACAAATCTTCCCCCCACACAGCCCTGGGGGGAGGGAGAGCCGGGACAGACGTAGGATGATGATGGGTTGATGAGTTAAGTGTGACTCTGGGACAAAGCGTTTCGGCGCCGCGTCTCCTTCCTATCTGACAACGGCTCAAGAAGGCCGGCAAGGCGCAGAAGAATGTGCGCGCCACGGACAAGAAGAAGAAGAAGCGCCGCAGGAAGGAGAGCTTCTCCATCTACATCTATAAGGTGCTGAAGCAGGTGCACCCCGACACTGGTGTCTCCAGCAAGGCCATGTCCATCATGAACAGCTTCGTGAACGACATCTTCGAGCGTATCGCCGCCGAGTCGTCACGCCTTGCTCACTACAACAAGCGCTCGACCATCACGAGCCGGGAGATCCAGACCGCGGTGCGCCTGCTGCTGCCCGGAGAGCTGGCCAAGCACGCGGTGTCCGAGGGTACAAAAGCCGTCACCAAGTACACCAGCTCCAAGTAGGCGTGCGTCGTGGGCCACAGCGAGCAACGACAAATCAACGGCTCTTCTCAGAGCCACCCAAATTGTCTGCGTCGGCATAGGGGTTGTGCTGAGAGATTCGGCTCCGAATCCATCCTCTTCTCTCTGTTGAACACCGCTAGCAGGAGCGTTGGTGTGCCGCGCTCGACGTGTGTGCTCGGGGAGGTTGAACAGGTAAATTAGAGAAGACCGAGTGCGCGGAGAAAAGTGCCACAAGTACGGTAATGGAGGGAAAACAAAACCAGGAGCGTGGTAATTAAAAAAAAAAAAAAAACAGGGGGAAGGTGGCCGCTTCTCTCAAAAAAAGGTAACATGAACTCGAGTGTGTTCAGCTCTTGGGAAATGATAGAATAGGAAACTCGCGTCAGCGCTTGCCCGAGCAACTCCGACATGTCGGGCCAAATATGAAGGGGTATACACGGTATGCAGTGCATGCGGAGAGAAGGAAACTGCCGAACACTTGATAATGCTATGTAAAGGGCTTCACCTTATAGTTTAGAATGATGGCGCAGAGTTTTTCAAAAGCACCGGGGTTTAGAGACGGGGGAGGGCAAAATAGACTTTAGGCGGGTAGAATTAACTAGAAGGTGGTTATCTTATTGGTGGCTAAAGTCAAGGCAAGAGTGAAAACTAAACCATTCACTGCAAAGCACCGCGGTCCTATACTTCACTATTTAAAGAGAGAAAAAAAACAAGATAAATGTAGCTGTTTGTTAGGTCAGCATTATGGCTAGGTGGTGATAGCTGCCGCCCGATGTGAAGGGTACAGCCACATTCATCAGACAGCGCAGAGTTCCTTCTCTGCCACGCCATTCATTTGTTTACGAAATTGGGGCATTTATTTCTTGAGAGCGCAGGGCAGGCCCGTTTCGAGACTGTAGGAGGAGTGAATGTAGCTTAAAGTGCGTGGCGCGGTGAAAAATGTGCGGAAGCATTGATGCAAGAAAAGATAGGGGAGAAATATATAGACGCATGTGACAATAGCTGTAGAAGCAGAAAAGCGTGGCGGCGGACTGCATGCTAATTATTGTCCGAAAGCAAAGTATCGACAGCCCGAGTGAAGGAAAAAACAAAACTGTGCGTACGCATGACAGGGGTACCACGCAGGTGATTTATATAGTGCACAAAGAAGTACGAAATCCAGTAAAGAAAGGCGGTCGACACGAGGTATGGGCATTTCCCGTTTTCGCACCGAGTGCTCCGTTTGCGCGTCGCCGAAAGAAACATAGCCAGGCCGGCCAGCAAACGACACTGCTCGGCTTGACGTTTACATAATCACACGGTGTAGCGGAACACTGTGTTCTCTTCGAAAGAACAAATGCGCCTGTGCTAGGCACAAATGAGTGGTACGTTCCATTCGGAATGTGGTGGGAAACTTACCTTAAATGAATGAGCGGACGCACCGTTTATTTCCGCTTTGTTTTAGATTACTGACTATGTTCGGCGGGTCGACAGTGCATTTGTATGAAGCTTTCAAGCGCGATCATTTTGTAATTTCGCATCGTGCGTCCCTGCCACAAGTTCGGGGAAGGAATACTTTCAATATGGGAACCCTCATGATTGTGAAAGATGAAACTGCGACTACTTAAACACACTTGCACCACAGAAATGGCACGCGCAGTTTGGTATTGGGGCACGTGAGAAGGGAATACAATAGATGGGCATTGGCGCGCATCTTTTTTTCTTATTGATATGATATGTAAGGAGATGTCGGCGCACCATTATGGCGCCGGCTACTCCTTGGCCGTTGAGTTAAACTTGAACACGTATCTTGAAGCAAAACGTACAAAGCAGTGCATGGAAAGTAGAAAACTCGGGCAGAGATATGCAAAGACACACTTACACTTATACGCACATATCAGAACACAATGGTAAGTAAATGTTCGAAAGTCAATGAATGAAGTCTCTGATATAATGTCCCTCGATAATATTCGGTCCACCAGCACAAAACAGTAGAGCACACGTCTGGTCCGTATAAAGATGCATTCGCTCGTGTGTACATAATTGTCGACACGTCATTCATTTCACAACACACACATGATGAGAGTCACGTGATACTGTACATAATAAGTACATTTGTTACAAATGAAAGTTCGTTATTTCTTAATACTTATCAGCAATCCCGCTGTCTTGTAAAGAACGTGTTGATGCTTTTAAAGCGTGCGACTGTAAAACTCGAGTAGGCCACGGACCCAGAAGTTTCTTCATGTTAAACGGTCTGCGGTCTAATGCCAACTGTTCGGACTTAAGACGGCGTCTCGTGATGTGGACAGTCTACGAGAAGGTGACATACGTCTTCATCTATCAATCCGCATTCGCATTCGGGACTTTCAGCTCTGCCGTGTCTGTGCAAAGAAAAAAAAAAAAACAAATGTTTTTGTGTATGCCGTGCCTAGCCTCAATCGGTCAATTAGAGTTTCCGATATTCTATCTAATGCCAGCGTAATTTTTAATTCAATAAATGGATCGATGTGGTATAAATCGCACCTCTTTGTACTTTGGTCAAACCAAGCAGTTTTGCTCATTCTGAAAGTTGTATTCTTTATAATACTACGCAATTCACTTTTTTCGAAATATTGGTTGCCACGATGTGTAGACCTACTTTGTGTGCTCTGGACGGCTCTGGAAGGCCAACTGCAAATCTTCTTTGCACAGCTGATGCCGTCCGGATAGTCGTTGATAGATTACTTAACAGGTTGTCAGCCTCCGAAGGTATTATGTAAGCGAAAGTACGCATGCGTAAAACATGCAGCGAACGAACACTCTTCCAACGCTGTAAAGAAGAAAGAATGCATAAAGGGTGGTGCATTTTACGCTCCAATCTCGTCCTATGTAAGGCGCTTTAGAGTTAGGGCTGTTTTGCCTGTAATTGCGTGACCCTTGCAGGGTTCCTCACAGTGCAACCGTGCACTTGAAACGGGCAGGTGTTGAACCACCCCGCAAGGAGATGGGGAAACTTCGCTGCGACCGGACCGCTTGACAGTCCGTGTTTACGGGAGGAGAGGCGCGCCCGAGAGGAGGTGCGCTCTCACTCTCTGCCGTCCCCGTGAATGCTGAAATGAGCGCGGTCGCGTTGCGTGGCTTCGGTGAAACTGCCGTATCGCGATATGTAGTGGAGCTGCCACAGTAAAATTTGAGACACGCGTAGCCAGCCAAAGGTGCTGTTACTTTGCCGAATTTCACGTGCCGGCGTCCACAACAACGCGAGCACGCTTTGTTTAGAAATTTCCGGCCATGAGGCCGTGCCCGGACCGCGTGTGTTAGTCCCTTGGTTTGGCGACAAGGATGGCGTCAAAGTGACGCCGTGAAACGGGTTTCGTGCGTGCAAATGAGGCATTGATGTGATTAGAGAGAAAGCGAGAACATAGAAAAGAAAAAAAAAAAAGAGGGGGGGGGGCACACGCCGGGGACGAGTAGTCGCAAAGTGTTAAGTGTGCAGTTTATTTACGTGCGGCACACAGGTGAGCTGTTGCAGCTGTGAGTTTTGACAAATATTGCGTGTGTCATGTTCAGTGGACACGATGAAACGTTTTTTAGCGAACGCGTTGTATCCGCTGGGCTTGTACGTACGCGTACATGAATTGTCGCTTACTCGGTTTGATGTCTCCTTGCCGCTGGGGCAGCTGATACGACTGATACGCCATTTTGCAGCAGTGAAGGGTGCGTGAATGAATGGGCAAGAAACTTAGCAACAGTAACGAGAAAAGAATTAAAAACAAACAAACAAACGAAAGCATGTTTGCCGTGTATATTCAATCTTGTAGTGCAGAAAAATAGTCAGTGCAGCAACCTGCGCGGCCAACGCGCTCCTCGCGAAGAAAAGAGGGAGAGAGAGACGAGCTGGCCGCCGACCAACCGGCGTGCGCCGTTCGCCTTCCTCCTCAGTCTCGCGGGCCGGCGCCGACACCGCGACTCGATCGTGTCGAGCATTCGCTTTCCGGGCGCGTTTCGAAGCAGAAGCAGAAACTTCGGAAGCCGTCATGTCTGGCCGTGGCAAAGGTGGCAAAGGGCTGGGGAAGGGTGGCGCCAAGCGTCATCGAAAGGTGTTGCGTGACAACATCCAGGGCATAACCAAGCCGGCCATCCGTCGTCTGGCGCGCCGTGGCGGTGTCAAGCGCATCTCTGGCCTCATCTACGAGGAAACTCGCGGCGTTCTCAAGGTGTTCCTCGAGAACGTGATCCGCGATGCCGTCACTTACACCGAGCACGCCAAAAGGAAGACCGTGACAGCCATGGACGTCGTGTACGCCCTCAAGCGTCAGGGCCGCACCCTGTACGGATTCGGAGGCTAAGAAGCCAGCGGCGTCGCCTGCAGCCAGCCAACGAGAACACAACAGCCCTCTTCAGGGCTACCCACTTGATGCTTCGGCAGTGTGATCCCAGCGGTTCGCCATACCCGTCCGTCCCTCTTTGCAATATCATTGCGTCATCGCTCAGGTGAGCAGCACCTCGTGTAGTAGTAGCTTGATCGCGCTGGGTACTTGTCACGTTCACCGCATTTCGTTCGCGTCGTCGTCTTTCTCCTGGGTCTGCATGCACGAATCAATCGCCGCATCTGCGAGTTCTTCCTCTCCTTCCTGCAAGCCAAGCTGCTAAAACGGGCCCGTCAAGCGAACGTCGCCTAGTTACCTTATCGCGCGAAGGAAGAAGCCGAGCGCAGCGTTCTACCCTGGTCACTGCATTCTTGGAGACACGACTATGCTCAGGAAGCACGAACTCGCTTTTTTCTTTGGAATGCCCACTACACGATCGCGTCACGTTGTGTCAAAATAAATAAAAACGCACTATGTTCTACCGTGGGGCACCCAGACGAAGAAGGGATGTGTACTTACAAATGAAAAAATTGATTGTGACAGGTTGGTCGTGTTTACCGCGCCCGCTGTGCACTCAGAAGTGCCCCATTCAATAACACATTGTGTACATTGTCACGCCTAATAATTTTTGTTTGTTTTTTTTTTTCACACCTGGCGCTGCCGAGCTGCAAAATACAAAAAAAAAAGAAAGAAAAGTGGAAGGGGATGTTTAAACAGAATTTCTGCGCAAGTCAGAAGCAAGTACACAATAAGCGCTGCCCATGCAGCGTGCTGAGGGAAGCTGCACTTGATAGAAGTGGCACTCATGTACTGTACTGGTGCTGCGAACACTGCAGTTGTGAAAGCTTTACTTGGACGGACAGCTACGCAACAAGTGTTTCCATTTCGCCGGCAGAGGTGGTCACTCTAGGGAGGCTGGCTTCGCCGCCCACGCGAGAGGGGGGGGGGGGGGGGGACTAGCCCATGATGTAAACGCGAGAGGTTCGAGCGCGGGAAATTCGAAAGCAAGGCGCGCTCGCGTGAGCCTGCCGTCAGATGGCGACACCAACCCACGAGCATTGCATTTTCAAGTGCACCCTTGGTTTCCCACCCACCTCCGCACAGGACGAGGCGTGTCGAATGTGTAACCAAGGCGCACGACAGTGGTTCTGCTCAGGCAAGCCTACCTATAACAAAAATTGTTCTCCATGTGTGTACCTTCATTTTCTCGTGAAAATGTGAAAGAGGAGTGAATGGGGCTTTTTGAGGCGCGTGTTGATCTTCGTTTCTATTATGATTATTATTTTTCACCCTTTCATTGAGTCCATTTCCTGCTTTTTGTGCCACATATTTAGCACTTAGAGGTTGGGGGGGGGGGGGGGGATTGCTGATGTGTAAGATGGAAAAGAAGAGGAAAGTGAGCCCCGAAACTGTCTGCATCAGGATGCGACACCTCAGCGGTAGCTCACAAGGGATGGGGGGTGAGGGGGGATTAAAAGGGTGGGAATAAAAGTGTAGAGAAAGAGACATGAGGGAAGCCAGAGTGAGACGACATATCGAGGGAATAGGAGTAAAAATGAAACAAAACATTCGAACGCAAACACCCCGTACATCCAACCGCCATTGAGCGCACCTAGTAGTTTGGCAAGTATGTATGAGTGATTCTTAAGAGGGAAAGGAAGATAAAATTGAGTCCCGTTACTGTCTGCGATTGAGCAAGTAGGCGCGCTCAGTGGCAGTTGGATGTACGGGGTGTTTGTGTTAGAATGTTTTGTTGCGTTTTACTCCTTGTCGTTGCGCGGACGTGTATGCATATACCAACACTGCCGGTGGTCTCTCGTCGTCTTCGCCCATCTACGTAATGGTCGCAAATAAGCGACAACGCAAGGAGCAAGTTTTTTTGGCGTGGCAGTGCGCATTTGCCCTCGGTGATGCGAGGCGCTCTAGTGCGATGCGCGCTGTTGGCGTGAATGGTGGCGTCTCGCACTCCGTCGCGCCGCTTCGGGAAGCGACGAGCTACAGCGTCGATTGATGTGTTGCCTGGAAGGCGAAAGAAATGCGCAGCAGGCTGTATTGTACAGCGGTAGTGGTTTCGTTTCGGTGTACCTCTTTGCAGCCGCGAACTGCACGGTTGCCCGAAAATGAGCGCCAGCCAGCATCCTGGCGTACGCTTCCGCGCTCGCACGCGGACGGGTTCTCACGCTTCGGCCAATGGGAGGGAGAGAGATGGGTCGTGCGGCGAAGCCGCTTTTGCCGATCTCCGGCAGGAGCGCAGTTTCGCTCCGTCAGTCGAGGTGATCGGACGCACGCAGCATGGCCCGAACTAAACAAACCGCGCGCAAGAGTACTGGAGGCAAGGCTCCGCGTAAGCAGCTTGCTACCAAGGCTGCTCGCAAGAGTGCCCCTGCCACAGGCGGGGTGAAGAAACCTCACCGTTACAGGCCTGGAACCGTGGCCCTGCGTGAAATTCGCCGATACCAGAAGTCGACCGAACTGCTGATCCGCAAGCTTCCCTTTCAGCGCCTGGTGCGGGAAATCGCTCAGGACTTCAAGACGGACCTCCGTTTCCAGAGTTCTGCCGTGATGGCCCTACAGGAAGCTAGCGAGGCCTACCTCGTTGGTCTTTTCGAAGACACCAACCTGTGCGCCATCCACGCTAAGCGCGTCACCATCATGCCAAAGGACATCCAGCTGGCTCGGCGCATTCGCGGTGAGCGCGCCTAAGTTGGGCTGCTCCCTGCGCTTCGGTCGACAGGCAAGCAACAACAAACGGTCCTTCTCAGGACCACCAACGTGTCTGCTTTGGCTACGAGACCACTCCAGGCCACGTACTCCGGCCGCACCCTCTTTTGCTGTCATGTTTTGTACGTACGTGGCTGCCGTTGTCTAGCGCGCGGAAGAACGGAACGTCGGCGCGTCGTTATTACGAAGAAATGGCTCAGCTTTGACAAATTCAAGGTAAAAGTGTGTATCATTATGAGTAGACAGAGAAAAGGTAGGCTAGCTTCAGTCGGTGTGTGTGCAGCAGCCGTGCTGCGACCCTGTGGTGTGTCAATTTCATTTATGTGTTTACCTTTTTGCCCGCCGCTTGTAAGGTGTTTTTGAGGGCTTCTGTTTGCGTAACGCCATGGTGACTTGGGCTGCTGGACCCCGGCGCAACTTTTGGGTGCACTCGTAGGAGGTGATGAAGTTTTACCGAGAGACGAAATAAACAATTGTATCGGGCCAGTTGGTAAGGATCCATCTCGCTAGGAAGCGCAGCCACTATTACACAGACCTCACAACACAAGCGCTTAACTTCAACTGAACTTTCATTGCAAACGTCAGAGTTTATAAAGGGGGTGAACAGAGAAAAAGAATAGTAAAAGGTAGACAACAAAAAGCACACGTGCCAGTCCCGCACATTACTGTCTGTTATTCTCTATCACCCCATCCAAAAAACAGTTCTTTCCGCGTGAGCGCGATAGAGAGTGCACTAACACACTCGAAATCATCGCGTGTCATTTCCTTTCATTTCTTTTGAAGCTGAACAAGTTTTTGTGCCATATTCTGGACAATTTTTTTTTTTTTTTTGCAATAAACGTTTAGTTGAAGTTAAGCGCTTGTGTTGTGTGTTCTGTGTAATAGTGGCTGCGCTGCCTAGCAAGATAGACGAAATAAATTGTGTTAGAAGCACCAAATGGAATGCGCTAACGGCGGGTTCTCTCTCTCTCTCTTTTTTTTTTTACCTTACGTTTGTTTTTCTATTCAAAGGTATTAAATTTACTCTGTCCCTGTGCTGACCCGTTCAGGTGTCATCGTAAGGATAGACGGTTACGTGTGGAGCTTTTTTTTTTTTTTTTTTTAATGAGAAATGACAACGCTTACATGCTCTTTTCTGTCTTTTTCGGTGCCGAGCTGCGTGATTTGGTTGTCTCTTTGCAGCATTTGGCGTCGCGCACTTGTGGCTAACTGATGTCGCGAGGAAATATATATAAAGTATAGAAAAACAAACACGCTTGAGGGTACGAACAGAGCCATCGTGACTGCGAAGCGAAACACGGCCGCGTCACCTGTTTGGGTGGTCCTTAGAAGGACCGTTTGGGGAATGCGGCGAGCGCGCGGAAGGGGTGCTCGCTTACGCCTTCTTCTCCGTCTTCTTTGGAAGAAGCACGGCTTGAATGTTGGGCAACACACCGCCCTGCGCGATGGTGACGCCGGAAAGCAGTTTGTTCAGCTCCTCGTCGTTGCGGATGGCGAGCTGCAAGTGACGGGGGATGATCCGGGTCTTCTTGTTGTCACGAGCGGCGTTGCCCGCCAGCTCGAGCACCTCGGCGGCCAGGTACTCGAGTACGGCAGCCAGGTAGACCGGAGCGCCAGCTCCGACGCGCTCGGCGTAGTTTCCCTTGCGTAGGAGGCGGTGAATACGGCCCACGGGGAACTGAAGCCCCGCGCGGCTAGAACGGGTCTTGCTCTTGCCTTTCGCCTTGCCGCCCTTGCCACGTCCGGACATGGTGTTGCTTTTCGCTTGGTACGACGCCGGTTGCCGAAAACAAGAAAGCTGCTGCCTTCTGAGATGAGAGCCGTGCTCGAATGGTTTCCGTTGCCACCATCGCGCGCCGCCGCTCGCGGGGAACGGATGAGAGTGTGAGAGAGAGAAGCCGTGCGAACCAATGGGGCGCGCGCGTTGTGCTGATCTCGTCAACACCCCTCGCTCATATTTAAGCGCGGCGAGACGGGGGGACACGCGCATTCGACTCTGGTCTCGCGTGCGTGTTGTGTGAAATCATGCCTCCCCAACCGTCTGGCAAAGCCGTCAAGAAGGCCGGCAAGGCGCAGAAGAATGTGCGCGCCACGGACAAGAAGAAGAAGAAGCGCCGCAGGAAGGAGAGCTTCTCCATCTACATCTATAAGGTGCTGAAGCAGGTGCACCCCGACACTGGTGTCTCCAGCAAGGCCATGTCCATCATGAACAGCTTCGTGAACGACATCTTCGAGCGTATCGCCGCCGAGTCGTCACGCCTTGCTCACTACAACAAGCGCTCGACCATCACGAGCCGGGAGATCCAGACCGCGGTGCGCCTGCTGCTGCCCGGAGAGCTGGCCAAGCACGCGGTGTCCGAGGGTACAAAAGCCGTCACCAAGTACACCAGCTCCAAGTAGGCGTGCGTCGTGGGCCACAGCGAGCAACGACAAATCAACGGCTCTTCTCAGAGCCACCCAAATTGTCTGCGTCGGCATAGGGGTTGTGCTGAGAGATTCGGCTCCGAATCCATCCTCTTCTCTCTGTTGAACACCGCTAGCAGGAGCGTTGGTGTGCCGCGCTCGACGTGTGTGCTCGGGGAGGTTGAACAGGTAAATTAGAGAAGACCGAGTGCGCGGAGAAAAGTGCCACAAGTACGGTAATGGAGGGAAAACAAAACCAGGAGCGTGGTAATTAAAAAAAAAAAAAAAAAACAGGGGGAAGGTGGCCGCTTCTCTCAAAAAAAGGTAACATGAACTCGAGTGTGTTCAGCTCTTGGGAAATGATAGAATAGGAAACTCGCGTCAGCGCTTGCCCGAGCAACTCCGACATGTCGGGCCAAATATGAAGGGGTATACACGGTATGCAGTGCATGCGGAGAGAAGGAAACTGCCGAACACTTGATAATGCTATGTAAAGGGCTTCACCTTATAGTTTAGAATGATGGCGCAGAGTTTTTCAAAAGCACCGGGGTTTAGAGACGGGGGAGGGCAAAATAGACTTTAGGCGGGTAGAATTAACTAGAAGGTGGTTATCTTATTGGTGGCTAAAGTCAAGGCAAGAGTGAAAACTAAACCATTCACTGCAAAGCACCGCGGTCCTATACTTCACTATTTAAAGAGAGAAAAAAAACAAGATAAATGTAGCTGTTTGTTAGGTCAGCATTATGGCTAGGTGGTGATAGCTGCCGCCCGATGTGAAGGGTACAGCCACATTCATCAGACAGCGCAGAGTTCCTTCTCTGCCACGCCATTCATTTGTTTACGAAATTGGGGCATTTATTTCTTGAGAGCGCAGGGCAGGCCCGTTTCGAGACTGTAGGAGGAGTGAATGTAGCTTAAAGTGCGTGGCGCGGTGAAAAATGTGCGGAAGCATTGATGCAAGAAAAGATAGGGGAGAAATATATAGACGCATGTGACAATAGCTGTAGAAGCAGAAAAGCGTGGCGGCGGACTGCATGCTAATTATTGTCCGAAAGCAAAGTATCGACAGCCCGAGTGAAGGAAAAAACAAAACTGTGCGTACGCATGACAGGGGTACCACGCAGGTGATTTATATAGTGCACAAAGAAGTACGAAATCCAGTAAAGAAAGGCGGTCGACACGAGGTATGGGCATTTCCCGTTTTCGCACCGAGTGCTCCGTTTGCGCGTCGCCGAAAGAAACATAGCCAGGCCGGCCAGCAAACGACACTGCTCGGCTTGACGTTTACATAATCACACGGTGTAGCGGAACACTGTGTTCTCTTCGAAAGAACAAATGCGCCTGTGCTAGGCACAAATGAGTGGTACGTTCCATTCGGAATGTGGTGGGAAACTTACCTTAAATGAATGAGCGGACGCACCGTTTATTTCCGCTTTGTTTTAGATTACTGACTATGTTCGGCGGGTCGACAGTGCATTTGTATGAAGCTTTCAAGCGCGATCATTTTGTAATTTCGCATCGTGCGTCCCTGCCACAAGTTCGGGGAAGGAATACTTTCAATATGGGAACCCTCATGATTGTGAAAGATGAAACTGCGACTACTTAAACACACTTGCACCACAGAAATGGCACGCGCAGTTTGGTATTGGGGCACGTGAGAAGGGAATACAATAGATGGGCATTGGCGCGCATCTTTTTTTCTTATTGATATGATATGTAAGGAGATGTCGGCGCACCATTATGGCGCCGGCTACTCCTTGGCCGTTGAGTTAAACTTGAACACGTATCTTGAAGCAAAACGTACAAAGCAGTGCATGGAAAGTAGAAAACTCGGGCAGAGATATGCAAAGACACACTTACACTTATACGCACATATCAGAACACAATGGTAAGTAAATGTTCGAAAGTCAATGAATGAAGTCTCTGATATAATGTCCCTCGATAATATTCGGTCCACCAGCACAAAACAGTAGAGCACACGTCTGGTCCGTATAAAGATGCATTCGCTCGTGTGTACATAATTGTCGACACGTCATTCATTTCACAACACACACATGATGAGAGTCACGTGATACTGTACATAATAAGTACATTTGTTACAAATGAAAGTTCGTTATTTCTTAATACTTATCAGCAATCCCGCTGTCTTGTAAAGAACGTGTTGATGCTTTTAAAGCGTGCGACTGTAAAACTCGAGTAGGCCACGGACCCAGAAGTTTCTTCATGTTAAACGGTCTGCGGTCTAATGCCAACTGTTCGGACTTAAGACGGCGTCTCGTGATGTGGACAGTCTACGAGAAGGTGACATACGTCTTCATCTATCAATCCGCATTCGCATTCGGGACTTTCAGCTCTGCCGTGTCTGTGCAAAGAAAAAAAAAAAAACAAATGTTTTTGTGTATGCCGTGCCTAGCCTCAATCGGTCAATTAGAGTTTCCGATATTCTATCTAATGCCAGCGTAATTTTTAATTCAATAAATGGATCGATGTGGTATAAATCGCACCTCTTTGTACTTTGGTCAAACCAAGCAGTTTTGCTCATTCTGAAAGTTGTATTCTTTATAATACTACGCAATTCACTTTTTTCGAAATATTGGTTGCCACGATGTGTAGACCTACTTTGTGTGCTCTGGACGGCTCTGGAAGGCCAACTGCAAATCTTCTTTGCACAGCTGATGCCGTCCGGATAGTCGTTGATAGATTACTTAACAGGTTGTCAGCCTCCGAAGGTATTATGTAAGCGAAAGTACGCATGCGTAAAACATGCAGCGAACGAACACTCTTCCAACGCTGTAAAGAAGAAAGAATGCATAAAGGGTGGTGCATTTTACGCTCCAATCTCGTCCTATGTAAGGCGCTTTAGAGTTAGGGCTGTTTTGCCTGTAATTGCGTGACCCTTGCAGGGTTCCTCACAGTGCAACCGTGCACTTGAAACGGGCAGGTGTTGAACCACCCCGCAAGGAGATGGGGAAACTTCGCTGCGACCGGACCGCTTGACAGTCCGTGTTTACGGGAGGAGAGGCGCGCCCGAGAGGAGGTGCGCTCTCACTCTCTGCCGTCCCCGTGAATGCTGAAATGAGCGCGGTCGCGTTGCGTGGCTTCGGTGAAACTGCCGTATCGCGATATGTAGTGGAGCTGCCACAGTAAAATTTGAGACACGCGTAGCCAGCCAAAGGTGCTGTTACTTTGCCGAATTTCACGTGCCGGCGTCCACAACAACGCGAGCACGCTTTGTTTAGAAATTTCCGGCCATGAGGCCGTGCCCGGACCGCGTGTGTTAGTCCCTTGGTTTGGCGACAAGGATGGCGTCAAAGTGACGCCGTGAAACGGGTTTCGTGCGTGCAAATGAGGCATTGATGTGATTAGAGAGAAAGCGAGAACATAGAAAAGAAAAAAAAAAAAGAGGGGGGGGGGCACACGCCGGGGACGAGTAGTCGCAAAGTGTTAAGTGTGCAGTTTATTTACGTGCGGCACACAGGTGAGCTGTTGCAGCTGTGAGTTTTGACAAATATTGCGTGTGTCATGTTCAGTGGACACGATGAAACGTTTTTTAGCGAACGCGTTGTATCCGCTGGGCTTGTACGTACGCGTACATGAATTGTCGCTTACTCGGTTTGATGTCTCCTTGCCGCTGGGGCAGCTGATACGACTGATACGCCATTTTGCAGCAGTGAAGGGTGCGTGAATGAATGGGCAAGAAACTTAGCAACAGTAACGAGAAAAGAATTAAAAACAAACAAACAAACGAAAGCATGTTTGCCGTGTATATTCAATCTTGTAGTGCAGAAAAATAGTCAGTGCAGCAACCTGCGCGGCCAACGCGCTCCTCGCGAAGAAAAGAGGGAGAGAGAGACGAGCTGGCCGCCGACCAACCGGCGTGCGCCGTTCGCCTTCCTCCTCAGTCTCGCGGGCCGGCGCCGACACCGCGACTCGATCGTGTCGAGCATTCGCTTTCCGGGCGCGTTTCGAAGCAGAAGCAGAAACTTCGGAAGCCGTCATGTCTGGCCGTGGCAAAGGTGGCAAAGGGCTGGGGAAGGGTGGCGCCAAGCGTCATCGAAAGGTGTTGCGTGACAACATCCAGGGCATAACCAAGCCGGCCATCCGTCGTCTGGCGCGCCGTGGCGGTGTCAAGCGCATCTCTGGCCTCATCTACGAGGAAACTCGCGGCGTTCTCAAGGTGTTCCTCGAGAACGTGATCCGCGATGCCGTCACTTACACCGAGCACGCCAAAAGGAAGACCGTGACAGCCATGGACGTCGTGTACGCCCTCAAGCGTCAGGGCCGCACCCTGTACGGATTCGGAGGCTAAGAAGCCAGCGGCGTCGCCTGCAGCCAGCCAACGAGAACACAACAGCCCTCTTCAGGGCTACCCACTTGATGCTTCGGCAGTGTGATCCCAGCGGTTCGCCATACCCGTCCGTCCCTCTTTGCAATATCATTGCGTCATCGCTCAGGTGAGCAGCACCTCGTGTAGTAGTAGCTTGATCGCGCTGGGTACTTGTCACGTTCACCGCATTTCGTTCGCGTCGTCGTCTTTCTCCTGGGTCTGCATGCACGAATCAATCGCCGCATCTGCGAGTTCTTCCTCTCCTTCCTGCAAGCCAAGCTGCTAAAACGGGCCCGTCAAGCGAACGTCGCCTAGTTACCTTATCGCGCGAAGGAAGAAGCCGAGCGCAGCGTTCTACCCTGGTCACTGCATTCTTGGAGACACGACTATGCTCAGGAAGCACGAACTCGCTTTTTTCTTTGGAATGCCCACTACACGATCGCGTCACGTTGTGTCAAAATAAATAAAAACGCACTATGTTCTACCGTGGGGCACCCAGACGAAGAAGGGATGTGTACTTACAAATGAAAAAATTGATTGTGACAGGTTGGTCGTGTTTACCGCGCCCGCTGTGCACTCAGAAGTGCCCCATTCAATAACACATTGTGTACATTGTCACGCCTAATAATTTTTGTTTGTTTTTTTTTTTTCACACCTGGCGCTGCCGAGCTGCAAAATACAAAAAAAAAAGAAAGAAAAGTGGAAGGGGATGTTTAAACAGAATTTCTGCGCAAGTCAGAAGCAAGTACACAATAAGCGCTGCCCATGCAGCGTGCTGAGGGAAGCTGCACTTGATAGAAGTGGCACTCATGTACTGTACTGGTGCTGCGAACACTGCAGTTGTGAAAGCTTTACTTGGACGGACAGCTACGCAACAAGTGTTTCCATTTCGCCGGCAGAGGTGGTCACTCTAGGGAGGCTGGCTTCGCCGCCCACGCGAGAGGGGGGGGGGGGGGGGACTAGCCCATGATGTAAACGCGAGAGGTTCGAGCGCGGGAAATTCGAAAGCAAGGCGCGCTCGCGTGAGCCTGCCGTCAGATGGCGACACCAACCCACGAGCATTGCATTTTCAAGTGCACCCTTGGTTTCCCACCCACCTCCGCACAGGACGAGGCGTGTCGAATGTGTAACCAAGGCGCACGACAGTGGTTCTGCTCAGGCAAGCCTACCTATAACAAAAATTGTTCTCCATGTGTGTACCTTCATTTTCTCGTGAAAATGTGAAAGAGGAGTGAATGGGGCTTTTTGAGGCGCGTGTTGATCTTCGTTTCTATTATGATTATTATTTTTCACCCTTTCATTGAGTCCATTTCCTGCTTTTTGTGCCACATATTTAGCACTTAGAGGTTGGGGGGGGGGGGGGGGGATTGCTGATGTGTAAGATGGAAAAGAAGAGGAAAGTGAGCCCCGAAACTGTCTGCATCAGGATGCGACACCTCAGCGGTAGCTCACAAGGGATGGGGGGTGAGGGGGGATTAAAAGGGTGGGAATAAAAGTGTAGAGAAAGAGACATGAGGGAAGCCAGAGTGAGACGACATATCGAGGGAATAGGAGTAAAAATGAAACAAAACATTCGAACGCAAACACCCCGTACATCCAACCGCCATTGAGCGCACCTAGTAGTTTGGCAAGTATGTATGAGTGATTCTTAAGAGGGAAAGGAAGATAAAATTGAGTCCCGTTACTGTCTGCGATTGAGCAAGTAGGCGCGCTCAGTGGCAGTTGGATGTACGGGGTGTTTGTGTTAGAATGTTTTGTTGCGTTTTACTCCTTGTCGTTGCGCGGACGTGTATGCATATACCAACACTGCCGGTGGTCTCTCGTCGTCTTCGCCCATCTACGTAATGGTCGCAAATAAGCGACAACGCAAGGAGCAAGTTTTTTTGGCGTGGCAGTGCGCATTTGCCCTCGGTGATGCGAGGCGCTCTAGTGCGATGCGCGCTGTTGGCGTGAATGGTGGCGTCTCGCACTCCGTCGCGCCGCTTCGGGAAGCGACGAGCTACAGCGTCGATTGATGTGTTGCCTGGAAGGCGAAAGAAATGCGCAGCAGGCTGTATTGTACAGCGGTAGTGGTTTCGTTTCGGTGTACCTCTTTGCAGCCGCGAACTGCACGGTTGCCCGAAAATGAGCGCCAGCCAGCATCCTGGCGTACGCTTCCGCGCTCGCACGCGGACGGGTTCTCACGCTTCGGCCAATGGGAGGGAGAGAGATGGGTCGTGCGGCGAAGCCGCTTTTGCCGATCTCCGGCAGGAGCGCAGTTTCGCTCCGTCAGTCGAGGTGATCGGACGCACGCAGCATGGCCCGAACTAAACAAACCGCGCGCAAGAGTACTGGAGGCAAGGCTCCGCGTAAGCAGCTTGCTACCAAGGCTGCTCGCAAGAGTGCCCCTGCCACAGGCGGGGTGAAGAAACCTCACCGTTACAGGCCTGGAACCGTGGCCCTGCGTGAAATTCGCCGATACCAGAAGTCGACCGAACTGCTGATCCGCAAGCTTCCCTTTCAGCGCCTGGTGCGGGAAATCGCTCAGGACTTCAAGACGGACCTCCGTTTCCAGAGTTCTGCCGTGATGGCCCTACAGGAAGCTAGCGAGGCCTACCTCGTTGGTCTTTTCGAAGACACCAACCTGTGCGCCATCCACGCTAAGCGCGTCACCATCATGCCAAAGGACATCCAGCTGGCTCGGCGCATTCGCGGTGAGCGCGCCTAAGTTGGGCTGCTCCCTGCGCTTCGGTCGACAGGCAAGCAACAACAAACGGTCCTTCTCAGGACCACCAACGTGTCTGCTTTGGCTACGAGACCACTCCAGGCCACGTACTCCGGCCGCACCCTCTTTTGCTGTCATGTTTTGTACGTACGTGGCTGCCGTTGTCTAGCGCGCGGAAGAACGGAACGTCGGCGCGTCGTTATTACGAAGAAATGGCTCAGCTTTGACAAATTCAAGGTAAAAGTGTGTATCATTATGAGTAGACAGAGAAAAGGTAGGCTAGCTTCAGTCGGTGTGTGTGCAGCAGCCGTGCTGCGACCCTGTGGTGTGTCAATTTCATTTATGTGTTTACCTTTTTGCCCGCCGCTTGTAAGGTGTTTTTGAGGGCTTCTGTTTGCGTAACGCCATGGTGACTTGGGCTGCTGGACCCCGGCGCAACTTTTGGGTGCACTCGTAGGAGGTGATGAAGTTTTACCGAGAGACGAAATAAACAATTGTATCGGGCCAGTTGGTAAGGATCCATCTCGCTAGGAAGCGCAGCCACTATTACACAGACCTCACAACACAAGCGCTTAACTTCAACTGAACTTTCATTGCAAACGTCAGAGTTTATAAAGGGGGTGAACAGAGAAAAAGAATAGTAAAAGGTAGACAACAAAAAGCACACGTGCCAGTCCCGCACATTACTGTCTGTTATTCTCTATCACCCCATCCAAAAAACAGTTCTTTCCGCGTGAGCGCGATAGAGAGTGCACTAACACACTCGAAATCATCGCGTGTCATTTCCTTTCATTTCTTTTGAAGCTGAACAAGTTTTTGTGCCATATTCTGGACAATTTTTTTTTTTTTTTTTTGCAATAAACGTTTAGTTGAAGTTAAGCGCTTGTGTTGTGTGTTCTGTGTAATAGTGGCTGCGCTGCCTAGCAAGATAGACGAAATAAATTGTGTTAGAAGCACCAAATGGAATGCGCTAACGGCGGGTTCTCTCTCTCTCTCTCTCTTTTTTTTTTTTACCTTACGTTTGTTTTTCTATTCAAAGGTATTAAATTTACTCTGTCCCTGTGCTGACCCGTTCAGGTGTCATCGTAAGGATAGACGGTTACGTGTGGAGCTTTTTTTTTTTTTTTTTTAATGAGAAATGACAACGCTTACATGCTCTTTTCTGTCTTTTTCGGTGCCGAGCTGCGTGATTTGGTTGTCTCTTTGCAGCATTTGGCGTCGCGCACTTGTGGCTAACTGATGTCGCGAGGAAATATATATAAAGTATAGAAAAACAAACACGCTTGAGGGTACGAACAGAGCCATCGTGACTGCGAAGCGAAACACGGCCGCGTCACCTGTTTGGGTGGTCCTTAGAAGGACCGTTTGGGGAATGCGGCGAGCGCGCGGAAGGGGTGCTCGCTTACGCCTTCTTCTCCGTCTTCTTTGGAAGAAGCACGGCTTGAATGTTGGGCAACACACCGCCCTGCGCGATGGTGACGCCGGAAAGCAGTTTGTTCAGCTCCTCGTCGTTGCGGATGGCGAGCTGCAAGTGACGGGGGATGATCCGGGTCTTCTTGTTGTCACGAGCGGCGTTGCCCGCCAGCTCGAGCACCTCGGCGGCCAGGTACTCGAGTACGGCAGCCAGGTAGACCGGAGCGCCAGCTCCGACGCGCTCGGCGTAGTTTCCCTTGCGTAGGAGGCGGTGAATACGGCCCACGGGGAACTGAAGCCCCGCGCGGCTAGAACGGGTCTTGCTCTTGCCTTTCGCCTTGCCGCCCTTGCCACGTCCGGACATGGTGTTGCTTTTCGCTTGGTACGACGCCGGTTGCCGAAAACAAGAAAGCTGCTGCCTTCTGAGATGAGAGCCGTGCTCGAATGGTTTGGGTGGTGGTAGTGATTAGAATGAAGAGGAAAAAGGCACCTAATTTCTGTCTGCCTTCAGGCGACACGGCGCAGTGCCTTATAGGGGTGGGGGGAAGGAGGGATAAAAGAATAGAAGGAAAGTAGAAGCAGAAGAAGACAGCCAACGAGAGGAAAAAAGAAGGAGATAGGAAAGTGGGGATCCGGTCGAAGCAGTCCAAGGGCGGGGTGCCACAATGCGAGAGCTACACGGCGTCAGGAGACCGCGGAGGGCGAACCAGTCGGCGGGAGCTACGCTGAAGTCGGAGATCGCGAGGGCACAACCGTCCAGCTTGAAATCCTGCGAGCGAATCCCGAATGGTTTCCGTTGCCACCATCGCGCGCCGCCGCTCGCGGGGAACGGATGAGAGTGTGAGAGAGAGAAGCCGTGCGAACCAATGGGGCGCGCGCGTTGTGCTGATCTCGTCAACACCCCTCGCTCATATTTAAGCGCGGCGAGACGGGGGGACACGCGCATTCGACTCTGGTCTCGCGTGCGTGTTGTGTGAAATCATGCCTCCCCAACCGTCTGGCAAAGCCGTCAAGAAGGCCGGCAAGGCGCAGAAGAATGTGCGCGCCACGGACAAGAAGAAGAAGAAGCGCCGCAGGAAGGAGAGCTTCTCCATCTACATCTATAAGGTGCTGAAGCAGGTGCACCCCGACACTGGTGTCTCCAGCAAGGCCATGTCCATCATGAACAGCTTCGTGAACGACATCTTCGAGCGTATCGCCGCCGAGTCGTCACGCCTTGCTCACTACAACAAGCGCTCGACCATCACGAGCCGGGAGATCCAGACCGCGGTGCGCCTGCTGCTGCCCGGAGAGCTGGCCAAGCACGCGGTGTCCGAGGGTACAAAAGCCGTCACCAAGTACACCAGCTCCAAGTAGGCGTGCGTCGTGGGCCACAGCGAGCAACGACAAATCAACGGCTCTTCTCAGAGCCACCCAAATTGTCTGCGTCGGCATAGGGGTTGTGCTGAGAGATTCGGCTCCGAATCCATCCTCTTCTCTCTGTTGAACACCGCTAGCAGGAGCGTTGGTGTGCCGCGCTCGACGTGTGTGCTCGGGGAGGTTGAACAGGTAAATTAGAGAAGACCGAGTGCGCGGAGAAAAGTGCCACAAGTACGGTAATGGAGGGAAAACAAAACCAGGAGCGTGGTAATTAAAAAAAAAAAAAAAAAACAGGGGGAAGGTGGCCGCTTCTCTCAAAAAAAGGTAACATGAACTCGAGTGTGTTCAGCTCTTGGGAAATGATAGAATAGGAAACTCGCGTCAGCGCTTGCCCGAGCAACTCCGACATGTCGGGCCAAATATGAAGGGGTATACACGGTATGCAGTGCATGCGGAGAGAAGGAAACTGCCGAACACTTGATAATGCTATGTAAAGGGCTTCACCTTATAGTTTAGAATGATGGCGCAGAGTTTTTCAAAAGCACCGGGGTTTAGAGACGGGGGAGGGCAAAATAGACTTTAGGCGGGTAGAATTAACTAGAAGGTGGTTATCTTATTGGTGGCTAAAGTCAAGGCAAGAGTGAAAACTAAACCATTCACTGCAAAGCACCGCGGTCCTATACTTCACTATTTAAAGAGAGAAAAAAAACAAGATAAATGTAGCTGTTTGTTAGGTCAGCATTATGGCTAGGTGGTGATAGCTGCCGCCCGATGTGAAGGGTACAGCCACATTCATCAGACAGCGCAGAGTTCCTTCTCTGCCACGCCATTCATTTGTTTACGAAATTGGGGCATTTATTTCTTGAGAGCGCAGGGCAGGCCCGTTTCGAGACTGTAGGAGGAGTGAATGTAGCTTAAAGTGCGTGGCGCGGTGAAAAATGTGCGGAAGCATTGATGCAAGAAAAGATAGGGGAGAAATATATAGACGCATGTGACAATAGCTGTAGAAGCAGAAAAGCGTGGCGGCGGACTGCATGCTAATTATTGTCCGAAAGCAAAGTATCGACAGCCCGAGTGAAGGAAAAAACAAAACTGTGCGTACGCATGACAGGGGTACCACGCAGGTGATTTATATAGTGCACAAAGAAGTACGAAATCCAGTAAAGAAAGGCGGTCGACACGAGGTATGGGCATTTCCCGTTTTCGCACCGAGTGCTCCGTTTGCGCGTCGCCGAAAGAAACATAGCCAGGCCGGCCAGCAAACGACACTGCTCGGCTTGACGTTTACATAATCACACGGTGTAGCGGAACACTGTGTTCTCTTCGAAAGAACAAATGCGCCTGTGCTAGGCACAAATGAGTGGTACGTTCCATTCGGAATGTGGTGGGAAACTTACCTTAAATGAATGAGCGGACGCACCGTTTATTTCCGCTTTGTTTTAGATTACTGACTATGTTCGGCGGGTCGACAGTGCATTTGTATGAAGCTTTCAAGCGCGATCATTTTGTAATTTCGCATCGTGCGTCCCTGCCACAAGTTCGGGGAAGGAATACTTTCAATATGGGAACCCTCATGATTGTGAAAGATGAAACTGCGACTACTTAAACACACTTGCACCACAGAAATGGCACGCGCAGTTTGGTATTGGGGCACGTGAGAAGGGAATACAATAGATGGGCATTGGCGCGCATCTTTTTTTCTTATTGATATGATATGTAAGGAGATGTCGGCGCACCATTATGGCGCCGGCTACTCCTTGGCCGTTGAGTTAAACTTGAACACGTATCTTGAAGCAAAACGTACAAAGCAGTGCATGGAAAGTAGAAAACTCGGGCAGAGATATGCAAAGACACACTTACACTTATACGCACATATCAGAACACAATGGTAAGTAAATGTTCGAAAGTCAATGAATGAAGTCTCTGATATAATGTCCCTCGATAATATTCGGTCCACCAGCACAAAACAGTAGAGCACACGTCTGGTCCGTATAAAGATGCATTCGCTCGTGTGTACATAATTGTCGACACGTCATTCATTTCACAACACACACATGATGAGAGTCACGTGATACTGTACATAATAAGTACATTTGTTACAAATGAAAGTTCGTTATTTCTTAATACTTATCAGCAATCCCGCTGTCTTGTAAAGAACGTGTTGATGCTTTTAAAGCGTGCGACTGTAAAACTCGAGTAGGCCACGGACCCAGAAGTTTCTTCATGTTAAACGGTCTGCGGTCTAATGCCAACTGTTCGGACTTAAGACGGCGTCTCGTGATGTGGACAGTCTACGAGAAGGTGACATACGTCTTCATCTATCAATCCGCATTCGCATTCGGGACTTTCAGCTCTGCCGTGTCTGTGCAAAGAAAAAAAAAAAAACAAATGTTTTTGTGTATGCCGTGCCTAGCCTCAATCGGTCAATTAGAGTTTCCGATATTCTATCTAATGCCAGCGTAATTTTTAATTCAATAAATGGATCGATGTGGTATAAATCGCACCTCTTTGTACTTTGGTCAAACCAAGCAGTTTTGCTCATTCTGAAAGTTGTATTCTTTATAATACTACGCAATTCACTTTTTTCGAAATATTGGTTGCCACGATGTGTAGACCTACTTTGTGTGCTCTGGACGGCTCTGGAAGGCCAACTGCAAATCTTCTTTGCACAGCTGATGCCGTCCGGATAGTCGTTGATAGATTACTTAACAGGTTGTCAGCCTCCGAAGGTATTATGTAAGCGAAAGTACGCATGCGTAAAACATGCAGCGAACGAACACTCTTCCAACGCTGTAAAGAAGAAAGAATGCATAAAGGGTGGTGCATTTTACGCTCCAATCTCGTCCTATGTAAGGCGCTTTAGAGTTAGGGCTGTTTTGCCTGTAATTGCGTGACCCTTGCAGGGTTCCTCACAGTGCAACCGTGCACTTGAAACGGGCAGGTGTTGAACCACCCCGCAAGGAGATGGGGAAACTTCGCTGCGACCGGACCGCTTGACAGTCCGTGTTTACGGGAGGAGAGGCGCGCCCGAGAGGAGGTGCGCTCTCACTCTCTGCCGTCCCCGTGAATGCTGAAATGAGCGCGGTCGCGTTGCGTGGCTTCGGTGAAACTGCCGTATCGCGATATGTAGTGGAGCTGCCACAGTAAAATTTGAGACACGCGTAGCCAGCCAAAGGTGCTGTTACTTTGCCGAATTTCACGTGCCGGCGTCCACAACAACGCGAGCACGCTTTGTTTAGAAATTTCCGGCCATGAGGCCGTGCCCGGACCGCGTGTGTTAGTCCCTTGGTTTGGCGACAAGGATGGCGTCAAAGTGACGCCGTGAAACGGGTTTCGTGCGTGCAAATGAGGCATTGATGTGATTAGAGAGAAAGCGAGAACATAGAAAAGAAAAAAAAAAAGAGGGGGGGGGGCACACGCCGGGGACGAGTAGTCGCAAAGTGTTAAGTGTGCAGTTTATTTACGTGCGGCACACAGGTGAGCTGTTGCAGCTGTGAGTTTTGACAAATATTGCGTGTGTCATGTTCAGTGGACACGATGAAACGTTTTTTAGCGAACGCGTTGTATCCGCTGGGCTTGTACGTACGCGTACATGAATTGTCGCTTACTCGGTTTGATGTCTCCTTGCCGCTGGGGCAGCTGATACGACTGATACGCCATTTTGCAGCAGTGAAGGGTGCGTGAATGAATGGGCAAGAAACTTAGCAACAGTAACGAGAAAAGAATTAAAAACAAACAAACAAACGAAAGCATGTTTGCCGTGTATATTCAATCTTGTAGTGCAGAAAAATAGTCAGTGCAGCAACCTGCGCGGCCAACGCGCTCCTCGCGAAGAAAAGAGGGAGAGAGAGACGAGCTGGCCGCCGACCAACCGGCGTGCGCCGTTCGCCTTCCTCCTCAGTCTCGCGGGCCGGCGCCGACACCGCGACTCGATCGTGTCGAGCATTCGCTTTCCGGGCGCGTTTCGAAGCAGAAGCAGAAACTTCGGAAGCCGTCATGTCTGGCCGTGGCAAAGGTGGCAAAGGGCTGGGGAAGGGTGGCGCCAAGCGTCATCGAAAGGTGTTGCGTGACAACATCCAGGGCATAACCAAGCCGGCCATCCGTCGTCTGGCGCGCCGTGGCGGTGTCAAGCGCATCTCTGGCCTCATCTACGAGGAAACTCGCGGCGTTCTCAAGGTGTTCCTCGAGAACGTGATCCGCGATGCCGTCACTTACACCGAGCACGCCAAAAGGAAGACCGTGACAGCCATGGACGTCGTGTACGCCCTCAAGCGTCAGGGCCGCACCCTGTACGGATTCGGAGGCTAAGAAGCCAGCGGCGTCGCCTGCAGCCAGCCAACGAGAACACAACAGCCCTCTTCAGGGCTACCCACTTGATGCTTCGGCAGTGTGATCCCAGCGGTTCGCCATACCCGTCCGTCCCTCTTTGCAATATCATTGCGTCATCGCTCAGGTGAGCAGCACCTCGTGTAGTAGTAGCTTGATCGCGCTGGGTACTTGTCACGTTCACCGCATTTCGTTCGCGTCGTCGTCTTTCTCCTGGGTCTGCATGCACGAATCAATCGCCGCATCTGCGAGTTCTTCCTCTCCTTCCTGCAAGCCAAGCTGCTAAAACGGGCCCGTCAAGCGAACGTCGCCTAGTTACCTTATCGCGCGAAGGAAGAAGCCGAGCGCAGCGTTCTACCCTGGTCACTGCATTCTTGGAGACACGACTATGCTCAGGAAGCACGAACTCGCTTTTTTCTTTGGAATGCCCACTACACGATCGCGTCACGTTGTGTCAAAATAAATAAAAACGCACTATGTTCTACCGTGGGGCACCCAGACGAAGAAGGGATGTGTACTTACAAATGAAAAAATTGATTGTGACAGGTTGGTCGTGTTTACCGCGCCCGCTGTGCACTCAGAAGTGCCCCATTCAATAACACATTGTGTACATTGTCACGCCTAATAATTTTTGTTTGTTTTTTTTTTTCACACCTGGCGCTGCCGAGCTGCAAAATACAAAAAAAAAAAGAAAGAAAAGTGGAAGGGGATGTTTAAACAGAATTTCTGCGCAAGTCAGAAGCAAGTACACAATAAGCGCTGCCCATGCAGCGTGCTGAGGGAAGCTGCACTTGATAGAAGTGGCACTCATGTACTGTACTGGTGCTGCGAACACTGCAGTTGTGAAAGCTTTACTTGGACGGACAGCTACGCAACAAGTGTTTCCATTTCGCCGGCAGAGGTGGTCACTCTAGGGAGGCTGGCTTCGCCGCCCACGCGAGAGGGGGGGGGGGGGGGACTAGCCCATGATGTAAACGCGAGAGGTTCGAGCGCGGGAAATTCGAAAGCAAGGCGCGCTCGCGTGAGCCTGCCGTCAGATGGCGACACCAACCCACGAGCATTGCATTTTCAAGTGCACCCTTGGTTTCCCACCCACCTCCGCACAGGACGAGGCGTGTCGAATGTGTAACCAAGGCGCACGACAGTGGTTCTGCTCAGGCAAGCCTACCTATAACAAAAATTGTTCTCCATGTGTGTACCTTCATTTTCTCGTGAAAATGTGAAAGAGGAGTGAATGGGGCTTTTTGAGGCGCGTGTTGATCTTCGTTTCTATTATGATTATTATTTTTCACCCTTTCATTGAGTCCATTTCCTGCTTTTTGTGCCACATATTTAGCACTTAGAGGTTGGGGGGGGGGGGGGGGGGATTGCTGATGTGTAAGATGGAAAAGAAGAGGAAAGTGAGCCCCGAAACTGTCTGCATCAGGATGCGACACCTCAGCGGTAGCTCACAAGGGATGGGGGGTGAGGGGGGATTAAAAGGGTGGGAATAAAAGTGTAGAGAAAGAGACATGAGGGAAGCCAGAGTGAGACGACATATCGAGGGAATAGGAGTAAAAATGAAACAAAACATTCGAACGCAAACACCCCGTACATCCAACCGCCATTGAGCGCACCTAGTAGTTTGGCAAGTATGTATGAGTGATTCTTAAGAGGGAAAGGAAGATAAAATTGAGCAAGTAGGCGCGCTCAGTGGCAGTTGGATGTACGGGGTGTTTGTGTTAGAATGTTTTGTTGCGTTTTACTCCTTGTCGTTGCGCGGACGTGTATGCATATACCAACACTGCCGGTGGTCTCTCGTCGTCTTCGCCCATCTACGTAATGGTCGCAAATAAGCGACAACGCAAGGAGCAAGTTTTTTTGGCGTGGCAGTGCGCATTTGCCCTCGGTGATGCGAGGCGCTCTAGTGCGATGCGCGCTGTTGGCGTGAATGGTGGCGTCTCGCACTCCGTCGCGCCGCTTCGGGAAGCGACGAGCTACAGCGTCGATTGATGTGTTGCCTGGAAGGCGAAAGAAATGCGCAGCAGGCTGTATTGTACAGCGGTAGTGGTTTCGTTTCGGTGTACCTCTTTGCAGCCGCGAACTGCACGGTTGCCCGAAAATGAGCGCCAGCCAGCATCCTGGCGTACGCTTCCGCGCTCGCACGCGGACGGGTTCTCACGCTTCGGCCAATGGGAGGGAGAGAGATGGGTCGTGCGGCGAAGCCGCTTTTGCCGATCTCCGGCAGGAGCGCAGTTTCGCTCCGTCAGTCGAGGTGATCGGACGCACGCAGCATGGCCCGAACTAAACAAACCGCGCGCAAGAGTACTGGAGGCAAGGCTCCGCGTAAGCAGCTTGCTACCAAGGCTGCTCGCAAGAGTGCCCCTGCCACAGGCGGGGTGAAGAAACCTCACCGTTACAGGCCTGGAACCGTGGCCCTGCGTGAAATTCGCCGATACCAGAAGTCGACCGAACTGCTGATCCGCAAGCTTCCCTTTCAGCGCCTGGTGCGGGAAATCGCTCAGGACTTCAAGACGGACCTCCGTTTCCAGAGTTCTGCCGTGATGGCCCTACAGGAAGCTAGCGAGGCCTACCTCGTTGGTCTTTTCGAAGACACCAACCTGTGCGCCATCCACGCTAAGCGCGTCACCATCATGCCAAAGGACATCCAGCTGGCTCGGCGCATTCGCGGTGAGCGCGCCTAAGTTGGGCTGCTCCCTGCGCTTCGGTCGACAGGCAAGCAACAACAAACGGTCCTTCTCAGGACCACCAACGTGTCTGCTTTGGCTACGAGACCACTCCAGGCCACGTACTCCGGCCGCACCCTCTTTTGCTGTCATGTTTTGTACGTACGTGGCTGCCGTTGTCTAGCGCGCGGAAGAACGGAACGTCGGCGCGTCGTTATTACGAAGAAATGGCTCAGCTTTGACAAATTCAAGGTAAAAGTGTGTATCATTATGAGTAGACAGAGAAAAGGTAGGCTAGCTTCAGTCGGTGTGTGTGCAGCAGCCGTGCTGCGACCCTGTGGTGTGTCAATTTCATTTATGTGTTTACCTTTTTGCCCGCCGCTTGTAAGGTGTTTTTGAGGGCTTCTGTTTGCGTAACGCCATGGTGACTTGGGCTGCTGGACCCCGGCGCAACTTTTGGGTGCACTCGTAGGAGGTGATGAAGTTTTACCGAGAGACGAAATAAACAATTGTATCGGGCCAGTTGGTAAGGATCCATCTCGCTAGGAAGCGCAGCCACTATTACACAGACCTCACAACACAAGCGCTTAACTTCAACTGAACTTTCATTGCAAACGTCAGAGTTTATAAAGGGGGTGAACAGAGAAAAAGAATAGTAAAAGGTAGACAACAAAAAGCACACGTGCCAGTCCCGCACATTACTGTCTGTTATTCTCTATCACCCCATCCAAAAAACAGTTCTTTCCGCGTGAGCGCGATAGAGAGTGCACTAACACACTCGAAATCATCGCGTGTCATTTCCTTTCATTTCTTTTGAAGCTGAACAAGTTTTTGTGCCATATTCTGGACAATTTTTTTTTTTTTTTTTTTTTTGCAATAAACGTTTAGTTGAAGTTAAGCGCTTGTGTTGTGTGTTCTGTGTAATAGTGGCTGCGCTGCCTAGCAAGATAGACGAAATAAATTGTGTTAGAAGCACCAAATGGAATGCGCTAACGGCGGGTTCTCTCTCTCTCTCTCTCTTTTTTTTTTTTTACCTTACGTTTGTTTTTCTATTCAAAGGTATTAAATTTACTCTGTCCCTGTGCTGACCCGTTCAGGTGTCATCGTAAAGATAGACGGTTACGTGTGGAGCTTCACAGTAACTAATGACAACGCTTACATGCCCTTTTCTGTCTCTTTCGGTGCCGAGCTGCGTGATTTGGTTGTCTCTGTGCAGCATTTGGCGTTGCGCACTGGTGGCTAACTGATGTCGCGAGGAAATATATATATAATATAGACAAAAACAAACACGCTTGAGGGTACGAACAGAGCCATCGTGACTGCGAAGCGAAGCCCGGCCGCGTCACCTGTTTGGGTGGTCCTTAGAAGGACCGTTTGGGGAATGCGGCGAGCGCGCGGAAGGGGTGCTCGCTTACGCCTTCTTCTCCGTCTTCTTCGGAAGAAGCACGGCTTGAATGTTGGGCAACACACCGCCCTGCGCGATGGTGACGCCGGAAAGCAGTTTGTTCAGCTCCTCGTCGTTGCGGATGGCGAGCTGCAAGTGACGGGGGATGATCCGGGTCTTCTTGTTGTCACGAGCGGCGTTGCCCGCCAGCTCGAGCACCTCGGCGGCCAGGTACTCGAGTACGGCAGCCAGGTAGACCGGGGCGCCCGCTCCGACGCGCTCGGCGTAGTTTCCCTTGCGTAGGAGGCGGTGAATACGGCCCACGGGGAACTGAAGCCCCGCGCGGCTAGAACGGGTCTTGCTCTTGCCTTACCGTTGTCAGAAAGGAAGAGGAGTTGGCACTCGAAAGCGCCTCGTCCCAGAGCACATGTCACTCATCAACCTTTCATCATCCAATTACGTTCAACCCGGTAAGGGTCCCGCCCCTGGGGGGGGGACGGGTCTTATGTTGTTTCGGTTGAACGGCCCTACCCGGACAAGGGTGCCGCCTCCGCACGACGCCCAGAGCACCGCGCGGACGCGACGTATCTCGCGGCCCCACGCCGCGAGATTGACGGTGCCTTTCCCAGACAAGGGGGCCACTCTTTAGTGCCGCTGACGAGGTCAGGGCCCACGGAGCTGTGGCCTCTCCATCGTGACCGGAGGTCGAAGACCCCCATGGTCCCCGCTCAAAGCGAGCGGTTGTGCCACGCCCCCGCGGCGCGCGCGAGGAACACGTGGCGGGCGTGTGCCCGCTGGCTGCCTGCCAGCGAGCGGTTTGAATTGCGCGCGCGTCGCAGCAGTCGCGCGCGCAGCAGACCGAAATAGCCACGCCGGCGGCGGGGCTAGCGACGGAAACGAGTTTAGCTCGGAGGGGGAAAGGGTGCATGCTTTCTCTCCCTCGAAGAGAGGCGGGAGAGGAGGAGAGAGCGCCCGCAGAGGGGCGCGCTCTTTGAACGAAAACGCCTCCCCGGATTCGCTCGCAGGATTTCAAGCTGGACGGTTGTGCCCTCGCGATCTCCGACTTCAGCGTAGCTCCCGCCGACTGGTTCGCCCTCCGCGGTCTCCTGACGCCGTGTAGCTCTCGCATTGTGGCACCCCGCCCTTGGACTGCTTCGACCGGATCCCCACTTTCCTATCTCCTTCTTTTTCCTCTCGTTGGCTGTCTTCTTCTGCTTCTACTTTCCTTCTATCCTTTTTATCCCTCCTTCACCCCACCCCTATAAGGCACTGCGCCGTGTCGCCTGAAGGCAGACAGAAATTAGGTGCCTTTTTCCTCTTCATTGTAACCACTACCACCACCACCACCTTCCCCCGGAGAAAGGAGAAGGAAAGCGCCGCCGAGCAGAATGTAAACAAATCCCCAGGCGTGGTGGCTTGTCCTAGCGCGGAATAAGCGCGCTGTCGGACTTAAACAAAGCATGCAGGCGAGTGATGCCTCGCCGAATCCTGCTGCTAGATGTTCCGCCATCATAGTTGGATGGTTAGTTGCCCTCTAGACTCACTAAAGATCACTGCCGGTCGGTGCCAGGTTTCGAGAAACTTCTTCGCGTCTAGGCGATACCGCTCACGAAAGAGATGAAACCAGACCTCCTTCCGCACTTTTGCAAGCACTTCGTGGAGGCCCGGCAGTCTCCCCTGGTAAACGGCCTCGCATCGCGCCAACCAAACTTGGTATAGGCACTCAACGAGAAGAAGCACGAACTGGTTGACCGCGTGAGACGGGAGCGGACTTAAATAACGGACCGTGGGATAAGGAATTCCCGGGAGCTGAAAGAGGTCGGCTATCTTTCGGAGTAGGGCTTTTGGAAGGGCGCACTCGTAAAAGACGTGAACCAGGGCCTCTCGACTGTGACAGAATGGACAAACACCTCGCTGGATGTTTGGTGTGTTGGGTCTGTACGTTATAGGCAGACAGCCCCTTGCCAGGCGGTACATAAAAGTAGCACGCCTGGCGTCGAGAAAACTGGCCGTGATGAGATGCCAGTTCGGCTTGTGCCGGCACAGGTCCAACATCTTGTAGCGCTCGGGTGGAGGCGGGGTTATGAGGCCGACTAGATCTTGGAGGTGCACCTCGACCACGTCACACTCTGGATCGACGCGCTGAATCTCCGCGAGTGTCCTAGCCGCGCCCGCGTAAAAAGCTGACGGGGTTCCCGCACGAGGCACGCTGTGAGAGAGGGCGCCCGCCGAGAACTGCCGTAAGCGCGTGCTAAGGAAGAACGACGCGAAGCTTCGAGTGAGTGTCATGTCCGAGTCTAACGCTACTCGGGTCCATCTAACGTGAAGCACCCGGGCCATGAGCGCCAGGTCAGGGACTCCGAGTCCTCCCTGATCTCTGGGCAGCTTCAGGACCTTTCGCCTTGCCGCCCTTGCCACGTCCGGACATGGTGTTGCTTTTCGCTTGCCGGTTGAGAAAAACTGCTGCCTTCTAAGATGAGAGCCGTGCTCGAATGGTTTCCGTTGCCACCATCGCGCGCCGCCGCTCGCGGGGAACGGATGAGAGTGTGAGAGAGGGAAGCCGTGCGAACCAATGGGGCGCGCGCGTTGTGCTGATCTCGTCAACACCCCTCGCTCATATTTAAGCGCGCCGCGCAGGGGCGACACGCGCATTCGACTCTGGTCTCGCGTGCGTGTTGCGTGAAATCATGCCTCCCCAACCGTCTGGCAAAGCCGTCAAGAAGGCCGGCAAGGCGCAGAAGAATGTGCGCGCCACGGACAAGAAGAAGAAGAAGCGCCGCAGGAAGGAGAGCTTCTCCATCTACATCTATAAGGTGCTGAAGCAGGTGCACCCCGACACTGGTGTCTCCAGCAAGGCCATGTCCATCATGAACAGCTTCGTGAACGACATCTTCGAGCGTATCGCCGCCGAGTCGTCACGCCTTGCTCACTACAACAAGCGCTCGACCATCACGAGCCGGGAGATCCAGACCGCGGTGCGCCTGCTTCTGCCCGGAGAGCTGGCCAAGCACGCGGTGTCCGAGGGCACAAAAGCCGTCACCAAGTACACCAGCTCCAAGTAGGCGTGCGTCGTGGGCCACAGCGAGCAGCGACAAATCAACGGCTCTTCTCAGAGCCACCCAAATTGTTTGCGTCGGCATAGGGGTTGTGCTGAGAGATTCGGCTCCAAATCCATCCTCTTCTCTCTGTTGAACACCGCTAGCAGGAGCGTTGGTGTGCCGCGCTCGACGTGTGTGCTCGGGTAGGTTGAACAGGTAAATTAGAGAAGACCGAGTGCGCGGAGAAAAGTGCCACAAGTACGGTAATGGAGGGAAAACCAGGAGCGTGGTAATTAAAAAAAAAAAAAAAAACAGGGGGAAGGTGGCCGCTGCTCAAAACGTAACATGACCTCGAGTGTGTTCAGCTCTAGGGGAATGATCGAAAAGAAAACTAGCGTCAGCATTTGCCCGAGCAACTCCGACATGTCGGGCCAAATACGAAGGGGTATACACGGTATGCAGTGCATGCGGAGAGAAGGGAACTGCAGAACACTTGATAATGTTATGTAAATGGCTTCACCCTATAGTTTAAAATGATGGCGCAGAGTTTTTCAAAGCACCGGGGGAGGGCAAAATATACTTTAGGCGGGTAGAATCAACTAGAAGGTGGTTATCTTATTGGTGGCTACAGTCAAAGCAAGAGTGAAAACTAAACCATTCACTGCAAAGCGCCGGTCCTATACTTCACTATTTAAGGGGGACAAAATAAAAAGATAAATCTAGTTGTTGTTTAGCTAAGCATGTCCGATGTGAAGGGTACAGCCACATTCATCAGCCAGCGCCGAGTTCCTTCTCTGCCACGCCCACTCATTTGTTTACGAAATTGGGGCATTCATTTCTTGAGAGCGCAGGGCAGGCCCGTTTCGAGACTGTAGGAGGAGTGAATGTAGATTGAAGTGCGCGATGCGGTGAAAAATGTGCGGAAGCATTGATGCAAGAAAAGATGGGGGAGAATGTATAGACGCATGTGACATTAGCTGTAGAAGCGGAAAAGCGTGGGGGCGGGCTGCATGCTAATTATTGCCCCAACGCAAAGTATCAACAGCCCCCATGGAAAGGGGAAAAAAAAAAAATAAGCTGTGCGTACGCATAACAGGGGTACCACGCAGGTGATTTATATAGTGTACAAAGAAGTACGAAACTCAGTAAAGAAAGGCGGTCGACAGGGGGTATGGGCATTTCCTGTTTTTTACCACCGAGTGCTCCGTTTGCGCGTCGCCGAAACAAACATAGCCAGGCCGGCCAGCAAACGACACTGCTCGGCTTGACGTTTACATATCACACGGTGTAGCGGAACACTGTGTTCTCTTCGAAAGAACAAATGCGCCTGTGCTAGGCACAAATGAGTGGTGCGTTCCATTAGGAATATGGTTGGAAACTTACGTTAAATGAATGAGTGGACGCACCCTTTATTTCCGCTTGGTTTCGTGACGTGATGGACGGCAGCGAGCGTTGCAGTGTAACCGATACACATGTAACTGAGCGGTTGACGTCGGTCAGAATGTAGAAATGTGCAGTTTTCTGCGCGAAAAAGGAAAAGGGGGATGGGAGAAAAAATAATTGTTTGACGCTACCGCAGCTATCGTTATGGTGCGTCGTAGCGCCGCTAGAGATGCGTAGCATGCCAAGGGGAAGTCCGCGTTTAACTCGTCGTGAGCAAATGAATATAACGAGAGAAAGGACATCGCCAAAGAAAGAAAACAGCGGTGACTCACAATTAAGGCTGAACCAGCCAGAGTTGGCTGGCATGTTATCGTGGCCTTGGATGTCGTTTGGATCGCGGGGCTTGTCTGAGTACTGGTGCACGCGTTCGGCTGCAGCCGCCTTTCGTTCAGCAGGGATGATGGTTCGCGGTCAGTGGCCCTGTTTAAATAGATGCGAAGCCTAGTTAAAGTTGTTATCTACGCAGAATCGCCACACTTCATGTACCATTAGAACCGTGTCGTAGATGCGGTGCGGGAGGACTCAGTCCTAAATGGTGGGTTAATTAATTAAAAAAAAAGAAAAAAAGCGGCTACTCAGGATTCGCAGTTGGACTGGATGCGAACCAAAGGTGGCAGTTTGGTTGTTGGGTTGCGATTGCCGCGGGCGTGTACCTGCACAATGCGGCCGTCGTTTGTAAGATGATTTCATTTGCGGAGGTTAGTGAGACCAGGCTGTGTTTTTATTGATGTTTCATTTCAGGATACCAACCGCGGCTTTTTCGAACGGCTTGTGGGTGTTTTGTGAGATCTTTTTAGATTACTGACTATGTTCAGCGGCTCGACAGTGCATTTGTATGAAGCCTTCAAGCGCGATCATTTTGTAAATTTGCATCGTGCGTCCCTGCCACCATGGGACCGCTCATGATTGTGAAAGATGAAACTGCGACCGCTTGAACACACTTGCACCACAAAAATGGCACGCGCAGTTTGGTATTGGTGCACGTGAGAAGGGAATACAATAGATGGGCATTGGCGCGCATCTTTTTCTCTTATTGATATGATATATAAGGATATGTCGGCGCACCATTATGGCACCGGCTACTCCTTAGCCGTTGAGTGAAACTTGAACACGTATCTTGAAGCAAAACATACAAAGCAGTGCATGGAAAGTAGAAAACTCGGGCAGAAATATGCAAAGACACACTTACACTTATACACACATATCAGAACACAATGGTAAGTAAATGTTCGAAAGTCAATGAATGAAGTCTCTGATAATGTCCCTCGTTAATATTCGGTCCACCAGCACAAAACAGTGGAGCACACGTCTGGTCCTTATAAAGATGCATTCGCTCGTGTGTACATAATTGTCGACACGTCATTCATTTCACAACACACACATGATGGGAGTCACGTGATACTGTACATAATAAGTACATTTGTTACAAATGAAAGTTCGTTATTTCTTAATACTTATCAGCAATCCCGCTGTCTTGTAAAGAACGTGTTGATGCTTTTAAAGCGTGCGACTGTAAAACTCGAGTAGGCCACGGACCCAGAAGTTTCTTCATGTTAAACGGTCTGCGGTCTAATGCCAACTGTTCGGACTTAAGACGGCGTCTCGTGATGTGGACATTCTACGAGAAGGTGACATACGTCTTCATCTATTAATCCACATTCGCATTCGGGACTTTCAGCTCTGCCGTGTCTGTGCAAAAAAAAAAAAAAAAAAAATGTTTTGTGTATGTCGTGCCTAGCCTCAATCGGTAAATTAGAGTTTGCGATATTCTATCTAATGCCAGCGTAATTTTTAATTCAATAGATGGATCGATGTGGTATAAATCGCACCTCTTTGTACTTTGGTCAAACCAAGCAGTTTTGCTCATTCTGAAAGTTTTATTCTTTATAATACTACGCAATTCACTTTTTTCGAAATATTGGTTGCCACGATGTGTAGACCTACTTTGTTTGCTCTGGACGGCAGATATCAGGCGTAATGAAGCTAGGAACACATGTGAGCCTCGGAAAAAGAAGTGCGAATAAGAAAGGCCAACTGCAAATCCTCTTTGCACAGCTGATGCCGTCCGGATAGTCGTTGATAGATTACTTAACAGGTTGTCAGCCTCCGAAGGTATTATGTAAGCGAAAGTACGCATGCGTAAAACATGCAGCGAACGAACACTCTTCCAACGCTGTAAAGAAGAAAGAATGCATAAAGGGTGGTGCATTTTACGCTCCAATATCGTCCTATGTAAGGCGCTTTAGAGTTAGGGCTGTTTTGCCTGTAATTGCGTGACCCTTGCAGGGTTCCTCACAGTGCAACCGTGCACTTGAAACAAGATGGGGAAACTTCGCTGCGACCGGACCGCTTGACAGTCCGTGTTTACGGGAGGAGAGGCGCGCCCGAGAGGAGGTGCGCTCTCACTCTCTGCCGTCCCCGTGAATGCTGAAATGAGCGCGGTCGCGTTGCGTGGCTTCGGTGAAACTGCCGTATCGCGATATGTAGTGGAGCTGCCACAGTAAAATTTGGGACACGCGTAGCCAGCCGAAGGTGCTGTTACTTTGCCGAATTTCACGTGCCGGCGTCCACAACAACGCGAGCACGCTTTGTTTAGAAATTCCCGGCCATGAGGCCGTGCCCGGACCGCGTGTGTTAGTCCCTTGGTTTGGCGACAAGGATGGCGTCAAAGTGACGCCGTGAAACGGGTTTCGTGCGTGCAAATGAGGCATTGATGTGATTAGAAAGAAAGCGACAACATAGAAAAGAAAAAAAAAAGAGGGAGGGGGCACAGGCCGGGGACGAGTAGTCGCAAAGTGTTAAGTGTGCAGTTTATTTACGTGCGGCACACAGGTGAGCTGTTGCAGCTGTGAGTTTTGACAAATATTGCGTGTGTCATGTTCAGTGGACACGATGAAACGTTTGTTTTAGCGAACGCGTTGTATCCGCTGTGCATGAATTGTCGCTTACTCGGTTTGATGTCTCCTTGCCGCTGGGGCAGCTGATACGAGTGATACGCCATTTTGCAGCAGTGAAGGGTGCGTGAATGAATGGCCAAGAAACTTAGCAACAGTAACGAGAAAAGAATTACAAACAAACAAACGAAAGCACGTTTGCCGTGTATATTCAATCTTGTAGTGCAGAAAAATAGTCAGTGCAGCAACCTGCGCGGCCAACGCGCTCCTCGCGAAGAAAAGAGGGAGAGAGAGACGAGCCGGCCGCCGACCAACCGGCGTGCGCCGTTCGCCTTCCTCCTCAGTCTCGCGGGTCGGCGCCGACACCACGACTCGATCGTGTGGAGCATTCGCGCGCTCGCAGGATTTCAAGCTGGACGGTTGTGCCCTCGCGATCTCCGACTTCAGCGTAGCTCCCGCCGACTGGTTCGCCCTCCGCGGTCTCCTGACGCCGTGTAGCTCTCGCATTGTGGCACCCCGCCCTTGGACTGCTTCGACCGGATCCCCACTTTCCTATCTCCTTCTTTTTCCTCTCGTTGGCTGTCTTCTTCTGCTTCTACTTTCCTTCTATTCTTTTTATCCCTCCTTCCCCCCACCCCTATAAGGCACTGCGCCGTGTCGCCTGAAGGCAGACAGAAATTAGGTGCCTTTTTCCTCTTCATTGTAACCACTACCACCACCACCACCATTCGCTTTCCGGGCGCGTTTCGAAGCAGAAGCAGAACTTCGGAAGCCGTCATGTCTGGCCGTGGCAAAGGTGGCAAGGGGTTGGGGAAGGGTGGCGCCAAGCGTCATCGAAAGGTGTTGCGTGACAACATCCAGGGCATAACCAAGCCGGCCATCCGTCGTCTGGCGCGCCGTGGCGGTGTCAAGCGCATCTCTGGCCTCATCTACGAAGAAACTCGCGGCGTTCTCAAGGTGTTCCTCGAGAACGTGATCCGCGATGCCGTCACTTACACCGAGCACGCCAAAAGGAAGACCGTGACAGCCATGGACGTCGTGTACGCCCTCAAGCGTCAGGGCCGCACCCTGTACGGATTCGGAGGCTAAGAAGCCAGCGGCGTCGCCTGCAGCCAGCCAACGAGAACACAACAGCCCTCTTCAGGGCTACCCACTTGATGCTTCGGCAGTGTGATCCCAGCGGTTCGCCATACCCGCCCGTCCCTCTTTGCAATATCATTGCGTCATCGCTCAGGTGAGCAGCACCTCGTGTAGTAGTAGCCTGATCGCGCTGGGTACTTGTCACGTTCACCGCATTTCGTTCGCGTCGTCGTCTTTCTCCTGGGTCTGCATGCACGAATAAATCGCCGCATCTGCGAGTTCTTCCTCTCCTTCCTGCAAGCCAAGCTGCTAAAACGGGCCCGTCAAGCGAACTTCGCCTAGTTAGTTACCTTATCGCGCGAAGGAAGAAGCCGAGCGCAGCGTTCTACCCTGGTCACTGCATTCTTGGAGACACGACTATGCTCAGGAAGCACGAACTCGCTTTTCTGTTTGGAATGCCCACTACACGATCGCGTCACGTTGTGTCGAAATAAATAAAAAACGCCCTATGTTCTACCGTGGGGCACGCAGACGAAGAACGGCTGTGTACTTACAAATGAAAATTGATTGTGACAGGTTGGTCGTGTTTACCGCCGTGCACTCAGAAGTGCCCCATTCAAGAACACATTGTGTACATTGTCCCGCCTAATTTTTTTTTTCCACACCTGGCGCTGCCAAGCTGTAAAAAAAAAAAAAAAAAAAAAGCAAGAAAGAAAAGTGGAAGGGGATGTTTAAACAATTTTCTGCGCAAGTCAGAAGCAAGTACACAATAAGCGCTGCCCATGCGGCGTGCTGAGGCAAGCTGCACTTGATAGAAGTGGCACTCATGTACTGTACTGGTGCTGCGAACACTGCAGTTGTGAAAGCTTTACTTGGACGGACAGCCACGCAACAATTGTTTCCATTTCGCCGGCAGAGGTGGTCACTCTAGGGAGGCTGGCTTGGCCGCCCACGCGAGAGGGGGAGGGGGACTGGCCCATGTAAACGCGAAAGGTTCGAGCGCGGGAAATTCGAAAGCAAGGCGCGCTCGCGTGAGCCTGCCGTCAGATGGCGACACCAACCCACGAGCAATGCATTTTCAAGTGCACCCTTCTTTTCCCACCCCCCTCCGCACAGGAAGAGGCGCGTCGAATGTGTAACCAAGGCGCACGACAGTGGTTCTGCTCAGGCAAGCCTACCTATAACAAAAATTGTTCTCCAAGTGTGTACCTTCATTTTCTCGTGAAAATGTGAAAGCCGAGTGAATGGGGCTTTTTGAGGCGCGTGTTGATCTTCCTTTCTATTATGATTATTATTTTTCACCCTTTCATTGAGTCCATTTCCTGCTTTTTGTGCCACATATTTAGCACTTAGAGGTGGGGGGGGGGGGGATTGCTGATGTGTAAGATGGAAACGAAGAGGAAAGTGAGCCCCGAAACAACTGTCTGCATCAGGATGCGACACCTCAGCGGTAGCTCACAAGGGATGGGGGGTGAGGACGGATTAAAAGGATAGGAATAATGGTGTAGAGAAAGAGAGATGAGGGAAACCAGAGTGAGACGACATATCGAGGGAATAGGAGTAAAAATGAAACAAAACATTCGAACGCAAACACCCCGTACATCCAACCGCCATTGAGCGCACCTAGTTGTTTGGCAAGTATGTATGAGTGATTCTTAAGAGGGAAAGGAAGATAAAATTGAGTCCCGTTACTGTCTGCTATTGAGCAAGTAGGCGCGCTCAGTGGCAGTTGGATGTACGGGGTGTTTGTGTTAGAATGTTTTGTTGCATTTTACTCCTTGTCATTGCGCCGACTTGTATGCATATACCAACACTGCCGGTGGTCTCTCGTCGTCTTCGCCACTCTACGTAATGGTCGCAAATGAGCGACAACGCAAGGAGCAAGTTTTTTTGGCGTGGCAGTGCGCATTTGGCCTCGGTGATGCGAGGCGCGCTGTTGGCGTGAATGGTGGCGTCTCGCACTCCGTCGCGCCCCTTCGGGAAGCGACGAGCTACAGCGTCGATTGATGTGTTGCCTGGAAGGCGAAAGAAATGCGCAGCAGGCTGTATTGTACAGCGGTAGTGGTTTCGTTTCGGTGTACCTCTTTGCAGCCGCGAACTGCACGGTTGCCCGAAAATGAGCGCCAGCCAGCATCCTGGCGCACGCTTCCGCGCTCGCACGCGGACGGGTTCTCACGCGTCGGCCAATGGGAGGGAGAGAGATGGGTCGTGCGGCGAAGCCGCTTGCCGTTCTCCGGCAGGAGCGCAGTTTCGCTCCGCCAGTCGAGGTGATCGGACGTACGAACCATGGCCCGAACTAAACAAACCGCGCGCAAGAGTACCGGAGGCAAGGCTCCGCGTAAGCAGCTTGCTACCAAGGCTGCTCGCAAGAGTGCCCCTGCCACAGGCGGGGTGAAGAAACCTCACCGTTACAGGCCTGGAACCGTGGCCCTGCGTGAAATTCGCCGATACCAGAAGTCGACCGAACTGCTGATCCGCAAGCTTCCCTTTCAGCGCCTGGTGCGGGAAATCGCTCAGGACTTCAAGACGGACCTCCGTTTCCAGAGTTCTGCCGTGATGGCCCTTCAGGAAGCTAGCGAGGCCTACCTCGTTGGTCTTTTCGAAGACACCAACCTGTGCGCCATCCACGCTAAGCGCGTCACCATCATGCCAAAGGACATCCAGCTGGCTCGGCGCATTCGCGGTGAGCGCGCCTAAGTTGGGCTGCTCCCTGCGCTTCGGTCGACAGGCAAGCAACAACAAACGGTCCTTCTCAGGACCACCAACGTGTCTGCTTTGGCTACGAGACCACTCCAGGCCACGTACTCCGGCCGCACCCTCTTTTGCTGTCATGTTTTGTACGTTCGTGGCTGCGCTGTCTAGCGAGCGGAAGAAAGGAACGTCGGCGCGTCGTTATTACGAAGAAATGGCTCAGCTTTGACAATTCAAGGTAAAAGTGTGTACCATTATGAGTAGACAGACAAAAGGTAGGCTAGCTTCAGTCGGTATGTGTGCAGCAGCCGTGCTGCGAACCTGTGGTGTGTCAATTTCATTTATGTGTTTAGCTTTTTGCCCGCCGCTTGTAAGGTGTTTTTGAGGGCTTCTGTTTGCGTAACGCCATGGTGACTTGGGCTGCTGGACCCCGGCGCAACTTTTGGGTGCACTCGTAGGAGGTGATGAAGTTTTACCGAGAGACGAAATAAACAATTGTATCGGGCCACTTGGTAAGGATCCATCTTGCTAGGAAGCGCTGCCACTATTACACAGACCTCACAACACAAGCGCTTAACTTCAACTGAACGTTTATTGCAAACGTCAGAGTTTATAGAAAAAGAATAGTAAAAGGTAGACAACTAAAAGCACACGTGCCAGTCCCGCACATTACTATCTGTTATTCTCTATCACCCCATCCAAAACACAGTTCTTTCCGCGTGAGCGCGATAGAGAGTGCACAAACACACTCAAAATCATCGCGTGTCATTTCCTTTCATTTCTTTTGAAACAGAACAAGTTTTTAAGCCATATTCTGGACAGTTTTTTTTTGTTTGTTTTTTTTGCAATAAACGTTTAGTTGAAGTTAAGCGCTTGTGTTGTGTGTTCTGTGTAATAGTGGCTGCGCTTCCTAGCAAGACAGACGAAATAAATTGTGTTAGAAGCACGAAATGAAATGCGCTAACGGCGGGTTCTCTCTCTCTCTTCTTTTTTACCTTACGTTTGTTTTTCGATTCAAAAGTATTAAATTTACTCTGTCCCTGTGCTGACCCGTTCAGGTGTCATCGTAAAGATAGACGGTTACGTGTGGAGCTTCACAGTAACTAATGACAACGCTTACATGCCCTTTTCTGTCTCTTTCGGTGCCGAGCTGCGTGATTTGGTTGTCTCTGTGCAGCATTTGGCGTTGCGCACTGGTGGCTAACTGATGTCGCGAGGAAATATATATATAATATAGACAAAAACAAACACGCTTGAGGGTACGAACAGAGCCATCGTGACTGCGAAGCGAAGCCCGGCCGCGTCACCTGTTTGGGTGGTCCTTAGAAGGACCGTTTGGGGAATGCGGCGAGCGCGCGGAAGGGGTGCTCGCTTACGCCTTCTTCTCCGTCTTCTTCGGAAGAAGCACGGCTTGAATGTTGGGCAACACACCGCCCTGCGCGATGGTGACGCCGGAAAGCAGTTTGTTCAGCTCCTCGTCGTTGCGGATGGCGAGCTGCAAGTGACGGGGGATGATCCGGGTCTTCTTGTTGTCACGAGCGGCGTTGCCCGCCAGCTCGAGCACCTCGGCGGCCAGGTACTCGAGTACGGCAGCCAGGTAGACCGGGGCGCCCGCTCCGACGCGCTCGGCGTAGTTTCCCTTGCGTAGGAGGCGGTGAATACGGCCCACGGGGAACTGAAGCCCCGCGCGGCTAGAACGGGTCTTGCTCTTGCCTTTCGCCTTGCCGCCCTTGCCACGTCCGGACATGGTGTTGCTTTTCGCTTGCCGGTTGAGAAAAACTGCTGCCTTCTAAGATGAGAGCCGTGCTCGAATGGTTTCCGTTGCCACCATCGCGCGCCGCCGCTCGCGGGGAACGGATGAGAGTGTGAGAGAGGGAAGCCGTGCGAACCAATGGGGCGCGCGCGTTGTGCTGATCTCGTCAACACCCCTCGCTCATATTTAAGCGCGCCGCGCAGGGGCGACACGCGCATTCGACTCTGGTCTCGCGTGCGTGTTGCGTGAAATCATGCCTCCCCAACCGTCTGGCAAAGCCGTCAAGAAGGCCGGCAAGGCGCAGAAGAATGTGCGCGCCACGGACAAGAAGAAGAAGAAGCGCCGCAGGAAGGAGAGCTTCTCCATCTACATCTATAAGGTGCTGAAGCAGGTGCACCCCGACACTGGTGTCTCCAGCAAGGCCATGTCCATCATGAACAGCTTCGTGAACGACATCTTCGAGCGTATCGCCGCCGAGTCGTCACGCCTTGCTCACTACAACAAGCGCTCGACCATCACGAGCCGGGAGATCCAGACCGCGGTGCGCCTGCTTCTGCCCGGAGAGCTGGCCAAGCACGCGGTGTCCGAGGGCACAAAAGCCGTCACCAAGTACACCAGCTCCAAGTAGGCGTGCGTCGTGGGCCACAGCGAGCGGCGACAAATCAACGGCTCTTCTCAGAGCCACCCAAATTGTTTGCGTCGGCATAGGGGTTGTGCTGAGAGATTCGGCTCCAAATCCATCCTCTTCTCTCTGTTGAACACCGCTAGCAGGAGCGTTGGTGTGCCGCGCTCGACGTGTGTGCTCGGGTAGGTTGAACAGGTAAATTAGAGAAGACCGAGTGCGCGGAGAAAAGTGCCACAAGTACGGTAATGGAGGGAAAACCAGGAGCGTGGTAATTAAAAAAAAAAAAAAAAAACAGGGGGAAGGTGGCCGCTGCTCAAAACGTAACATGACCTCGAGTGTGTTCAGCTCTAGGGGAATGATCGAAAAGAAAACTAGCGTCAGCATTTGCCCGAGCAACTCCGACATGTCGGGCCAAATACGAAGGGGTATACACGGTATGCAGTGCATGCGGAGAGAAGGGAACTGCAGAACACTTGATAATGTTATGTAAATGGCTTCACCCTATAGTTTAAAATGATGGCGCAGAGTTTTTCAAAGCACCGGGGGAGGGCAAAATATACTTTAGGCGGGTAGAATCAACTAGAAGGTGGTTATCTTATTGGTGGCTACAGTCAAAGCAAGAGTGAAAACTAAACCATTCACTGCAAAGCGCCGGTCCTATACTTCACTATTTAAGGGGGACAAAATAAAAAGATAAATCTAGTTGTTGTTTAGCTAAGCATGTCCGATGTGAAGGGTACAGCCACATTCATCAGCCAGCGCCGAGTTCCTTCTCTGCCACGCCCACTCATTTGTTTACGAAATTGGGGCATTCATTTCTTGAGAGCGCAGGGCAGGCCCGTTTCGAGACTGTAGGAGGAGTGAATGTAGATTGAAGTGCGCGATGCGGTGAAAAATGTGCGGAAGCATTGATGCAAGAAAAGATGGGGGAGAATGTATAGACGCATGTGACATTAGCTGTAGAAGCGGAAAAGCGTGGGGGCGGGCTGCATGCTAATTATTGCCCCAACGCAAAGTATCAACAGCCCCCATGGAAAGGGGAAAAAAAAAAAATAAGCTGTGCGTACGCATAACAGGGGTACCACGCAGGTGATTTATATAGTGTACAAAGAAGTACGAAACTCAGTAAAGAAAGGCGGTCGACAGGGGGTATGGGCATTTCCTGTTTTTTACCACCGAGTGCTCCGTTTGCGCGTCGCCGAAACAAACATAGCCAGGCCGGCCAGCAAACGACACTGCTCGGCTTGACGTTTACATATCACACGGTGTAGCGGAACACTGTGTTCTCTTCGAAAGAACAAATGCGCCTGTGCTAGGCACAAATGAGTGGTGCGTTCCATTAGGAATATGGTTGGAAACTTACGTTAAATGAATGAGTGGACGCACCCTTTATTTCCGCTTGGTTTCGTGACGTGATGGACGGCAGCGAGCGTTGCAGTGTAACCGATACACATGTAACTGAGCGGTTGACGTCGGTCAGAATGTAGAAATGTGCAGTTTTCTGCGCGAAAAAGGAAAAGGGGGATGGGAGAAAAAATAATTGTTTGACGCTACCGCAGCTATCGTTATGGTGCGTCGTAGCGCCGCTAGAGATGCGTAGCATGCCAAGGGGAAGTCCGCGTTTAACTCGTCGTGAGCAAATGAATATAACGAGAGAAAGGACATCGCCAAAGAAAGAAAACAGCGGTGACTCACAATTAAGGCTGAACCAGCCAGAGTTGGCTGGCATGTTATCGTGGCCTTGGATGTCGTTTGGATCGCGGGGCTTGTCTGAGTACTGGTGCACGCGTTCGGCTGCAGCCGCCTTTCGTTCAGCAGGGATGATGGTTCGCGGTCAGTGGCCCTGTTTAAATAGATGCGAAGCCTAGTTAAAGTTGTTATCTACGCAGAATCGCCACACTTCATGTACCATTAGAACCGTGTCGTAGATGCGGTGCGGGAGGACTCAGTCCTAAATGGTGGGTTAATTAATTAAAAAAAAAAGAAAAAAAGCGGCTACTCAGGATTCGCAGTTGGACTGGATGCGAACCAAAGGTGGCAGTTTGGTTGTTGGGTTGCGATTGCCGCGGGCGTGTACCTGCACAATGCGGCCGTCGTTTGTAAGATGATTTCATTTGCGGAGGTTAGTGAGACCAGGCTGTGTTTTTATTGATGTTTCATTTCAGGATACCAACCGCGGCTTTTTCGAACGGCTTGTGGGTGTTTTGTGAGATCTTTTTAGATTACTGACTATGTTCAGCGGCTCGACAGTGCATTTGTATGAAGCCTTCAAGCGCGATCATTTTGTAAATTTGCATCGTGCGTCCCTGCCACCATGGGACCGCTCATGATTGTGAAAGATGAAACTGCGACCGCTTGAACACACTTGCACCACAAAAATGGCACGCGCAGTTTGGTATTGGTGCACGTGAGAAGGGAATACAATAGATGGGCATTGGCGCGCATCTTTTTCTCTTATTGATATGATATATAAGGATATGTCGGCGCACCATTATGGCACCGGCTACTCCTTAGCCGTTGAGTGAAACTTGAACACGTATCTTGAAGCAAAACATACAAAGCAGTGCATGGAAAGTAGAAAACTCGGGCAGAAATATGCAAAGACACACTTACACTTATACACACATATCAGAACACAATGGTAAGTAAATGTTCGAAAGTCAATGAATGAAGTCTCTGATAATGTCCCTCGTTAATATTCGGTCCACCAGCACAAAACAGTGGAGCACACGTCTGGTCCTTATAAAGATGCATTCGCTCGTGTGTACATAATTGTCGACACGTCATTCATTTCACAACACACACATGATGGGAGTCACGTGATACTGTACATAATAAGTACATTTGTTACAAATGAAAGTTCGTTATTTCTTAATACTTATCAGCAATCCCGCTGTCTTGTAAAGAACGTGTTGATGCTTTTAAAGCGTGCGACTGTAAAACTCGAGTAGGCCACGGACCCAGAAGTTTCTTCATGTTAAACGGTCTGCGGTCTAATGCCAACTGTTCGGACTTAAGACGGCGTCTCGTGATGTGGACATTCTACGAGAAGGTGACATACGTCTTCATCTATTAATCCACATTCGCATTCGGGACTTTCAGCTCTGCCGTGTCTGTGCAAAAAAAAAAAAAAAAATGTTTTGTGTATGTCGTGCCTAGCCTCAATCGGTAAATTAGAGTTTGCGATATTCTATCTAATGCCAGCGTAATTTTTAATTCAATAGATGGATCGATGTGGTATAAATCGCACCTCTTTGTACTTTGGTCAAACCAAGCAGTTTTGCTCATTCTGAAAGTTTTATTCTTTATAATACTACGCAATTCACTTTTTTCGAAATATTGGTTGCCACGATGTGTAGACCTACTTTGTTTGCTCTGGACGGCAGATATCAGGCGTAATGAAGCTAGGAACACATGTGAGCCTCGGAAAAAGAAGTGCGAATAAGAAAGGCCAACTGCAAATCCTCTTTGCACAGCTGATGCCGTCCGGATAGTCGTTGATAGATTACTTAACAGGTTGTCAGCCTCCGAAGGTATTATGTAAGCGAAAGTACGCATGCGTAAAACATGCAGCGAACGAACACTCTTCCAACGCTGTAAAGAAGAAAGAATGCATAAAGGGTGGTGCATTTTACGCTCCAATATCGTCCTATGTAAGGCGCTTTAGAGTTAGGGCTGTTTTGCCTGTAATTGCGTGACCCTTGCAGGGTTCCTCACAGTGCAACCGTGCACTTGAAACAAGATGGGGAAACTTCGCTGCGACCGGACCGCTTGACAGTCCGTGTTTACGGGAGGAGAGGCGCGCCCGAGAGGAGGTGCGCTCTCACTCTCTGCCGTCCCCGTGAATGCTGAAATGAGCGCGGTCGCGTTGCGTGGCTTCGGTGAAACTGCCGTATCGCGATATGTAGTGGAGCTGCCACAGTAAAATTTGGGACACGCGTAGCCAGCCGAAGGTGCTGTTACTTTGCCGAATTTCACGTGCCGGCGTCCACAACAACGCGAGCACGCTTTGTTTAGAAATTCCCGGCCATGAGGCCGTGCCCGGACCGCGTGTGTTAGTCCCTTGGTTTGGCGACAAGGATGGCGTCAAAGTGACGCCGTGAAACGGGTTTCGTGCGTGCAAATGAGGCATTGATGTGATTAGAAAGAAAGCGACAACATAGAAAAGAAAAAAAAAAAGAGGGAGGGGGCACAGGCCGGGGACGAGTAGTCGCAAAGTGTTAAGTGTGCAGTTTATTTACGTGCGGCACACAGGTGAGCTGTTGCAGCTGTGAGTTTTGACAAATATTGCGTGTGTCATGTTCAGTGGACACGATGAAACGTTTGTTTTAGCGAACGCGTTGTATCCGCTGTGCATGAATTGTCGCTTACTCGGTTTGATGTCTCCTTGCCGCTGGGGCAGCTGATACGAGTGATACGCCATTTTGCAGCAGTGAAGGGTGCGTGAATGAATGGCCAAGAAACTTAGCAACAGTAACGAGAAAAGAATTACAAACAAACAAACGAAAGCACGTTTGCCGTGTATATTCAATCTTGTAGTGCAGAAAAATAGTCAGTGCAGCAACCTGCGCGGCCAACGCGCTCCTCGCGAAGAAAAGAGGGAGAGAGAGACGAGCCGGCCGCCGACCAACCGGCGTGCGCCGTTCGCCTTCCTCCTCAGTCTCGCGGGTCGGCGCCGACACCACGACTCGATCGTGTGGAGCATTCGCTTTCCGGGCGCGTTTCGAAGCAGAAGCAGAACTTCGGAAGCCGTCATGTCTGGCCGTGGCAAAGGTGGCAAGGGGTTGGGGAAGGGTGGCGCCAAGCGTCATCGAAAGGTGTTGCGTGACAACATCCAGGGCATAACCAAGCCGGCCATCCGTCGTCTGGCGCGCCGTGGCGGTGTCAAGCGCATCTCTGGCCTCATCTACGAAGAAACTCGCGGCGTTCTCAAGGTGTTCCTCGAGAACGTGATCCGCGATGCCGTCACTTACACCGAGCACGCCAAAAGGAAGACCGTGACAGCCATGGACGTCGTGTACGCCCTCAAGCGTCAGGGCCGCACCCTGTACGGATTCGGAGGCTAAGAAGCCAGCGGCGTCGCCTGCAGCCAGCCAACGAGAACACAACAGCCCTCTTCAGGGCTACCCACTTGATGCTTCGGCAGTGTGATCCCAGCGGTTCGCCATACCCGCCCGTCCCTCTTTGCAATATCATTGCGTCATCGCTCAGGTGAGCAGCACCTCGTGTAGTAGTAGCCTGATCGCGCTGGGTACTTGTCACGTTCACCGCATTTCGTTCGCGTCGTCGTCTTTCTCCTGGGTCTGCATGCACGAATAAATCGCCGCATCTGCGAGTTCTTCCTCTCCTTCCTGCAAGCCAAGCTGCTAAAACGGGCCCGTCAAGCGAACTTCGCCTAGTTAGTTACCTTATCGCGCGAAGGAAGAAGCCGAGCGCAGCGTTCTACCCTGGTCACTGCATTCTTGGAGACACGACTATGCTCAGGAAGCACGAACTCGCTTTTCTGTTTGGAATGCCCACTACACGATCGCGTCACGTTGTGTCGAAATAAATAAAAAACGCCCTATGTTCTACCGTGGGGCACGCAGACGAAGAACGGCTGTGTACTTACAAATGAAAATTGATTGTGACAGGTTGGTCGTGTTTACCGCCGTGCACTCAGAAGTGCCCCATTCAAGAACACATTGTGTACATTGTCCCGCCTAATTTTTTTTTTTTTTCCACACCTGGCGCTGCCAAGCTGTAAAAAAAAAAAAAAAAAAAAGCAAGAAAGAAAAGTGGAAGGGGATGTTTAAACAATTTTCTGCGCAAGTCAGAAGCAAGTACACAATAAGCGCTGCCCATGCGGCGTGCTGAGGCAAGCTGCACTTGATAGAAGTGGCACTCATGTACTGTACTGGTGCTGCGAACACTGCAGTTGTGAAAGCTTTACTTGGACGGACAGCCACGCAACAATTGTTTCCATTTCGCCGGCAGAGGTGGTCACTCTAGGGAGGCTGGCTTGGCCGCCCACGCGAGAGGGGGAGGGGGACTGGCCCATGTAAACGCGAAAGGTTCGAGCGCGGGAAATTCGAAAGCAAGGCGCGCTCGCGTGAGCCTGCCGTCAGATGGCGACACCAACCCACGAGCAATGCATTTTCAAGTGCACCCTTCTTTTCCCACCCCCCTCCGCACAGGAAGAGGCGCGTCGAATGTGTAACCAAGGCGCACGACAGTGGTTCTGCTCAGGCAAGCCTACCTATAACAAAAATTGTTCTCCAAGTGTGTACCTTCATTTTCTCGTGAAAATGTGAAAGCCGAGTGAATGGGGCTTTTTGAGGCGCGTGTTGATCTTCCTTTCTATTATGATTATTATTTTTCACCCTTTCATTGAGTCCATTTCCTGCTTTTTGTGCCACATATTTAGCACTTAGAGGTGGGGGGGGGGGGGGGGATTGCTGATGTGTAAGATGGAAACGAAGAGGAAAGTGAGCCCCGAAACAACTGTCTGCATCAGGATGCGACACCTCAGCGGTAGCTCACAAGGGATGGGGGGTGAGGACGGATTAAAAGGATAGGAATAATGGTGTAGAGAAAGAGAGATGAGGGAAACCAGAGTGAGACGACATATCGAGGGAATAGGAGTAAAAATGAAACAAAACATTCGAACGCAAACACCCCGTACATCCAACCGCCATTGAGCGCACCTAGTTGTTTGGCAAGTATGTATGAGTGATTCTTAAGAGGGAAAGGAAGATAAAATTGAGTCCCGTTACTGTCTGCTATTGAGCAAGTAGGCGCGCTCAGTGGCAGTTGGATGTACGGGGTGTTTGTGTTAGAATGTTTTGTTGCATTTTACTCCTTGTCATTGCGCCGACATGTATGCATATACCAACACTGCCGGTGGTCTCTCGTCGTCTTCGCCACTCTACGTAATGGTCGCAAATGAGCGACAACGCAAGGAGCAAGTTTTTTTGGCGTGGCAGTGCGCATTTGGCCTCGGTGATGCGAGGCGCGCTGTTGGCGTGAATGGTGGCGTCTCGCACTCCGTCGCGCCCCTTCGGGAAGCGACGAGCTACAGCGTCGATTGATGTGTTGCCTGGAAGGCGAAAGAAATGCGCAGCAGGCTGTATTGTACAGCGGTAGTGGTTTCGTTTCGGTGTACCTCTTTGCAGCCGCGAACTGCACGGTTGCCCGAAAATGAGCGCCAGCCAGCATCCTGGCGCACGCTTCCGCGCTCGCACGCGGACGGGTTCTCACGCGTCGGCCAATGGGAGGGAGAGAGATGGGTCGTGCGGCGAAGCCGCTTGCCGTTCTCCGGCAGGAGCGCAGTTTCGCTCCGCCAGTCGAGGTGATCGGACGTACGAACCATGGCCCGAACTAAACAAACCGCGCGCAAGAGTACCGGAGGCAAGGCTCCGCGTAAGCAGCTTGCTACCAAGGCTGCTCGCAAGAGTGCCCCTGCCACAGGCGGGGTGAAGAAACCTCACCGTTACAGGCCTGGAACCGTGGCCCTGCGTGAAATTCGCCGATACCAGAAGTCGACCGAACTGCTGATCCGCAAGCTTCCCTTTCAGCGCCTGGTGCGGGAAATCGCTCAGGACTTCAAGACGGACCTCCGTTTCCAGAGTTCTGCCGTGATGGCCCTTCAGGAAGCTAGCGAGGCCTACCTCGTTGGTCTTTTCGAAGACACCAACCTGTGCGCCATCCACGCTAAGCGCGTCACCATCATGCCAAAGGACATCCAGCTGGCTCGGCGCATTCGCGGTGAGCGCGCCTAAGTTGGGCTGCTCCCTGCGCTTCGGTCGACAGGCAAGCAACAACAAACGGTCCTTCTCAGGACCACCAACGTGTCTGCTTTGGCTACGAGACCACTCCAGGCCACGTACTCCGGCCGCACCCTCTTTTGCTGTCATGTTTTGTACGTTCGTGGCTGCGCTGTCTAGCGAGCGGAAGAAAGGAACGTCGGCGCGTCGTTATTACGAAGAAATGGCTCAGCTTTGACAATTCAAGGTAAAAGTGTGTACCATTATGAGTAGACAGACAAAAGGTAGGCTAGCTTCAGTCGGTATGTGTGCAGCAGCCGTGCTGCGAACCTGTGGTGTGTCAATTTCATTTATGTGTTTAGCTTTTTGCCCGCCGCTTGTAAGGTGTTTTTGAGGGCTTCTGTTTGCGTAACGCCATGGTGACTTGGGCTGCTGGACCCCGGCGCAACTTTTGGGTGCACTCGTAGGAGGTGATGAAGTTTTACCGAGAGACGAAATAAACAATTGTATCGGGCCACTTGGTAAGGATCCATCTTGCTAGGAAGCGCTGCCACTATTACACAGACCTCACAACACAAGCGCTTAACTTCAACTGAACGTTTATTGCAAACGTCAGAGTTTATAGAAAAAGAATAGTAAAAGGTAGACAACTAAAAGCACACGTGCCAGTCCCGCACATTACTATCTGTTATTCTCTATCACCCCATCCAAAACACAGTTCTTTCCGCGTGAGCGCGATAGAGAGTGCACAAACACACTCAAAATCATCGCGTGTCATTTCCTTTCATTTCTTTTGAAACAGAACAAGTTTTTAAGCCATATTCTGGACAGTTTTTTTTTGTTTGTTTTTTTTGCAATAAACGTTTAGTTGAAGTTAAGCGCTTGTGTTGTGTGTTCTGTGTAATAGTGGCTGCGCTTCCTAGCAAGACAGACGAAATAAATTGTGTTAGAAGCACGAAATGAAATGCGCTAACGGCGGGTTCTCTCTCTCTCTTCTTTTTTACCTTACGTTTGTTTTTCGATTCAAAAGTATTAAATTTACTCTGTCCCTGTGCTGACCCGTTCAGGTGTCATCGTAAAGATAGACGGTTACGTGTGGAGCTTCACAGTAACTAATGACAACGCTTACATGCCCTTTTCTGTCTCTTTCGGTGCCGAGCTGCGTGATTTGGTTGTCTCTGTGCAGCATTTGGCGTTGCGCACTGGTGGCTAACTGATGTCGCGAGGAAATATATATATAATATAGACAAAAACAAACACGCTTGAGGGTACGAACAGAGCCATCGTGACTGCGAAGCGAAGCCCGGCCGCGTCACCTGTTTGGGTGGTCCTTAGAAGGACCGTTTGGGGAATGCGGCGAGCGCGCGGAAGGGGTGCTCGCTTACGCCTTCTTCTCCGTCTTCTTCGGAAGAAGCACGGCTTGAATGTTGGGCAACACACCGCCCTGCGCGATGGTGACGCCGGAAAGCAGTTTGTTCAGCTCCTCGTCGTTGCGGATGGCGAGCTGCAAGTGACGGGGGATGATCCGGGTCTTCTTGTTGTCACGAGCGGCGTTGCCCGCCAGCTCGAGCACCTCGGCGGCCAGGTACTCGAGTACGGCAGCCAGGTAGACCGGGGCGCCCGCTCCGACGCGCTCGGCGTAGTTTCCCTTGCGTAGGAGGCGGTGAATACGGCCCACGGGGAACTGAAGCCCCGCGCGGCTAGAACGGGTCTTGCTCTTGCCTTTCGCCTTGCCGCCCTTGCCACGTCCGGACATGGTGTTGCTTTTCGCTTGCCGGTTGAGAAAAACTGCTGCCTTCTAAGATGAGAGCCGTGCTCGAATGGTTTCCGTTGCCACCATCGCGCGCCGCCGCTCGCGGGGAACGGATGAGAGTGTGAGAGAGGGAAGCCGTGCGAACCAATGGGGCGCGCGCGTTGTGCTGATCTCGTCAACACCCCTCGCTCATATTTAAGCGCGCCGCGCAGGGGCGACACGCGCATTCGACTCTGGTCTCGCGTGCGTGTTGCGTGAAATCATGCCTCCCCAACCGTCTGGCAAAGCCGTCAAGAAGGCCGGCAAGGCGCAGAAGAATGTGCGCGCCACGGACAAGAAGAAGAAGAAGCGCCGCAGGAAGGAGAGCTTCTCCATCTACATCTATAAGGTGCTGAAGCAGGTGCACCCCGACACTGGTGTCTCCAGCAAGGCCATGTCCATCATGAACAGCTTCGTGAACGACATCTTCGAGCGTATCGCCGCCGAGTCGTCACGCCTTGCTCACTACAACAAGCGCTCGACCATCACGAGCCGGGAGATCCAGACCGCGGTGCGCCTGCTTCTGCCCGGAGAGCTGGCCAAGCACGCGGTGTCCGAGGGCACAAAAGCCGTCACCAAGTACACCAGCTCCAAGTAGGCGTGCGTCGTGGGCCACAGCGAGCGGCGACAAATCAACGGCTCTTCTCAGAGCCACCCAAATTGTTTGCGTCGGCATAGGGGTTGTGCTGAGAGATTCGGCTCCAAATCCATCCTCTTCTCTCTGTTGAACACCGCTAGCAGGAGCGTTGGTGTGCCGCGCTCGACGTGTGTGCTCGGGTAGGTTGAACAGGTAAATTAGAGAAGACCGAGTGCGCGGAGAAAAGTGCCACAAGTACGGTAATGGAGGGAAAACCAGGAGCGTGGTAATTAAAAAAAAAAAAAAAAAAAACAGGGGGAAGGTGGCCGCTGCTCAAAACGTAACATGACCTCGAGTGTGTTCAGCTCTAGGGGAATGATCGAAAAGAAAACTAGCGTCAGCATTTGCCCGAGCAACTCCGACATGTCGGGCCAAATACGAAGGGGTATACACGGTATGCAGTGCATGCGGAGAGAAGGGAACTGCAGAACACTTGATAATGTTATGTAAATGGCTTCACCCTATAGTTTAAAATGATGGCGCAGAGTTTTTCAAAGCACCGGGGGAGGGCAAAATATACTTTAGGCGGGTAGAATCAACTAGAAGGTGGTTATCTTATTGGTGGCTACAGTCAAAGCAAGAGTGAAAACTAAACCATTCACTGCAAAGCGCCGGTCCTATACTTCACTATTTAAGGGGGACAAAATAAAAAGATAAATCTAGTTGTTGTTTAGCTAAGCATGTCCGATGTGAAGGGTACAGCCACATTCATCAGCCAGCGCCGAGTTCCTTCTCTGCCACGCCCACTCATTTGTTTACGAAATTGGGGCATTCATTTCTTGAGAGCGCAGGGCAGGCCCGTTTCGAGACTGTAGGAGGAGTGAATGTAGATTGAAGTGCGCGATGCGGTGAAAAATGTGCGGAAGCATTGATGCAAGAAAAGATGGGGGAGAATGTATAGACGCATGTGACATTAGCTGTAGAAGCGGAAAAGCGTGGGGGCGGGCTGCATGCTAATTATTGCCCCAACGCAAAGTATCAACAGCCCCCATGGAAAGGGGAAAAAAAAAAAAATAAGCTGTGCGTACGCATAACAGGGGTACCACGCAGGTGATTTATATAGTGTACAAAGAAGTACGAAACTCAGTAAAGAAAGGCGGTCGACAGGGGGTATGGGCATTTCCTGTTTTTTACCACCGAGTGCTCCGTTTGCGCGTCGCCGAAACAAACATAGCCAGGCCGGCCAGCAAACGACACTGCTCGGCTTGACGTTTACATATCACACGGTGTAGCGGAACACTGTGTTCTCTTCGAAAGAACAAATGCGCCTGTGCTAGGCACAAATGAGTGGTGCGTTCCATTAGGAATATGGTTGGAAACTTACGTTAAATGAATGAGTGGACGCACCCTTTATTTCCGCTTGGTTTCGTGACGTGATGGACGGCAGCGAGCGTTGCAGTGTAACCGATACACATGTAACTGAGCGGTTGACGTCGGTCAGAATGTAGAAATGTGCAGTTTTCTGCGCGAAAAAGGAAAAGGGGGATGGGAGAAAAAATAATTGTTTGACGCTACCGCAGCTATCGTTATGGTGCGTCGTAGCGCCGCTAGAGATGCGTAGCATGCCAAGGGGAAGTCCGCGTTTAACTCGTCGTGAGCAAATGAATATAACGAGAGAAAGGACATCGCCAAAGAAAGAAAACAGCGGTGACTCACAATTAAGGCTGAACCAGCCAGAGTTGGCTGGCATGTTATCGTGGCCTTGGATGTCGTTTGGATCGCGGGGCTTGTCTGAGTACTGGTGCACGCGTTCGGCTGCAGCCGCCTTTCGTTCAGCAGGGATGATGGTTCGCGGTCAGTGGCCCTGTTTAAATAGATGCGAAGCCTAGTTAAAGTTGTTATCTACGCAGAATCGCCACACTTCATGTACCATTAGAACCGTGTCGTAGATGCGGTGCGGGAGGACTCAGTCCTAAATGGTGGGTTAATTAATTAAAAAAAAAGAAAAAAAGCGGCTACTCAGGATTCGCAGTTGGACTGGATGCGAACCAAAGGTGGCAGTTTGGTTGTTGGGTTGCGATTGCCGCGGGCGTGTACCTGCACAATGCGGCCGTCGTTTGTAAGATGATTTCATTTGCGGAGGTTAGTGAGACCAGGCTGTGTTTTTATTGATGTTTCATTTCAGGATACCAACCGCGGCTTTTTCGAACGGCTTGTGGGTGTTTTGTGAGATCTTTTTAGATTACTGACTATGTTCAGCGGCTCGACAGTGCATTTGTATGAAGCCTTCAAGCGCGATCATTTTGTAAATTTGCATCGTGCGTCCCTGCCACCATGGGACCGCTCATGATTGTGAAAGATGAAACTGCGACCGCTTGAACACACTTGCACCACAAAAATGGCACGCGCAGTTTGGTATTGGTGCACGTGAGAAGGGAATACAATAGATGGGCATTGGCGCGCATCTTTTTCTCTTATTGATATGATATATAAGGATATGTCGGCGCACCATTATGGCACCGGCTACTCCTTAGCCGTTGAGTGAAACTTGAACACGTATCTTGAAGCAAAACATACAAAGCAGTGCATGGAAAGTAGAAAACTCGGGCAGAAATATGCAAAGACACACTTACACTTATACACACATATCAGAACACAATGGTAAGTAAATGTTCGAAAGTCAATGAATGAAGTCTCTGATAATGTCCCTCGTTAATATTCGGTCCACCAGCACAAAACAGTGGAGCACACGTCTGGTCCTTATAAAGATGCATTCGCTCGTGTGTACATAATTGTCGACACGTCATTCATTTCACAACACACACATGATGGGAGTCACGTGATACTGTACATAATAAGTACATTTGTTACAAATGAAAGTTCGTTATTTCTTAATACTTATCAGCAATCCCGCTGTCTTGTAAAGAACGTGTTGATGCTTTTAAAGCGTGCGACTGTAAAACTCGAGTAGGCCACGGACCCAGAAGTTTCTTCATGTTAAACGGTCTGCGGTCTAATGCCAACTGTTCGGACTTAAGACGGCGTCTCGTGATGTGGACATTCTACGAGAAGGTGACATACGTCTTCATCTATTAATCCACATTCGCATTCGGGACTTTCAGCTCTGCCGTGTCTGTGCAAAAAAAAAAAAAAAAAAATGTTTTGTGTATGTCGTGCCTAGCCTCAATCGGTAAATTAGAGTTTGCGATATTCTATCTAATGCCAGCGTAATTTTTAATTCAATAGATGGATCGATGTGGTATAAATCGCACCTCTTTGTACTTTGGTCAAACCAAGCAGTTTTGCTCATTCTGAAAGTTTTATTCTTTATAATACTACGCAATTCACTTTTTTCGAAATAATGGTTGCCACGATGTGTAGACCTACTTTGTTTGCTCTGGACGGCAGATATCAGGCGTAATGAAGCTAGGAACACATGTGAGCCTCGGAAAAAGAAGTGCGAATAAGAAAGGCCAACTGCAAATCCTCTTTGCACAGCTGATGCCGTCCGGATAGTCGTTGATAGATTACTTAACAGGTTGTCAGCCTCCGAAGGTATTATGTAAGCGAAAGTACGCATGCGTAAAACATGCAGCGAACGAACACTCTTCCAACGCTGTAAAGAAGAAAGAATGCATAAAGGGTGGTGCATTTTACGCTCCAATATCGTCCTATGTAAGGCGCTTTAGAGTTAGGGCTGTTTTGCCTGTAATTGCGTGACCCTTGCAGGGTTCCTCACAGTGCAACCGTGCACTTGAAACAAGATGGGGAAACTTCGCTGCGACCGGACCGCTTGACAGTCCGTGTTTACGGGAGGAGAGGCGCGCCCGAGAGGAGGTGCGCTCTCACTCTCTGCCGTCCCCGTGAATGCTGAAATGAGCGCGGTCGCGTTGCGTGGCTTCGGTGAAACTGCCGTATCGCGATATGTAGTGGAGCTGCCACAGTAAAATTTGGGACACGCGTAGCCAGCCGAAGGTGCTGTTACTTTGCCGAATTTCACGTGCCGGCGTCCACAACAACGCGAGCACGCTTTGTTTAGAAATTCCCGGCCATGAGGCCGTGCCCGGACCGCGTGTGTTAGTCCCTTGGTTTGGCGACAAGGATGGCGTCAAAGTGACGCCGTGAAACGGGTTTCGTGCGTGCAAATGAGGCATTGATGTGATTAGAAAGAAAGCGACAACATAGAAAAGAAAAAAAAAAAGAGGGAGGGGGCACAGGCCGGGGACGAGTAGTCGCAAAGTGTTAAGTGTGCAGTTTATTTACGTGCGGCACACAGGTGAGCTGTTGCAGCTGTGAGTTTTGACAAATATTGCGTGTGTCATGTTCAGTGGACACGATGAAACGTTTGTTTTAGCGAACGCGTTGTATCCGCTGTGCATGAATTGTCGCTTACTCGGTTTGATGTCTCCTTGCCGCTGGGGCAGCTGATACGAGTGATACGCCATTTTGCAGCAGTGAAGGGTGCGTGAATGAATGGCCAAGAAACTTAGCAACAGTAACGAGAAAAGAATTACAAACAAACAAACGAAAGCACGTTTGCCGTGTATATTCAATCTTGTAGTGCAGAAAAATAGTCAGTGCAGCAACCTGCGCGGCCAACGCGCTCCTCGCGAAGAAAAGAGGGAGAGAGAGACGAGCCGGCCGCCGACCAACCGGCGTGCGCCGTTCGCCTTCCTCCTCAGTCTCGCGGGTCGGCGCCGACACCACGACTCGATCGTGTGGAGCATTCGCTGATTCGCTCGCAGGATTTCAAGCTGGACGGTTGTGCCCTCGCGATCTCCGACTTCAGCGTAGCTCCCGCCGACTGGTTCGCCCTCCGCGGTCTCCTGACGCCGTGTAGCTCTCGCATTGTGGCACCCCGCCCTTGGACTGCTTCGACCGGATCCCCACTTTCCTATCTCCTTCTTTTTCCTCTCGTTGGCTGTCTTCTTCTGCTTCTACTTTCCTTCTATTCTTTTTATCCCTCCTTCACCCCACCCCTATAAGGCACTGCGCCGTGTCGCCTGAAGGCAGACAGAAATTAGGTGCCTTTTTCCTCTTCATTCTAATCACTACCACCACCATTCGCTTTCCGGGCGCGTTTCGAAGCAGAAGCAGAACTTCGGAAGCCGTCATGTCTGGCCGTGGCAAAGGTGGCAAGGGGTTGGGGAAGGGTGGCGCCAAGCGTCATCGAAAGGTGTTGCGTGACAACATCCAGGGCATAACCAAGCCGGCCATCCGTCGTCTGGCGCGCCGTGGCGGTGTCAAGCGCATCTCTGGCCTCATCTACGAAGAAACTCGCGGCGTTCTCAAGGTGTTCCTCGAGAACGTGATCCGCGATGCCGTCACTTACACCGAGCACGCCAAAAGGAAGACCGTGACAGCCATGGACGTCGTGTACGCCCTCAAGCGTCAGGGCCGCACCCTGTACGGATTCGGAGGCTAAGAAGCCAGCGGCGTCGCCTGCAGCCAGCCAACGAGAACACAACAGCCCTCTTCAGGGCTACCCACTTGATGCTTCGGCAGTGTGATCCCAGCGGTTCGCCATACCCGCCCGTCCCTCTTTGCAATATCATTGCGTCATCGCTCAGGTGAGCAGCACCTCGTGTAGTAGTAGCCTGATCGCGCTGGGTACTTGTCACGTTCACCGCATTTCGTTCGCGTCGTCGTCTTTCTCCTGGGTCTGCATGCACGAATAAATCGCCGCATCTGCGAGTTCTTCCTCTCCTTCCTGCAAGCCAAGCTGCTAAAACGGGCCCGTCAAGCGAACTTCGCCTAGTTAGTTACCTTATCGCGCGAAGGAAGAAGCCGAGCGCAGCGTTCTACCCTGGTCACTGCATTCTTGGAGACACGACTATGCTCAGGAAGCACGAACTCGCTTTTCTGTTTGGAATGCCCACTACACGATCGCGTCACGTTGTGTCGAAATAAATAAAAAACGCCCTATGTTCTACCGTGGGGCACGCAGACGAAGAACGGCTGTGTACTTACAAATGAAAATTGATTGTGACAGGTTGGTCGTGTTTACCGCCGTGCACTCAGAAGTGCCCCATTCAAGAACACATTGTGTACATTGTCCCGCCTAATTTTTTTTTTTTTTTCCACACCTGGCGCTGCCAAGCTGTAAAAAAAAAAAAAAAAAAAAGCAAGAAAGAAAAGTGGAAGGGGATGTTTAAACAATTTTCTGCGCAAGTCAGAAGCAAGTACACAATAAGCGCTGCCCATGCGGCGTGCTGAGGCAAGCTGCACTTGATAGAAGTGGCACTCATGTACTGTACTGGTGCTGCGAACACTGCAGTTGTGAAAGCTTTACTTGGACGGACAGCCACGCAACAATTGTTTCCATTTCGCCGGCAGAGGTGGTCACTCTAGGGAGGCTGGCTTGGCCGCCCACGCGAGAGGGGGAGGGGGACTGGCCCATGTAAACGCGAAAGGTTCGAGCGCGGGAAATTCGAAAGCAAGGCGCGCTCGCGTGAGCCTGCCGTCAGATGGCGACACCAACCCACGAGCAATGCATTTTCAAGTGCACCCTTCTTTTCCCACCCCCCTCCGCACAGGAAGAGGCGCGTCGAATGTGTAACCAAGGCGCACGACAGTGGTTCTGCTCAGGCAAGCCTACCTATAACAAAAATTGTTCTCCAAGTGTGTACCTTCATTTTCTCGTGAAAATGTGAAAGCCGAGTGAATGGGGCTTTTTGAGGCGCGTGTTGATCTTCCTTTCTATTATGATTATTATTTTTCACCCTTTCATTGAGTCCATTTCCTGCTTTTTGTGCCACATATTTAGCACTTAGAGGTGGGGGGGGGGGGGGGATTGCTGATGTGTAAGATGGAAACGAAGAGGAAAGTGAGCCCCGAAACAACTGTCTGCATCAGGATGCGACACCTCAGCGGTAGCTCACAAGGGATGGGGGGTGAGGACGGATTAAAAGGATAGGAATAATGGTGTAGAGAAAGAGAGATGAGGGAAACCAGAGTGAGACGACATATCGAGGGAATAGGAGTAAAAATGAAACAAAACATTCGAACGCAAACACCCCGTACATCCAACCGCCATTGAGCGCACCTAGTTGTTTGGCAAGTATGTATGAGTGATTCTTAAGAGGGAAAGGAAGATAAAATTGAGTCCCGTTACTGTCTGCTATTGAGCAAGTAGGCGCGCTCAGTGGCAGTTGGATGTACGGGGTGTTTGTGTTAGAATGTTTTGTTGCATTTTACTCCTTGTCATTGCGCCGACTTGTATGCATATACCAACACTGCCGGTGGTCTCTCGTCGTCTTCGCCACTCTACGTAATGGTCGCAAATGAGCGACAACGCAAGGAGCAAGTTTTTTTGGCGTGGCAGTGCGCATTTGGCCTCGGTGATGCGAGGCGCGCTGTTGGCGTGAATGGTGGCGTCTCGCACTCCGTCGCGCCCCTTCGGGAAGCGACGAGCTACAGCGTCGATTGATGTGTTGCCTGGAAGGCGAAAGAAATGCGCAGCAGGCTGTATTGTACAGCGGTAGTGGTTTCGTTTCGGTGTACCTCTTTGCAGCCGCGAACTGCACGGTTGCCCGAAAATGAGCGCCAGCCAGCATCCTGGCGCACGCTTCCGCGCTCGCACGCGGACGGGTTCTCACGCGTCGGCCAATGGGAGGGAGAGAGATGGGTCGTGCGGCGAAGCCGCTTGCCGTTCTCCGGCAGGAGCGCAGTTTCGCTCCGCCAGTCGAGGTGATCGGACGTACGAACCATGGCCCGAACTAAACAAACCGCGCGCAAGAGTACCGGAGGCAAGGCTCCGCGTAAGCAGCTTGCTACCAAGGCTGCTCGCAAGAGTGCCCCTGCCACAGGCGGGGTGAAGAAACCTCACCGTTACAGGCCTGGAACCGTGGCCCTGCGTGAAATTCGCCGATACCAGAAGTCGACCGAACTGCTGATCCGCAAGCTTCCCTTTCAGCGCCTGGTGCGGGAAATCGCTCAGGACTTCAAGACGGACCTCCGTTTCCAGAGTTCTGCCGTGATGGCCCTTCAGGAAGCTAGCGAGGCCTACCTCGTTGGTCTTTTCGAAGACACCAACCTGTGCGCCATCCACGCTAAGCGCGTCACCATCATGCCAAAGGACATCCAGCTGGCTCGGCGCATTCGCGGTGAGCGCGCCTAAGTTGGGCTGCTCCCTGCGCTTCGGTCGACAGGCAAGCAACAACAAACGGTCCTTCTCAGGACCACCAACGTGTCTGCTTTGGCTACGAGACCACTCCAGGCCACGTACTCCGGCCGCACCCTCTTTTGCTGTCATGTTTTGTACGTTCGTGGCTGCGCTGTCTAGCGAGCGGAAGAAAGGAACGTCGGCGCGTCGTTATTACGAAGAAATGGCTCAGCTTTGACAATTCAAGGTAAAAGTGTGTACCATTATGAGTAGACAGACAAAAGGTAGGCTAGCTTCAGTCGGTATGTGTGCAGCAGCCGTGCTGCGAACCTGTGGTGTGTCAATTTCATTTATGTGTTTAGCTTTTTGCCCGCCGCTTGTAAGGTGTTTTTGAGGGCTTCTGTTTGCGTAACGCCATGGTGACTTGGGCTGCTGGACCCCGGCGCAACTTTTGGGTGCACTCGTAGGAGGTGATGAAGTTTTACCGAGAGACGAAATAAACAATTGTATCGGGCCACTTGGTAAGGATCCATCTTGCTAGGAAGCGCTGCCACTATTACACAGACCTCACAACACAAGCGCTTAACTTCAACTGAACGTTTATTGCAAACGTCAGAGTTTATAGAAAAAGAATAGTAAAAGGTAGACAACTAAAAGCACACGTGCCAGTCCCGCACATTACTATCTGTTATTCTCTATCACCCCATCCAAAACACAGTTCTTTCCGCGTGAGCGCGATAGAGAGTGCACAAACACACTCAAAATCATCGCGTGTCATTTCCTTTCATTTCTTTTGAAACAGAACAAGTTTTTAAGCCATATTCTGGACAGTTTTTTTTGTTTGTTTTTTTTGCAATAAACGTTTAGTTGAAGTTAAGCGCTTGTGTTGTGTGTTCTGTGTAATAGTGGCTGCGCTTCCTAGCAAGACAGACGAAATAAATTGTGTTAGAAGCACGAAATGAAATGCGCTAACGGCGGGTTCTCTCTCTCTCTTCTTTTTTACCTTACGTTTGTTTTTCGATTCAAAAGTATTAAATTTACTCTGTCCCTGTGCTGACCCGTTCAGGTGTCATCGTAAAGATAGACGGTTACGTGTGGAGCTTCACAGTAACTAATGACAACGCTTACATGCCCTTTTCTGTCTCTTTCGGTGCCGAGCTGCGTGATTTGGTTGTCTCTGTGCAGCATTTGGCGTTGCGCACTGGTGGCTAACTGATGTCGCGAGGAAATATATATATAATATAGACAAAAACAAACACGCTTGAGGGTACGAACAGAGCCATCGTGACTGCGAAGCGAAGCCCGGCCGCGTCACCTGTTTGGGTGGTCCTTAGAAGGACCGTTTGGGGAATGCGGCGAGCGCGCGGAAGGGGTGCTCGCTTACGCCTTCTTCTCCGTCTTCTTCGGAAGAAGCACGGCTTGAATGTTGGGCAACACACCGCCCTGCGCGATGGTGACGCCGGAAAGCAGTTTGTTCAGCTCCTCGTCGTTGCGGATGGCGAGCTGCAAGTGACGGGGGATGATCCGGGTCTTCTTGTTGTCACGAGCGGCGTTGCCCGCCAGCTCGAGCACCTCGGCGGCCAGGTACTCGAGTACGGCAGCCAGGTAGACCGGGGCGCCCGCTCCGACGCGCTCGGCGTAGTTTCCCTTGCGTAGGAGGCGGTGAATACGGCCCACGGGGAACTGAAGCCCCGCGCGGCTAGAACGGGTCTTGCTCTTGCCTTTCGCCTTGCCGCCCTTGCCACGTCCGGACATGGTGTTGCTTTTCGCTTGCCGGTTGAGAAAAACTGCTGCCTTCTAAGATGAGAGCCGTGCTCGAATGGTGGTGGTGGTAGTGGTTACAATGAAGAGGAAAAAGGCACCTAATTTCTGTCTGCCTTCAGGCGACACGGCGCAGTGCCTTATAGGGGTGGGGGGAAGGAGGGATAAAAAGAATAGAAGGAAAGTAGAAGCAGAAGAAGACAGCCAACGAGAGGAAAAAGAAGGAGATAGGAAAGTGGGGATCCGGTCGAAGCAGTCCAAGGGCGGGGTGCCACAATGCGAGAGCTACACGGCATCAGGAGACCGCGGAGGGCGAACCAGTCGGCGGGAGCTACGCTGAAGTCGGAGATCGCGAGGGCACAACCGTCCAGCTTGAAATCCTGCGAGCGAATCCCTCGAATGGTTTCCGTTGCCACCATCGCGCGCCGCCGCTCGCGGGGAACGGATGAGAGTGTGAGAGAGGGAAGCCGTGCGAACCAATGGGGCGCGCGCGTTGTGCTGATCTCGTCAACACCCCTCGCTCATATTTAAGCGCGCCGCGCAGGGGCGACACGCGCATTCGACTCTGGTCTCGCGTGCGTGTTGCGTGAAATCATGCCTCCCCAACCGTCTGGCAAAGCCGTCAAGAAGGCCGGCAAGGCGCAGAAGAATGTGCGCGCCACGGACAAGAAGAAGAAGAAGCGCCGCAGGAAGGAGAGCTTCTCCATCTACATCTATAAGGTGCTGAAGCAGGTGCACCCCGACACTGGTGTCTCCAGCAAGGCCATGTCCATCATGAACAGCTTCGTGAACGACATCTTCGAGCGTATCGCCGCCGAGTCGTCACGCCTTGCTCACTACAACAAGCGCTCGACCATCACGAGCCGGGAGATCCAGACCGCGGTGCGCCTGCTTCTGCCCGGAGAGCTGGCCAAGCACGCGGTGTCCGAGGGCACAAAAGCCGTCACCAAGTACACCAGCTCCAAGTAGGCGTGCGTCGTGGGCCACAGCGAGCGGCGACAAATCAACGGCTCTTCTCAGAGCCACCCAAATTGTTTGCGTCGGCATAGGGGTTGTGCTGAGAGATTCGGCTCCAAATCCATCCTCTTCTCTCTGTTGAACACCGCTAGCAGGAGCGTTGGTGTGCCGCGCTCGACGTGTGTGCTCGGGTAGGTTGAACAGGTAAATTAGAGAAGACCGAGTGCGCGGAGAAAAGTGCCACAAGTACGGTAATGGAGGGAAAACCAGGAGCGTGGTAATTAAAAAAAAAAAAAAAAAAAACAGGGGGAAGGTGGCCGCTGCTCAAAACGTAACATGACCTCGAGTGTGTTCAGCTCTAGGGGAATGATCGAAAAGAAAACTAGCGTCAGCATTTGCCCGAGCAACTCCGACATGTCGGGCCAAATACGAAGGGGTATACACGGTATGCAGTGCATGCGGAGAGAAGGGAACTGCAGAACACTTGATAATGTTATGTAAATGGCTTCACCCTATAGTTTAAAATGATGGCGCAGAGTTTTTCAAAGCACCGGGGGAGGGCAAAATATACTTTAGGCGGGTAGAATCAACTAGAAGGTGGTTATCTTATTGGTGGCTACAGTCAAAGCAAGAGTGAAAACTAAACCATTCACTGCAAAGCGCCGGTCCTATACTTCACTATTTAAGGGGGACAAAATAAAAAGATAAATCTAGTTGTTGTTTAGCTAAGCATGTCCGATGTGAAGGGTACAGCCACATTCATCAGCCAGCGCCGAGTTCCTTCTCTGCCACGCCCACTCATTTGTTTACGAAATTGGGGCATTCATTTCTTGAGAGCGCAGGGCAGGCCCGTTTCGAGACTGTAGGAGGAGTGAATGTAGATTGAAGTGCGCGATGCGGTGAAAAATGTGCGGAAGCATTGATGCAAGAAAAGATGGGGGAGAATGTATAGACGCATGTGACATTAGCTGTAGAAGCGGAAAAGCGTGGGGGCGGGCTGCATGCTAATTATTGCCCCAACGCAAAGTATCAACAGCCCCCATGGAAAGGGGAAAAAAAAAAAAATAAGCTGTGCGTACGCATAACAGGGGTACCACGCAGGTGATTTATATAGTGTACAAAGAAGTACGAAACTCAGTAAAGAAAGGCGGTCGACAGGGGGTATGGGCATTTCCTGTTTTTTACCACCGAGTGCTCCGTTTGCGCGTCGCCGAAACAAACATAGCCAGGCCGGCCAGCAAACGACACTGCTCGGCTTGACGTTTACATATCACACGGTGTAGCGGAACACTGTGTTCTCTTCGAAAGAACAAATGCGCCTGTGCTAGGCACAAATGAGTGGTGCGTTCCATTAGGAATATGGTTGGAAACTTACGTTAAATGAATGAGTGGACGCACCCTTTATTTCCGCTTGGTTTCGTGACGTGATGGACGGCAGCGAGCGTTGCAGTGTAACCGATACACATGTAACTGAGCGGTTGACGTCGGTCAGAATGTAGAAATGTGCAGTTTTCTGCGCGAAAAAGGAAAAGGGGGATGGGAGAAAAAATAATTGTTTGACGCTACCGCAGCTATCGTTATGGTGCGTCGTAGCGCCGCTAGAGATGCGTAGCATGCCAAGGGGAAGTCCGCGTTTAACTCGTCGTGAGCAAATGAATATAACGAGAGAAAGGACATCGCCAAAGAAAGAAAACAGCGGTGACTCACAATTAAGGCTGAACCAGCCAGAGTTGGCTGGCATGTTATCGTGGCCTTGGATGTCGTTTGGATCGCGGGGCTTGTCTGAGTACTGGTGCACGCGTTCGGCTGCAGCCGCCTTTCGTTCAGCAGGGATGATGGTTCGCGGTCAGTGGCCCTGTTTAAATAGATGCGAAGCCTAGTTAAAGTTGTTATCTACGCAGAATCGCCACACTTCATGTACCATTAGAACCGTGTCGTAGATGCGGTGCGGGAGGACTCAGTCCTAAATGGTGGGTTAATTAATTAAAAAAAAAAGAAAAAAAGCGGCTACTCAGGATTCGCAGTTGGACTGGATGCGAACCAAAGGTGGCAGTTTGGTTGTTGGGTTGCGATTGCCGCGGGCGTGTACCTGCACAATGCGGCCGTCGTTTGTAAGATGATTTCATTTGCGGAGGTTAGTGAGACCAGGCTGTGTTTTTATTGATGTTTCATTTCAGGATACCAACCGCGGCTTTTTCGAACGGCTTGTGGGTGTTTTGTGAGATCTTTTTAGATTACTGACTATGTTCAGCGGCTCGACAGTGCATTTGTATGAAGCCTTCAAGCGCGATCATTTTGTAAATTTGCATCGTGCGTCCCTGCCACCATGGGACCGCTCATGATTGTGAAAGATGAAACTGCGACCGCTTGAACACACTTGCACCACAAAAATGGCACGCGCAGTTTGGTATTGGTGCACGTGAGAAGGGAATACAATAGATGGGCATTGGCGCGCATCTTTTTCTCTTATTGATATGATATATAAGGATATGTCGGCGCACCATTATGGCACCGGCTACTCCTTAGCCGTTGAGTGAAACTTGAACACGTATCTTGAAGCAAAACATACAAAGCAGTGCATGGAAAGTAGAAAACTCGGGCAGAAATATGCAAAGACACACTTACACTTATACACACATATCAGAACACAATGGTAAGTAAATGTTCGAAAGTCAATGAATGAAGTCTCTGATAATGTCCCTCGTTAATATTCGGTCCACCAGCACAAAACAGTGGAGCACACGTCTGGTCCTTATAAAGATGCATTCGCTCGTGTGTACATAATTGTCGACACGTCATTCATTTCACAACACACACATGATGGGAGTCACGTGATACTGTACATAATAAGTACATTTGTTACAAATGAAAGTTCGTTATTTCTTAATACTTATCAGCAATCCCGCTGTCTTGTAAAGAACGTGTTGATGCTTTTAAAGCGTGCGACTGTAAAACTCGAGTAGGCCACGGACCCAGAAGTTTCTTCATGTTAAACGGTCTGCGGTCTAATGCCAACTGTTCGGACTTAAGACGGCGTCTCGTGATGTGGACATTCTACGAGAAGGTGACATACGTCTTCATCTATTAATCCACATTCGCATTCGGGACTTTCAGCTCTGCCGTGTCTGTGCAAAAAAAAAAAAAAAAATGTTTTGTGTATGTCGTGCCTAGCCTCAATCGGTAAATTAGAGTTTGCGATATTCTATCTAATGCCAGCGTAATTTTTAATTCAATAGATGGATCGATGTGGTATAAATCGCACCTCTTTGTACTTTGGTCAAACCAAGCAGTTTTGCTCATTCTGAAAGTTTTATTCTTTATAATACTACGCAATTCACTTTTTTCGAAATATTGGTTGCCACGATGTGTAGACCTACTTTGTTTGCTCTGGACGGCAGATATCAGGCGTAATGAAGCTAGGAACACATGTGAGCCTCGGAAAAAGAAGTGCGAATAAGAAAGGCCAACTGCAAATCCTCTTTGCACAGCTGATGCCGTCCGGATAGTCGTTGATAGATTACTTAACAGGTTGTCAGCCTCCGAAGGTATTATGTAAGCGAAAGTACGCATGCGTAAAACATGCAGCGAACGAACACTCTTCCAACGCTGTAAAGAAGAAAGAATGCATAAAGGGTGGTGCATTTTACGCTCCAATATCGTCCTATGTAAGGCGCTTTAGAGTTAGGGCTGTTTTGCCTGTAATTGCGTGACCCTTGCAGGGTTCCTCACAGTGCAACCGTGCACTTGAAACAAGATGGGGAAACTTCGCTGCGACCGGACCGCTTGACAGTCCGTGTTTACGGGAGGAGAGGCGCGCCCGAGAGGAGGTGCGCTCTCACTCTCTGCCGTCCCCGTGAATGCTGAAATGAGCGCGGTCGCGTTGCGTGGCTTCGGTGAAACTGCCGTATCGCGATATGTAGTGGAGCTGCCACAGTAAAATTTGGGACACGCGTAGCCAGCCGAAGGTGCTGTTACTTTGCCGAATTTCACGTGCCGGCGTCCACAACAACGCGAGCACGCTTTGTTTAGAAATTCCCGGCCATGAGGCCGTGCCCGGACCGCGTGTGTTAGTCCCTTGGTTTGGCGACAAGGATGGCGTCAAAGTGACGCCGTGAAACGGGTTTCGTGCGTGCAAATGAGGCATTGATGTGATTAGAAAGAAAGCGACAACATAGAAAAGAAAAAAAAAAAGAGGGAGGGGGCACAGGCCGGGGACGAGTAGTCGCAAAGTGTTAAGTGTGCAGTTTATTTACGTGCGGCACACAGGTGAGCTGTTGCAGCTGTGAGTTTTGACAAATATTGCGTGTGTCATGTTCAGTGGACACGATGAAACGTTTGTTTTAGCGAACGCGTTGTATCCGCTGTGCATGAATTGTCGCTTACTCGGTTTGATGTCTCCTTGCCGCTGGGGCAGCTGATACGAGTGATACGCCATTTTGCAGCAGTGAAGGGTGCGTGAATGAATGGCCAAGAAACTTAGCAACAGTAACGAGAAAAGAATTACAAACAAACAAACGAAAGCACGTTTGCCGTGTATATTCAATCTTGTAGTGCAGAAAAATAGTCAGTGCAGCAACCTGCGCGGCCAACGCGCTCCTCGCGAAGAAAAGAGGGAGAGAGAGACGAGCCGGCCGCCGACCAACCGGCGTGCGCCGTTCGCCTTCCTCCTCAGTCTCGCGGGTCGGCGCCGACACCACGACTCGATCGTGTGGAGCATTCGCTTGATTCGCTTTCGATTCGCTTTGGGATTCGCTTGGTTCGCGCGCCGCGCGCGCTCCCCAGGAGTACGGCACCCGTGCTCGGCCGTCCAGCCGCTGTGGCGGCACGCGCGTGACGGACTCGTGCGCTCTCCAACTACTTGGACTGCCTGCCCTTGGGCTACCTGCCTGTGCCCCCCCTGCTTGCCACCGCCGTTCCGTGAGTTTTCTCTCTTTTACCGTGTGTTTATGCGGTTGATCGGCGTGTGCATGTGGCGCGGGGACACGGTGCTTCACGTGTACCTTAGGCGCGGGTTCCTAGCTTAGTGCGCTTAACGTAACAGCACTTCGTTTTTCTCCCTGACAGCCCCCTTTTATTTTTAGCTGTTATTTTATTATCATCGCTGTCAGGGAACAGCTACTTCGCGTAGCTGAGTGTCAGTGTGTATCGCGTGTGTGTGACTTATCGCGAACACTCGCACCTTTCCCGCAGTGTGTATAGCGTGTGTGTGACTTATCGCGAACACTCGCGCCTTTCCCGAAGTACGCGCGGTTGACTCTGAAGTGCCATATCCTTTTTTTTTTGTTTGATTGTTTCTTTTTCACTTTTATTTTGTGACCCCGTGGCGCTTCCCTTCGCTCCCGCTCTACTCCGGCGTTTTTTTTTTTTTTTTTTTTTTTTTTTTTTTTACCGGAACCTTGCGCTGACATTCCTCGTGCTTGTGTGTGTGTGAGTGAATGTGCCTGTGAGAGGTCTTCGCCTGTCCGAGCCTTCTCTGCACTCCACAACCGACCATGGACGACGTCGCGTACCGGCCTTCCAGGGAAACCATGGCCAACGCAGTTGCTACAGCGCCGCTACCAGCGACTAAACCTACATCAGCACAGTGCGCCCCGGCCGCTGACCCGGACTTCGCGGCGCCCACTACGCGCCCCCCCCGTCCGGGTCATCGCCGATCGAACAGCCTCACGACCTGTCGTGCCGAGGCGCACTCCCTGCTGCTTGGTGGCGCCGCGACCGACAGCATTCAACGCCAAGTTGATAAGTGGCTGCAAGCCAATCCACCCAAGCCTTGGGACCGCCCACTGCCGACCTTCCCGCGAGGCAGCAGCGCCTCGGACGCTGCTGCAGTCTCCTCGCTGCCTCCAACGGACGACCCTGCCGCGCCTGAACGTGCCAGCACCATGGAGGTGCACAGCGTTGTCGCGCTGCCCCCGACCGATGACGAAGAGGAGGGGATGGACTCCTCGGCCACCAGGAAGCGCGGCCGGGAGCAGTTCAGCAGTGATGACGAGGAGGACGGCCCGCGGAAACAGCCGGTCACCTCTCCGGTCACACTCGAGCCTTCCGAGAGGAGTGACATCCCCGAGCAGAAGGGGACAGTCCCGGCGGGCCACAGTGATGGTGCCACAGCAGTTGATACGCCGGCGGCCCTTCCTGACGCTCTCTCCAGTGACGAGGAGCACATGGACGAGGTGCCCGATGCCTCGGCGGAATCCAGCAGGCAGGAAGACCGCAGGCAGCCCACCCCTGGGACTGCGGCGGCCTTTCTGAAAAGTACCACAGCGGGAGACACACCGGCCCCTCGCAAGAAGAAGAAGAAGGGCAAGAAGTCAGCCCGCAAGCAGCACACACCTGCTGCACCCGCGGGCACTTCTGCTGCCATCTCTTCTTCCGGGGGACTACGTGCTGCACCCGCTGGCCCTGTCACCACAGCGAGACCACTGGCAGAGACTCCTGCAACCACCAGCGTCCCGGCGAGCCAGCCAGAGGACGAGGTGGCCTTCCAGGTGGTCAAGTCCAAAGCTGCACTACGACGTGACAGAAGGCTGACCGCTGCTGTTCTGCCGGTGAACCCCGCGGTGGTGGGAACGGTGCTGTACCGGCCCGCCGCAGCTGGAGGCACCTTCAGCGGGATCCCGCGCCTCACTCTCGCCCGGGCACTCTTCCCGCGGCCTGGCGTTGCCGCGATTCGTGTCAATCACAGGCGCAACATCGTGGCGGCGGACGCTGCAACGCAAGAGTGCCTGGAACAGCTCCTGACCATCAAGGAGCTGCACGGGATCCCAGTGAGCGCGCGGAAGCCTGCCGACCGACACACAAGCACCGGCTTCCTGCACGGCGTTGACGGTGAGCCTACAGATGAGAGCCTGCTGCCCGGACTCAAGTCCTCTGTACCAATACTTGCTGCCACCAGAGAGGGCCGTACCATCACGGTACGCTTTGCCAGCCCTGTGCCCCCTGAGCACGTCACCCTCTTCCTGGTGCGCTTCCCGGTGCGGCCAGCCAGGCCCCGTCCCACGCAATGCCTACAGTGCGGCCGGTTCGGCCATGTGAAGGAAAGCTGCAGCTGGCCCGGAGCCTGTATTCGCTGCGGCCGGGCCCACCCCGAGTTGCAGGACTGCCCGCAGGCACGGCCACGGTGTGTGAACTGTGGTGGCCCACACCCTGCCAACACACCGGACTGCCCACGGTGGCAAGAGCAACGGCGAGTTGCCACCATCATGGCATCCTCCACCACCTTACTATCCAGGCGTGCTGTGGCAGCAGCGGTGCGGGAGGAGGACAAGGAGGCCCGCACTTTTGCGAGCGTTTTGAAGGGGCGCACTCCACCCGCCCCCCCACCTACCAGCTCTCCTGCCGCATCAGGCAATCGCCATCGTCAGCCGCCACAAGGACTGCAGCCCCTCCGTGCCACTGCCCCAGCAACTCTGCCTGCTACCTCTGCCGCCCCAACAGTCACGACTGTTGCCCCAGGGATGCCGCCTGCTGCCGAGGGTACCTCAGCGCCCCCGCCTGCCACTGCCGCTCCCACAGCCATAGCTGCTCCCCACACAGCACTCCCTGCTGTGGCCGTGGCCCTACCTGCTGTAGATCCCGTGACCCAGATTGTATCAACCCTGCTGCTAACCTTGCAGGCCTTGGGAAATGCCCTCCCAGAAGGTCACCCCGCCCGTGCCATCTGCCTGCAGGCAGGGGCCTTGCAACAACAAACGCCCCACCATGGCTGATTCTTCCCTTGGGTCGAGTCGATGTTGCCGCCCGAGCATTCTCCAGTGGAATGCCAACTGGCTAGGGCGGCGGAGTGCTGACCTGGCGGAGCACCTCCTGTGCAGCAACTACGACGTCCTCGCATTCCAGGAGGTGTACGCCCGGGCAGAGGATCTGCGACTGCCTGGCTACATGGGCTACAGCAGCCGCACTGGCTGCACTCTGACGACCTGCAGTGCTGCCCCCTGCCTGGACGACAGCCACCAGCAGGGACCTGCTCGCTGCGCCGTGTACGTGAAGCGGGAGCTTCTCCAAGCAGAGGTGCCTGTGGCTGATCTGGTCGGTGGTCCCTTCGAGTGTTGTGCTGTCCGCATACGCCTCGAGGAGAGGGACACCACTGTGGCCAGTGTGTATATCCGGCCGCAGCAGCCCTGGGACCCCCGATGCCTCCGACAACTCGTGCATCGGTTGGGGAAGGAGTTCCTGCTCTGCGGCGATGTCAATGCACATCACCCGGACTGGGGCAGCCGGAGGATGGACCCGCGAGGCAGGGAGGTGCGGGACATGCTACAGCAGCTGGGCCTCACCATCCTCAACACCGGGTCCGACACCTTCCTTCGTCGTGGGCGCCGGGCCTCCAGCACTGCCATCGATCTCAGCGTGGCCACGGAAGGGTGCCGGTACGCCTGGTCACCATTCCCGGACACATGGGGCTCGGACCACCTGCCCATCCTGCTCACCCCCTTCCGAGGCAGGGCCCCCCGGGACCGGCAGTACAGCGTGGTGGACTGGCAAGTCTACCGGCAGCTATTCAGGCAGGACACGAGTGACAGGGACCTCCTACAACTGGTGGCCGACAACGCAAAGGCGGCAACCGTCATCACCAGGGTCCAGCAGGGGCAGCCTGTGCCAGACATCCCACACCTGGCCTTGAGAGCGGCGCGGCGGCGAGCAGAGCGGCAGGCTCTGAAAAGAGGCGAACCGGCGCTCTGGACAGCGTTCCGGAGGGTCGACGCCGTCTGCAGACGCCATGCACGCAGACGCAGGAACCAGGGCTGGATCGGCGTCTGCGTCTCCATCAACGACGCACGAGATGGGACACGAGCCTGGCGCCTGCTGAAGAGCCTGCTGACGGTGCCCCGGGCCTTCAATCAGGTGCTGTCACTGGCTGTGCACTTTTCCATCCAGGCTGCAGACTTGGCCGAACAGCTCGCTGACCAGTTCGCTGCCAGGGATGTCGCCCAACTGCCTGCTGCACCTCCACCTGCTGCCCTACCATGCCCTGCCTCTTGCCACCATCCTGGATGGGTGGCTGCTCAGGTACATGAGCTTTGCAGCGAGCCCATTGCAATGCACGAGCTGGTGGCTGCCCTCGAGGGATCCAGGAGGCGGAGTGCTCCAGGTGCAGATGGCATCACGTTCCAAATGCTCCGAAACCTGGATGGGACTGGTCGACAACGCCTCCTGGAGCTTTACAACGACATCTGGAGCGCTGGGACCCTGCCGGAATCCTGGCGAACTGCAGTGGTGGCGCCAATCCTGAAACCCGGGAAGAAAGCCACGGCCCTCTCCTCATACAGGCCAGTTTCTCTGACCTCTGCACCATGCAAGGTGATGGAGAGGGTGGCCCTAGAGAGACTGGAGTGGATCGCCGACCAGCTGGGCTTCTTCCCGGAGCAGCAGACGGGTTTCAGGCGGCACCGGTGCACAGCAGACTCCATCTCAGACGTCGTTGCCACCCTCGAGGACGCAAGGAACAGCGGGGACGTGGCC